>NC_091067.1:18884962-19190676 GCF_000393655.2 Nicotiana sylvestris | reverse complement strand
ACTTTGCTTGTCTTATTACCCACGAATACTATAATTGCATGTACCTCATATGATCTCAAACATCACCTTTGATTTTTTTCCATTCATTAGCCACTATAGGCGCCACTTTCTTATGGAGTGCATCCAATGTTGTAGTGAGACTATTGTTACCAGACCAATTCTTCTTCAAGTTAATATGCTTAGGTTGAAGCCCTCTTCCTTATTTCCTGAGCTAGTCTTTCGTGGTAGTACTTAGGAGACCTTCTCGATCTTGTAAAGTTGTGATCTTGTTATACTGTATACACGAAGGAATTTTTGATATTCTTACTCGCCTACAAACATTCTTAGTTACATACCTCTGTGCCCTTGTGCTTGTAGGGTTACTTCTAAACTCAGTTTTTGATTGTCTCCTTAATGGAACTCTCCATTATTCCCGTAACCCGTATAAAATACCTTTAAATACCCTAACTCCTATATGAGCATTTCTCAAGGGTTATGACGTCATATCTGCGAGACTGAATTAACTATATTAGGATACACTACGTTTATCTTGCATGATCTACTTATTTGCTTATAACCTCTTATCTAGCCATAACTTGGCTCTTCCTGAATCAACTACAAACTAATCGTTGGTCCATTCTCATATCTATATTCCTCGTAATCTCTCTTTAGTTATTTGCTTTGTCTTAAGTTACCTCTCGGACTGGCTCATTATGTATCAAGTGTTCATTTACACTTATTTATCAATATCATCGGGTGCGCAACCCTTACCACTTATTTCCGGCATCATGCTGGCATAATGTTCTGGAGTCATATCATATCTATAGGATCTGAATAGATGCAATCTCATTCCTTTCACCCTTTTACCGCATTCCTCATTTACTATTCCATAGTTACCTCTTCATTTTGTCATTTTTTCACATCTTCACTAACATCTTACTCGCCTTGCGGTAACCTCTTTATACCAGGGATAATTGAATTTATTACGCACAAGGGTGACACTTAGTGTAACTGGCACACTTACTCCCTTAAGCTTAACTCTGCTTCACGTGCTTGCTTTAGGGAAGCATCTTCCTGAATGAACCTTAAAGGTTATTATTTTGTTGTCCATTCTATTATTATCAGAATGTTATATCTGAAATTCTCATGATATAAACCATTATAAAATCCTTCTGTCCCTAATTCATGTTCACTATATCTTGTTCACCAGCCCATACTGATTTTTATTACTCTGGGGTCTAACCTTTCCTTCTGGTAATCACGTTGGAGTCACCAAATCATTTCTCGAAATGGGAATATGATTTATGTCTTATACTCTTTTATTTCCTTAAGTCATTTCATCTTTTTTATCTTCCTTTACTTGACTATGAACTCTGTCATCGTGTCGTATTTTGATTTACTTTTATCACCCATTTATTACATCTTACTCGTAATGCTTCATTTACTCTCTTCTTCTTCTACTACTACTATTTATGTCTATCACTTTATTTTGATAACTTCAACAAATCATTCTTGCATTTTAGCTCCCCTTGGTTCATCTCACTGGCTCTTTAGGTCACCTAGCATTCTCTCTTTACTAGGAACATGAGCCATAAAAAGGTAAATATTTATTCCTTCTAGGATTATAGTGCCAATCTTCTAAATTTTCTAGACATTCTAGTATTCATATCTAAATGTACTATTCTAAATTGCACCACCGGGGTGTCTTACAAGGAGAACTATTACCACATTTGCAATATCCTTCGAAAATATTAGCTAATGATAATAATACATCTACCGTTTTGGGTTACTCTAGCCCCAATTGGATCTTCCTATCCCCTTCTTCTCGTAAACTATATCTGTCAACTCCTATAGGGCATACAGAGATGGGCGTGGCTAATTGTACATACTTCTATTACTATTGAATGTATCGAACACATTCAATTTTACGAGGAAACGGACAACACCTCCCCTATATATATTACTTCACACAAGTCAAAAAAATCACCAAAAACAAAAACAACATCAATAATAATCATATTGAGCCTCCCAAAATAGTCCACACAACCTAATCACTTCATACATAAGATGACCACCGTAGTAGTGTCAAACGACCCGAAAATGTTACAACGAACGACCAACAAACAACCTTGGCATTCTGTGGTGTTTCTCCAAACACTTCCTCCTCTCAACTCCATAAAACAGTAGCAAACGAGACAACCCAATACCAACACGGAACAACCCACAAAACAGTCCCACAAGTTCATCAACTCAAAAATAATTTTTCAGTTTACTTAAACATGTTTCGACTTGTCTTTTTTTCAAATTGAGAAACACAACCAAAAGTACATCATTATACCTATTATCCAATAAACCAGCCATTATTTCAACTAGACTCATAGATCGTTAATCTAGAAGGTAGATCATCCCCTAATTCTAAGTGTATTGGGAGAAAAGCTCAGTTACATTTGACCTAATTTTCAGCACATTTATGAATGGAACTTGTGATGACCTTTTACAACTTTTGTTCCATAACTCGCTTGACTTCAAAATATAACACCAACTATCATACAACTAAAATAACTCATATTATAATCTCCTTATAATGTTAATAACCCTAGTTTCACCCCAAAAGTACATGGTAAAATATTCCAACTTGTCGACTTTCGACGAAACTTATTTTCTTCAATTCGTTTAGCTTCTAAGCCTTCAAACCCTCTTGCTACATGGTATTAATGATCTTAAATATATGTAACCTCCACGTTAACATGTTGAACTAACTTTGTAAACTTTTCAAAGATGATTCCCTCATTGAGCTTACATTAATTGACTTATGACGTACTCTTACGTACGAAACCATGGGGTGTAACATCATTCCCCCCTTTGAAACATACTTCCTTGAATATTGACTAATACGCTTATCAGTATAATAACTTTTAGCTCTTACGAATAATTTAATATTATCCTTGACATCTAGGAAACTGTTCTGTAAATAAATCCAAGGGCCTGGGTATTCCCCCCTTTAGGCCTCTTTCTCATACCACGACCTATGGTCGGAATTCTTCCAATCTCGTAAATGTTGTTTCCTTCTGACATTCATCATGTACAACCATGTACTTGTATGTGTACCTATGCGATTCTTCTCTCCTTTTACCTCCATCTTTTAGCCAATCTATAGGCCTCACTTTGTGAACATATACAGAACTATGACAAGATGTCCCTCTAGGCATCTATAGGTGTACTAAAGTCCTTCGCTTGGTACTTTGTCGAACTTACGACTATTGCTATACATTGATTCATAGCCTTGGTTACCTATGCTTATGGTTTTACTACATCTAGGTAGTTCATACTATATCCTAACTCTTAATTCGGTTTATTATTATCGAGGTCTGCCACCCAGCTCCGGGTTACTCTTTCACTGCTTGTCCTATATGTATAAATCTAAGTCCTTTAATGCTTCATCATTACTATTCATCTTAATAATGACGGTCTAATCTCATCTCATACTTTGCAACTTTTATCCATCCATTGATGATTTACCTTAATGTTGATCTATAATCTACCACGGATAACTTGAAACCTTATACGTAGTACATTATCGCTAGGGCTCATATCTTATCGGGGAATATTGGTAGTGATTTGCCCGATCCACCTACGGATGATACTATACTTCCATAACCATATTTCATAGCATCCTAACATGATTCATCTTATGGGGGTATTACAACCCCATGCAATTCATAAAATCCCTTCTTTTTAAATTATTCCTCAATCAAAGGCCTAAATGTCATCCTCTTATCTATCACAATTACACCCTTATTCTACTACCGGGGCAGTATTTCATCTCTTCTAATTGCTCTCAGTCTTAGAGTCACCATGTTAATTCAAGCTATACTGAGCTTTTTATAACATACATAAACCATCAGCTCTATTGTTTGATGGGCTTAATTCTAAGGTCTTACCTATTCTTATCATCTTCTAACACACCTTTTCTTATCCTTACTCTCATATACCAAAAATCTTGTCACTCTGTCATACTTTAGATTGCGACCTACACATATCTATTGTACTACTCACATCCTTCATTTAACTTGTACATACCTCTGTTACTATTGAATGTAACTCAGAATACATGTATTTCTCTGCCTGAATTGTAAAAACTCAAAACCTTCACTAACGGGTACCTCGTAACCTTCGCCACCTTGCTTCTTTTATTTTTTGAAACTTGTATCTATCTTCTGATTCTCTTGTTGCTTTTTAAACCATATGGGTGGATAGATATTCATACATTACGCCTTCTTATCAATAAACTTACGCATCTTAGTACATATATAATCTACTGAAGAACATATATTTACTCATCATAAGCATGATACAAAATTGAGTTTCATTGACTCAACTCTTACTAGGCAAAAATTTAATCTCTTACCAACTATCTGTTTGGATGAGGTATCATTGTCCTACGAATAAAATAGAATATAGAATTTTGAATTCTTACAATTGAGCTCTACCACACGATCTAGAGTAAGAAGAAAGAGTGACAGTCCTAAATGCCCTGCAGCCTCCTGCTTTTAAGTGTGGTGCACTACACACCCATAAATAAGACTCTACTAGACACGGCTTGTAGACTCCCTAGGACAGAACTGCTCCGATACCACTTCTATCACTACCCAAACCAAATGGGCCGCGACGAGCACTCGGTGACTTACTCAACCGAGTACCAACGTAAAATATCTTTCTTATCATACTATCATGGGTAAATGAGCCAGAAAACCCGTCATGAGATAAAAAGAATGAAACATAAGGGAATACTCATCATATGACGACCCAACATGATATGCAAACTTATACATGAGACATACGGGCCTATAAGGCCGACATGACCATTTGTAAACTCAAAACATAGGCCGACAAGGCTATAAATGTATCCATACACCTGGCATCTATCTACAAGCCTCTAAGAGCACCTAATATCATAAAGGTCGGGAAAGGGCCCCGCCATATCAATCAATACATATCCAAAGCATACTAACCAAATAGGCAACTCCGGAGCAAGTGGAGTGCACCAACACCTTCCGCTGAGCTGATAGCCAACTAGGAGGAATGTCAACCTGTCTATCGGGACCTGCGGTCATGAAATGCAACGTCCCCAGGCAAAAGGAACGCCAGTACGAATAAAGTACCGAGTATGTATGGCAGGAAAACATAAACAAGAATAGTAGTGTAAAGAGAGAGGAGATACACCTTATAACATCTGAGTGCCTCTGGGGACTACTGACATGAAATGCATAATACATATATATACCTAAACTTTTAAAAACATTCGCCTCTGTGGCCATCATCATCATCATATCGTACCCGGCCTCAAAGAGGACTCAGTAAAAATGAACCCGGCCATCATAAGGCTCAGTAGAATCGTACCCAGCCACGTGGAGCTCGGTAATCCCAACTGATCAGTGGTTTCACAATAGGTGCCGTACCCGACCGACTATAGTGCGGCTTGGTAGAGTAAAATAGATACATATATATAATGCATGCTCGACTCATGGAATCATGTTCTAAACCTTTTAGAGTGACGTAAGGTCGGTATCCTCTGTACATATTATTAGGACTAACTCTTCACTATGAACCTTATGAGAATCAGTAAATATCAACAACACTGATAACATAAGAATAAGAGAAGCAAAATCAACATCAATTGTTCCATAAAAAGGGAAACAATGTAAGTACTGCTAGCTTCTAAGAGTAGAGTATCTTTGGAAGCTCGTTCATTACATTATGTAAAATCGGAGTCATGCAAAAGAAAGAAAGGGATAGGCTCACATACCTTGTATATTCTTCCCAACCTCAAGCTATGCAATTTCACGGCTCCTTAGTCTACAATAAGATAAATGACACTCTCGTTATCATTTAGGCGTCGTAACTATTATGTATCGAACACAACCTATTTTACGAGGAAACGGACAACACCTCCCCTATATATATTACTTAACACAAGTCAAAAAAATCACCAAAAAGCCCAAACAACATCAATAATAATCATATTGAGCCTCACAAAACAATCCTCAAAACCTAATCACTTCATACATAAGACGACCACCGTAGTAGTGTCAACGACCCGGAAATGTTACAACGAACGACCAACAAACAACCTTGACATTATGTGGTATTTCTCCAAAAACTTCCTCCTCTCAACTCCATAAAAACAGTAGCAAAAGAGACAACCCAATACCAATAAGAAACAGCCCACAAAATAGTCCCACAAGTTGATCAACTCAAAAATAATATTTCAGTTTACTTAAACACGTTTCGACTTGTCTTTTCTTTCAAATGGATAAATACAACCAAAAGTACATCATTATACCTATTATACAATAAATAATCCATGAATTCAACTTAAAAATAAGTTCACAACCAGCCAACCATTACAGAAGAACAAACAACATACCATTCTTTCGAAACTAGCTAGGTCTATTCTTTACGATCGCGTTACAACTCGCAAACGCATAGATAATGGAAGGACAAGCATAAACTTACCTTGTAATGAGTATAACCCATGAAACCTGGTCCTTTTTCATCAAAAATATGTTCCTAAACACGGCTACAAGAAGGAGAAAGAGAAACTAGCAAATTGTCCGGACTATTCAGCAATAGAATCGGGTCGTAACACCCGGAATACCCTAGGGTCTGTGTGGGATTTTTGGGGAGGAGTTGCAGGGGTTCAATTAGGTTTTCTTAGTCTTAAAGATAGGTGAAATAACTTAGTTTCTAATCCCTTAAAAGTCTCCTCTTGACCGACTTAGTTGAGGCATTACTTTTTGGCAAGTAGGTGATGCATCTACTTGTCATCTACCAGCCTATGCAGTCTCGCAAAAATACAAGCATCTCTCTACTACGACTTCGTATCGACAAATGGTTTAATGATTTAGAAACTAGACTCATAGATCGTTAATCTGGTATATAGATCATCCCTTAATTACAAGAATATTGGGAGAAAAGCTCAGTTACATTTGACCTAAGTTTCAGCACATTTATGAATGGAACTTGTGATGACCTTTTCCAACTTTTGTTCCATAACTCGCTTGACTTCAAAACATAACACCAAATATCATACGACTAAAATAACTCATATTATAATATCTTTATAATGTTAATAACCCTAGTTTTACCCCAAAAGTACATGGTAAAATATTCCAACTTGTCGACTTTCGACGAAACTTATTTTCTTCAATTCGTTTAGCTTCTAAGCCTTCAAACCCTCCTGTTACTTGGTATTAATGATCATAAATATTTTTAACCTCCACGTTAACATGATGAACTAACTTTTTAAACTTTTCAAAGATGATTCCCTTTTTGAGCTTATATTAATTGACTTATGACGTATGAAAACATGGGGTGTAACATCATTCCCCCCTTTGAAACATTTGTCCTCGAATGTCGACTAATGCTCTTATCAATATCATAACCTATAGCTCTTATGAATACTTAAATATTGTCCTTGACATCTAGGAAACTATTCCGTAAATAAATCCAAGGGCCTGGGTATTCCCCCACTTTAGGCCTCTTTCACATACCGCGACCTGTGGTCAGAATTCTTCCAATCTCGTAACTGTTATTACCTTCTGACATGCATCATGTACAATCGTGTACTTGTATATGTTCTTATGCATTTCTTCTATTTATTTTTCCTCCAATTTTTGGCCAATCTCTAGGCCTCACTTTGTGAACATATACAGAACTATGACAAGATGTCTCTCTAGGCATCTATAGGTGTACTAAAGTCCTTCGCTTGATACTTTGTAGAACTTACGACTATTGCTATACATTTCTTCATAGCCTTGGTTACATATGCTTATGGTTTTATGTTAGGTAGTTCATACTATATACTAACTCTTACTTCGGTTTATTATTACCGAGGCCTGCCACACAGCTCCGGGTTACTCTTTCGCTGCTTGTCCTATATGTATAAATCTAAGTCCTTTAATGCTTCCTCATTAATGTTCATCTTAATAATGACGGTCTAATCTCATCTCATACTTTGCAAGTTTTATCCATCCATTGGTGATTCACCTTAATGTTGATCCATAATCTACCACTGATAACTTGAAACCCCTTACATAGTACATTATCGCTAGGGCTCATGTCTCATCGGGGAATATCGGTAGTGATTTGTCCGATCCACCTAGGGATGATAATATACTTCCATAACCGTATTTCATAGCATCCTAACATGATTCATCTTATGGGGGTATTACAATCCATTGCAATTCATAAAATTCCTTCTCTTTAAATTATTCCTCAATCAAAGGCCTAAATGTCATCCTCTTATCTATCACAATTACACCCTTATTCTACTACCGGGGCAGCATTTCATCTCTTCTAATTGCTCCTAGTCTTAGACTCACCATGTTAATTCAAGCTATACTGAGCTTTTTATAACATACATAAACCATCAGCTCTCTTGTTTGATGGGCTTAATTCTAAGGTCTTACCTATTCTTATCAGCTTCTAACTCACCTTTTCTTATCCTTACTCCCATATACCTAAAAACTTGTCACTCTGCCATACTTTAGATTGCGACTTACACATATCTATTGTACTACTCACATCCTTCCTTTAACTTGCCAGAACCACAGATTTCCTTTTGTACCTTCTCGGTTGTCTTTAAATGTAAGCAATTACTCTTCCTGGTCGTTATGCCACTTGTTACATCAATACTTGGCTTGTCTTATTGCCCACGAATACTATAATTTCATGTACCTCATATGATCTCAAACATCACCTTTGATTTTTTTCCCCATTCATTAGCCACTATAGGCGCCACTTTCTTATAGAGTGCATCCAATGTTGTAGTGAGACTATTGTTACCAGACCAATTCATCTTCAAGTTAATATGCTTAGGTTGACTCCCTCTTCCTTATTTTCGGAGATAGTGTTTCGTGGTAGTACTTAGGATACCTTATGGATCTTGTAAAGTTATGATCTTGTTATACTGTATACATGAAGGAATTTTTGATATTCTTACTCACCTATAAACATCCTTAGTTACAAACCTCCATGCCCTTGTGCTTGTAGGGCCACTTCTTGTGACGACCCGGCTGGTCGTCTTAAGAATTAACACCTTGATCCCCTATTAACTATTTCCCCAAGTTTAATTCTGCTTATTTGATTCGCCGAGATGTTCGGTTTTGAGTTTCGAAGAGTTTTGGGACACTTAGTCCCTAAATGAGAGTATAAGTGTTAGAAAGTTGACCGTAGTCAGAAAAATGTTAAGACGGACTCAGAATGGAAATCTGATGGTTCTGTTAGCTACGTTAGGTGATTTTGAGGTTAGGAGCATGTTCGGAGTGTGTTTTGGAGGTCCGTAGCTAATTTAGGCTTGAAATGCCGAAAGTTGAATTTTGGAAGTTTCCAGCTCATTAGTGAGATTTTGATCCGATTGTCGGAAAGGAATTCCGGAAGTTGCAGTAGTTCCTTCATGTCATTTGGGATGTGTGTGTAAAATTTCAAGTCATTCAGACGTGGTTTGGTTAGGTTTTTTATCGAAAGCGTATTTTGAGGAAAATTGGAGTTCTTAGGCTTAAATCCTTGATTAATTTGAGTTTCTGATGTTGTTTTAGGTGTTTTAAGGATTAGTACAAGTTTGAATAAGGTATTAGGTGATATTGGCACTTTTGGTTGAGGTCCCGGATTCCTCGGGATGATTTCAGATAATTGACGGAAGAATTTTGAATTGAAAAGTTGCAGATTTTTGCTGCTTCTAGTATTTTTGCAACTGCGGTTTGGGGACCTCAGATGCAGTACTGCAAATGAGGCTTAGGAGACCGCAGAAGCGGAATTTGGATGTCCCTTCAGTGTCCGTAGAGGCAGAAGCTCCACCGCAGATGCAGTTTCTCATCTGCGAAAGTAGTATCGCAGATGCGGCTCCTGTGCCATTTCATGAAAGTCGCAGATGCGACCAATGTTCCGCAGATGCGGTCCCTTGACCACAGATGCGGAAATCACTGGGCTGAAATATGAAATTCAAGGGTTTAGTTTCAAAAGTTAGAAAAATCAAATTGGAGCTCGGGAGATGGCGATTTTGAGAGGGATTTGAAGAGGAGATCTATGAGTAACGATTCTTTACCCCTTTCTAGTTATATTCCATCAATCTATAGTTAATTGCATCATCTAAATTCATATTGGGGATTAAAAATTGGAAAAAGTTGGAAGAAACTTCTTAGGTCGAATTATTGAGTTTTGAATGGGTTGTTGATATCCGATTTGAGAGATTGTTTTATGGTTAGACTCGTAAGAGTATGTGGTTTCTGAAAATGTTAATTTCACCCGATTCCGAGACGTTGGCCCGAGGGGCGTTTTGGTCATTTTACCTAATTTCGCGTCTTAGCTTTGAATTAAATCGTAGAATCAGTTTCTTGAGATGTTATTTACGATATGTTATTGAATTGAATAGATTTGGGCCATTTGGAGTCAGATACTCGTGGCAAACGTGTGGTTTCGAGTTGATCTTGGAGCCGATTTGAGGTAAGTGGCTTGTCTAACCTTGTGTGGGGGACCTTCCCCTTAGGATATGATATATTTGATAATTGAAATGCCTTGTACGTGAGGTGATGAGCACGTACTTGAGCAAATTGTTGAAAATACTATTTTTCCTTAAGTATTTCAATTGAGTTCTTTTTCCTGTTTTATTCTACTTGTGGATTTAGCCTGTTGCTAGTTTAGAGAAGCATGTTTAGTTGACCCAATTGCGTATTTGCTTAAACTGCCTCATTGCATTATTTGGAGCATGTTAGGCTGGAATTTACTGTTTACTTGGTATGAAATTTAGCTTAATTGGGTATTCTTGTGTTGTTGTTGTGCGCTTTACTTTGGGACTACGGGACGACATCTCGGGAGATCCCCTGTATGTATTTATGATCTGGTTGTTGCTGTGTATTTTACTTTGGGACGATGGGACGGCATCCCAGGAGATCCTCTGTACGTATTTATGACCTGGACTGAGGTGAAAGATACCAAGAGATCCCTGACACGTATATTGAGGATACCAAGAGATCCTCGGGATAACATGAGATACCTGGCACGTATATTGAGGATACCAAGAGATCCTTAGGATACCAAGAGATCCCTGGAACGTATATTGAGGATGCCAAGAGATCCTCGGGATACTAAGAGATCCCTAACACATATATTGAGGATACTAGGAGATCCTTGGGATACCAAGAGATCCCTGGCACGTATATTGAGGATACTAAGAGATCCTCAGGATATCAAGAGATCCTTGGCACGTATATTAAGGATACCAAGAGATCCTCGAATACCAAGAGATCCCTTGCATATATATTGAGGATACCAAGAGATCCCTAGTGTTCATATTGAGGATAGCAAGAGATCCTCGGGATACCAAGAGATCCCCGGTTGTTATCCTTGCTGTGAGCGGTGTTTTCCTTGTGTTATGCCTTTACTTCTGTTTTCGTTATTGTGCTTTTATCATAATGTATAGGTTCTTACTATGGATTCTCATTTATACTATTTATCTTATCCTGTCATGGTTATTATTATTTACCTCAGTAAGGCCCTAACCTTCCACGTTACTACCCAACCGAGGTTAGGCATGACACTTACTGAGTACCGCTGTGGTGTACTCATGCCCCTTCTGCGCATTTATTTTTCATGTGCAGATCCAGGTATCGCTGATCAGGCCTACTATCGTTGAGGGAGGAGACTGCTTAGAGACTCCGAGGTACATCTGCCGCGTCCGCAGACCAAGGAGTCCCTTTCTATTCTTGCTTGCAGTATTTAGCACTTCTATACTTTTCTGTTCTTTATTTGAAATTCCGAAGTTAGAGCTATGTGGTATTTCTTTTCTT
Organism: Nicotiana sylvestris; assembly: GCF_000393655.2. Lineage (NCBI taxonomy): Eukaryota > Viridiplantae > Streptophyta > Magnoliopsida > Solanales > Solanaceae > Nicotiana > Nicotiana sylvestris. Next base: position 19,178,851 of record NC_091067.1, on the reverse strand, counting down.
AGCTTGTGATTCATGGGTTTCCGGGTCTTGGATTTATGTTTGGTGTTGAGAGTTGAACATGGTATATGTCGAGCGGCACATTTACCTATTGTTATTGCTTTATTTCTGTTTTTAGATTGTTTTACTTCCGCAAGTTTGGTTATCTTTCGCAAAGTTAGGCTTACCTAGTTGTAGAGACTAGGTGCCGTCACGATGGTTCACGGAGGGCGAACTAGGGTCGTGAAAAGTTGGTATCAGAGCTCTACGTTCATAGGAGTCATGGATCACAAGCCGGTTTATTAGAGTCTTGTTGATCGGTACGGAGACGTCTGTACTTATCTACGAGAGGCTATGTAACTGTTAGGAAAATTCTCCTTCATTTGATTTCCTTGTCGTGCAATAATTTTTGATATCACAATTCTAAAATTTTGTCTTCTATTCTCTCACAGATGGTGAGGACACATGTTACCCGAGATGATCAGGCACCCGCGCCCCCTACTGTAGCCGTCAGAGGCCGAGGCCGGGGTAGAGGCCGAGGATGCGCACGTGGTGCAGCCAGAGCACCTGCGCGAGCTGTCGCCGAGGTACCACCAGCGGATCAAGCTGGAGTCCAGGCACCTAACACGCCTACTGCTACTACCACTCCAGCTCCCCAGGAGACTCTAGCACAGTTCATGAGCATGTACACTACCTTGGCTCAGGCAGGGCTGCTTCCCCTTGCTGCAGCCACATCCTAGGCCGGGGGAGGAGCACAGACTCCCGCTGTCGGCACTCCTGAGTAGCGAGTGCATGTTCCCAGAGATCATTCCAGCACCGCCTGCAGTGCTAGTTCAGCCCGAGGACGGGGTAGCTGCTTCAGAGGATTAGCAGCGGAGACTTGAGAGGTTTAAGAAGTATGATCCTCCGGTATTCAGTGGACTAGCATCAGCTGATGCCTTGGGATTTCTGGAGGAGTGCCACCGTATCCTTCGCACTATGGGTATATCAGGATCAAGCAGGGTTTCTTTCACTATTTTCCAGCTTCGGGGAGCCGCCTATGAGTGGTGGCGCACCTATGAGTTAGACAGTACAGACGAGGCTGCTTCACTGACTTGGATTCAGTTCTCAAAGTTGTTCTTGAGAGAGTTTGTTCCTCAGAGCCTCAGGGACGCGTGGAGCGCAGAGTTTGAGCATTTGCGCCAGGGCGCTATGACTGTTTCAGAGTATGCTATCCATTACACCAGATTGCCTAGGCATGCACCAACCTTGGTTTCCACTATTTGCGAGAGGGTTTGCCGGTTTATTGATGGGCTCACTCCCAGCATCAGGTCTAGCATGGCTTGTGAGTTAGAGATGGACATCTCTTATCAGCAGGTGGTGAGCATTGCTAGGAGGATTGAGGGTATGCATGCTAGGAAGAGAGAGGAGAGGGAGGCTAAGAGGTCTCGAGAGTCGGGCCATTATTCTGGTGCCCGTACACCAGCTTCCGGTCGTCATAGGAGGGGTTATATGACCTACCCTATTCATTCAGCTCTTCCAGCAGCCAGTAGTGCTACAGCTCTTCCTAGGCCTCAGGAGCCGTATTATGCACCTCCAGTTTCTAGCGTGCCTCCTGCACATGCCACCACATCCTACCAGAGCTTGTTTTGAGTGTGGTGACACATGCCACGTGGTGAGGGATTGCCCTAGACTTGGGAGGAGTGCACCTCCACAGAATTCCCAGCCACAGCGTGCCCCGCAGAGTTCTCAAGCTATGGTTACAGCTCCAGTTGCTACCCCACCTGCTCAGCCAACTAGAGGTGAAGGTCGGGGAGGTAGAGGTCGCCCTAGAGGGGGAGGCCAGGCTCGATACTATGCCCTTCCTGCCCGCACCGAGGTTGATTCCTCTGACTCTGTCATCACAGGTATTATATTGGTTTGTCACAGATATGCATCGGTTCTATTCGATCCAGGCTCTACTTATTCTTATGTCTCTTCTTATTTTGCTCCATATTTGGGGGTATCTCGGGATTCTTTGAGTTTCCTTGTTTATGTTTCTACTCCTGTGGGAGATTCTCTCATTGTGGACCGCGTTTATCGGTCATGTTTGGTTGCTCTTAGTAGTTTTGAGACTAGAGCCGATTTATTGTTACTCAGCATGGTTGATTTTTATATTATCTTGGGCATGGACTGGTTGTCGCCCCATTATGCTATTCTTGATTGTCACGCCAAAACCGTGATGCTGGCTATGCTAGGTGTACCGCGTGTTGAGTGGAGGGGTACCTTAGATTACACCCCCCAGTAGAGTCATTTCTTTTCTTAAAGCTCAGCGTATGGTTGAGAAGGGGTGTGATGTATATTTAGCTTATGTGAGAGATGTCAGTATTGATACCCCTTCAGTTGATTCAGTTCCAGTAGTACGGGACTTTCCCGGTGTGTTTCCAGCTGACCTTCCAAGCATGCCCCCTGATAGAGATTGATTTTGGCATTGATCTGTTGCCAGGCACTCAGCTCATTTATATTCCTCCGTATCGTATGGCTCCTCCTAAGTTGAAGGAGTTGAAGGATCAGTTACAGGAATTGCTCGATAAGGGTTTTATTAGGCCTAGTGTATCACCTTGGGGTGCTCCTGTCTTGTTTGTAAAGAAAAAGGATGGTTCTATGCGGATGTGTATTGATTATCTCCAGTTGAACAAGGTTACCATGAAGAACCCTTATCCTTTGCCTCGTATTGATGATCTGTTTGACCAGCTTCAGGGTGCATGGGTGTTTTCTAAGATTGATTTGTGCTTAGGTTACCATCAGTTGAAGATTCAGGAGCCAGATATCCCGAAGACTGCTTTCAGGACTCGGTATGGTCATTACGAGTTCCTTGTTATGTCATTTGGGCTGAACAATGCCCCAGCAACCTTTATGCACTTGATGCATAGTGGTTTTCGGCCGTATCTTGACTTGTTCGTCATTGTCTTTATTGATGATATTCTGGTGTATTTCCGGAGTCGGGAAGATCATGAGCAGCACCTGAGGACTGTGCTTCAGACTCTGAGAGAGAAGAAGTTATATGCTAAATTCTCGAAATGTGAGTTTTGGTTGGATTCAGTGGCATTCTTAGGCCACGTGGTATCGAGTGAGGGCATTCAGGTGGATCCGAAAAAGATAGAGGCCGCACAGAGTTGCCCTAGACCATCCTCAGCTATGGAGATCCGTAGTTTCCTTGGTTTGGCGGGTTACTACCGTCGTTTTATGGAGGGGTTTTCATCGATTGCAGCCCCTATGACCAAGTTGACCCAGAAGGGTGCTCCGTTTCAGTGGACAGAGGAGTGTGAGGCGAGCTTTCAGAAGCTCAATACAGCTTTGATCACAGCCCCAATTTTGATACTGTCTACAGGTTCGGGGTCTTATACAGTCTATTGTGATGCCTCGAGGGTTGGCCTCGAAGCAATGTTGATTCAGGACGGTAGGGTGATTGCCTACGCGTCCAGATAATTGAAGATACATGAGAAGAACTACCCTGTACACGACCTTGCGTTAGCTGCCATTGTTCACGCTCTGAAGATTTGGCGCCATTGTCAATACGGGGTTCCTTATGAGATTTATACTGACCATCAGAGCTTGCAGCATTTGTTAAAGAAAAAGGACCTAAATTTGCGCCAGAGAAGGTGGTTAGAGTTGCTAAAGGATTATGACATTACTATTCTATATCACCTAGGCAAGGACAATATAATGGCTTGATGGTTTGAGTCACCAGGCAGAGAGTTTGGGGAGTTTGGCTTATTTACCAGCATCAGAGAGGCCTACGACGATAGATATTCAGGCCTTAGCCAGCCAGTTTGTGAGATTGGATCTTTCAGAGCCAAGTCGGGTTCTAGATTGCGTGGTTTCTCGGTCTTCTTTATTTGATTGTATTAGGGAGCGACAATATGATGACCCTCATTTGCTTGTCCTCAAGGACAAGGTTCAGCACGGTGATGCTAGGGATGTGACCATTAGTGATGATGGGGTATTGATGATGCAGGGTCGGATTTGTGTACCCAATGTCGGGGGGCTTCGGGAGTTGATTCTGGAGGAGGCACATAGCTCGCGGTATTCCATTCATCCGGGTTCTGTGAAGATGTATCAGGATTTGAGGCAACACTATTAGTGGAGGCGAATGAAGAAAAATATAGTTGGATTTGTAGCTCGGTATCTCAATTGTCAGCAGGTGAAATATGAGCACCAGAGACCGGGTGGGTTGCTTCAGCAGATAGAGATTCCGGAGCGGAAGTGGGAGCGGATCACCATGGACTTTGTAGTTGGGCTCCCACAGACTTTGAAGAAGTTTGATGCTATTTGGGTGATTGTGGATCGGCTGACCAAGTCCGCTCATTTCATTCCTGTGTGTACTACTTATTCTTCAGAGCGATTGGTGGAGATTTATATCTGGGAGATTGTTCGTCTGCATGGTATTCCAGTTTCCATCATTTCAGATAGAGGTACCCAGTTCACATCACGATTCTGGAGGGCCGCTCAGCATGAGTTAGGTACTCGGGTAGAGTTGAGTACAACATTTCACCCTCAGACGGACGGACAGTCCGAGCGTACTATTTAGATTCTTGAGGATATTCTCCGTGCATTGGTGTTTGAGTTTGGAGGGTCTTGGGATCAATTCTTGTCATTGGCGAAGTTTGCTTACAACAACAGCTATCAATCCAGCATTCAGATGGCACCGTATGAGGCTTTATATGGTAGGTGGTGCAGATATTTGGTGGGTTGGTTTGAACCGGGTGAGGCTAGACTATTGGGCACACACTTGGTTCAGGATGCTTTGGAGAAGGTTAAGGTGATTCAGGATAGACTCCGTATAGCCTAGTCCAGATAGAAGAGTTACGCAGACCGGAAGGTTTACGATGTTTCCTATATGGTTGGAGAGCGGGTTATTCTTCGAGTCTCGCCTATGAAGGGCGTTATGAGGTTCGGGAAGAAAGGGAAGCTGAGTCCCAGGTTTATTGGCCCTTTTGAGATATTGAGGCGTATTTGGGAGGTTGTTTATGAGCTGGCCTTGCCTCCCAGCTTGGCAGGAGTTCATCCGGTATTTCATGTTTCGATGCTCCGGAGGTATTGTGGCGACCCGTCACACGTGGTGGATTTCAGTTCGGTCCAGTTGGACAAGGATCTATCTTATGTTGAGGAGCCGGTGGCAATATTGGACAGGCAGATTAGAAAGCTGAGGTCAAAGAACATTGCTTCGATAAAGGTTCAGTGGCGGGGCCATCCGGTCGAGGAGGCGACCTGGGAGACCAAGCAGGATATGCACAGCCATTACCCTCATCTTTTCACTACTTCAAGTATGTCTCTATGCTCGTTTGAGGACGAATGAATGTTTAAGTGTAGGAGGATGTGACGACCCGACCGGTAGGCTTAAGAATTAACGCTCTGATACCCTATTAACTGATTCTCCAAGTTTAATTCTACTAATTCCATTCGCCGAGATATTCGGTTTTGAGTTTCGGAGAGTTTTGGGACACTTAGTCCCTAAATGAGAGCTTAAGTGATAGAAAGTTGATCGTAGTCAGACAAATGTGAAGACGGACTCAGAATGGAAATCTGATAGTTCCGTTAGCTCTGTTAGGTGATTTTGGGGTTAGGAGCGTGTTCTGAGTGTGTTTTGGAGGTTCGTAGCTAATTTAGGCTTGATATGCCGAAGGTTGAATTTTGGAAGTTTCCGGCTCGATAGTGAGATTTTGATCCGAGAGTCGGAATGGAATTCCGGAAGTTGGAATAGTTCCTTCATGTCATTTGGGATGTGTGTGTAAAATTTCAAGTCATTTAGACGTGGTTTGGTTAGGGTTTTGATCTAAAGCATATTTTGAGGAAAATTAGAGTTCTTAGGCTTAAATCCTTGATTAATTCGGGTTTCCAATGTTGTTTTAGGTGTTTTAAGGATTAGTACAAGTTTGAATAAGGTATTAGGTGATATTGGCACTTTTGGTTGAGGTCTCGGATGCCTCGGGGTGATTTCAGATAATTGACCGAAGAATTTTGAAGTTGAAGGGTTGCAGATTTTTACTGCTTCTGGTATTTTTGCATCTGCGGTTTGGGGACTGCAGATGCGGTACCGCAAATGAGGTTTAGGAGACTGCAGAAGCAGAATTTGGGTGTCCCTTCAATGACCGTAGATGCGAAAGCTCCACCACAGATGCAGTTTTGCATCTGCGAAAGTAGTATCGCAGATGCGGCTCCTGTGCCATTTAATGAAAGTCGTAGATGCGACCAATGTTCCGCAGATGCGGTCCCTTGACCGCAGATGCGGAAATCACTGGGCTGAAATATGAAATTCAAGGGTTTAGTTTCAAAAGTTAGAAAAATCAAATTGGAGCTCGGAGATGACGATTTTGAGAGGGATTTGAAGAGGAGATCTATGGGTAACGATTCTTTACCCCTTTCTAGTTATATTCCATCAATCTATAGTTAATTTCATCATCTAAATTCGTATTGGGGATTAAAAAGTGGGAAAAATTGGAAGACACTTCTTAGGCCGAATTATTGAGTTTTGAATGGGTTGTTGACATCCGATTTGAGAGACTTTTATATGGTTAGACTCGTGAGAGTACGAGGTTTCTGAAAATGTTAATTTCACCCAATTCTGAGACGTTGGCCTGAAGGGCGTTTTGGTCATTTTACCTAATTTCGCGTCTTAGCTTTGAATTAAATCATAGAATCAGTTGCTTGAGATGTTATTTACGATATGTAATTGAATTGAATAGATTTGGGCCATTTGGAGTCAGATACTCGTGGCAAACGTGTGGTTTCGAGTTGATTTTGGAGCCGGTTCGAGGTAAGTGGCTTGTCTAACCTTGTGTGGGGGACCTTCCCCTTAGGATATGATATATTTGATAATTTAAATGCCTTATACGTGAGGTGACGAGCGCGTACTTGAGCAAATTGTTGAAAATTCGGTTTTTCCTTATGTATTTCAATTGAGTTATTTTTCCTGTTTTTTTCTACTTGTAGATTTAGCCTGTTGCTAGTTTAGAGAAGCATGTTTAGTTGACCCAATTGCCTATTTGCTTAAACTACCTTAACTGCATTATGTAGAGCATGTTAGGCTAGAATTAACTATATACTTGGTACGAAATTTAGCTTAATTGGTATTCTTGTGTTGTTGTTGTGCGCTTTACTTTGGGACTACGGGACGGCATCCCGGGAGATCCCCTGTATGTATTTATGATCTGGTTGCTGCTGTGTATTTTACTTTGGGACTACAGGACGGCATCCCGGGAGATCCCATGTACGTATTTATGACCTGAACTGAGGTGCGGGATACCAAGAGATCCCTGGCACGTATATTGAGGATACCAAGAGATCCCTGGCATGTATATTGAGGATGCCAAGAGATCCTCGGGATACCAAGAGATCCCTGGCACGTATATTGAGGATGCCAAGAGATTCTCGGGATACCAAGAGATCCCTGGCACGTATATTGAGGATACCAAGAGATCTTCGGGATACCAAGAGATCCCTGGCATGTATATTAAGGATACCAAGAGATCTTCGGGATACCAAGAGATCCCTGGCATGCATTTTGAGGATACCAGGAGTTCCTCGGGATACCAAGAGATCCCTGGCATATATATTGAGGATATCAAGAGATCCTCTGGATAACAAGAGATCCCTAGTGTTCATATTGAGGATACCAAGAGATCCTCAGGATACCAAGAGATCCCCGGTTGTTATCCTTGCTATGAGCGGTGTTTTCCTTTTGTTATGCCTTTACTTCTGTTTCTGTTATTGTACTCTTATCATACTGTATAGGTTCTTACTGTGAATTATCATTTATACTGTTTATATTATCCTCTCATGCTTATTATTATTTACCTCAGTAGGGCCCTAACCTTCCTCGTCACTACCCAACCGAGGTTAGGCTTGGCACTTACTGAGTACCGTTGTGGTGTACTCATGCCCCTTCTGCGCATGTTTTTTTTCTCGTAATCTCTCTTTTGTTATTTGCTTTGTCTTAAGTTACCTCTCGGGCTGGCTCCTTATGTATCAAGTGTTCATTTGCACTTATTTATCAATATCATCGGGTGTGTAACCCTTACCACTTTTCTCCGGCGTCATGCTAGCATAATGTTCTGGGGTCATATCATATCTATAGGATCTAAATAGATGCAATCTCATTCCTTTCACCCTTTTACCGCATTCCTCATTTACTATTCCATAGTTACATCTTTATTTTGTCATTTTTTTCACATCTTCACTAACATCTTACTCGTCTTGTGGTAACCTCTTTATATCGGGGATAATTGAATTATTACGCTCAAGGTGGACACTTAGTGTAACTGGCACACCTACTCCCTTAAGCTTAACTCTGCTCCACGTGGTTGCTTTAGGGAAGCATCTTCCTAAATGAACCTTAAAGGTTATTATTTTGTTGTCCATTCTATTATTGTCGGAATGTAATCTCTGAAATTCTCATGATATCAACCATTATAAAATCCTTCAGTCCCTAATTGATGTTCACTTTATCTTGTTCACCAGCCCATACTGATTTTTATTACTCCGGGGTCTAACCTTTCCTTCTGGTAATCACGTTGGAGTCACCAAAACATTTTTGGAAATGGGAATATGACTTTATGTCTTATACTCTTTTATTGCCTTAAGTCATGTCACCTCTTTTATCTTTCTTTACTTGACTATAAACTCTGTCATCGTGTCGTATTTTGATTTACTGTTATCACCCATTTATTACATCTTACTCATAATGCTTCATTTACTCTTTTCTAATTCTCCAGCTAATATTTCTGTCTATCACTTTATTCTGATAACTTCAACAAATCATTCTTGCACTTTTAGCTCCCCTTTTTTCATCTCACTAGCTCTTTAGGTCACCTAGCATTCTCTCTTTACTAGGAACGGGAGCCATACAAAGGTAAATATTTATTCCTTCTAGGATTACAGTGCCAATCTTCTAAATTTTTCCAGACATTCTAGTATTCATATCTAAATGTACTATTCTAGATTGCACCACCGGGGTGTCTTACAAGGAGAACTATTACCACATTTGCAATATCCTTCGGAAATGTTAGCTAATGATAATAATCCATCTAGCTTTTTGGGTTACTCTAGCCCCAATTGGATCTTGCTATCCCCTTCTTCTCTTAAACTATATCTGTCAACTCACATAGGGCATACAGAGATGGGCGTGGCCAATTGTAAATACCTCTGTTACTGTTGAATGTAACTCGAAATACATATATTTCTCTGCCTGAATTGTAAAAACTCAAAACCTTTACTAACTGGTACCTCGTAACCTTCGCCACCTTGCTTCTTTTATTTGTTGAAACTTGTATCTATCTTCTGATTCTCTTGTTGCTTTTTAAACCATATGGGTGGATAGATATTCATGCCTTACGCCTGCTTATCAATAAACTTACGCGTCTTAGAGTACATATAATCTAATGAAGACCTTACATTTACTCATCATAAGCATGATGCAAAATCGAGTTTCATTGACTCAGCTCTTCCACGGCAAAATTTAATCTCTTACCGACTATCTGTTTGGATGAGGTACCATTGTGTTACGAATAAAATAGAATTGAGCTCTACCACACGATCTAGAGTAAGAAGAAATAGTGACAGTCCTAAATGCCTTGCAGCCTCCTGCTTATAAGTGTGGTGCATTACACACCCATAAACAAGACTCTAGTAGACACGGCTTGTAGATTCCCTAGGACAGAATTGCTCTGATACCACTTCTATCATGGCCCACATGGCCCAAACCAAATGGGCCGCGACGAGCACCCGTTGACTTACTCAACCGAGTACCAACGTAAGATATCTTTCTTATCATACTATCATGGGTAAATGAGCCAAAAAATCTGTCATGATATAATAATAATGAAACATAAGGGAATACTCAACATATGACGACCCAACATGATATGCAAACTTATACATGTGACATACGGGCCTATAAGGCTGACATGACCATTTGTAAACTCAAAACATAGGCCGACAAGGCCATAAAAATATCCATACACCTGACATCTATCTACAAGCCTCTAAGAGTACCTAATATCATAAAGGTCGGGACAGGGCCTTGCCATATCAATCAATACATATCCAATGCATACTGACCAAATAGGTAACTCTGGAGCAAGTGGAGTGCACCAACACCTTCCGCTGAGCTGATAGCCAACTAGGAGGAATGTCAACCTGTCTATCGGGATCTACGGGAAAGAAACGCAACGTGCCCAGGCAAAAGGGACGTCAGTACGAATAAAGTACCGAGTATGTAAGGCAGGAAAACATAAACAAGAACGGTAGTGTAAAAAGAGAGGAGATACACCCTATAACATCTGAGTGCCTCTGGGTACTACTGACATGAAATGCATAAAACATATATATACATAAGCTTTTAAAAACATTCGCCTCTGTGGGCATCATCATCATCATATCGTACCCTGCCTCAAAGAGGACTCGGTAAAAACATACCCGACCATCATAAGGCTCGGTAAAATCGTACCTAGCCACGTTGAGCTCGGTAATACCAACTGATTAGTGGTTGCACAATAGGTGCGTACCCGGCCGACTATAGCGCGGCTCGATAGAGAAAAATAGATACATATATATAATGCATGCTCGACTCATGGAATCATGTTCTACACCTTTTAGAGTGACGTAAGGTTGGTATCCTCTATACACATTATTAAGACTAACTCTTCACTATGAACCTTATAAGAATCAGGAAGTATCACCAACATTGATAACATAAGAATAAGAGAAGCAACATTAACATCAATTGTTCCATAAGAGGGGAAACAATGTAAGTACTGCTAGCTTCTAAGAGTAGAGTATCTTTGGAAGCTCGTTCATTACATTATGTACAATCGGAGTCATGCAAAATAAAGAAAGGAATAGCCTCACATACCTTGTATATTCTTCACAACCTCAAGCTATGCAATTTCACGGCTCCTTAGTCTACAATAAGAGAAATGACACTCTCGTTACCATTTAGGCATCGTAATTATTATGTATTGAATACAACCTATTTTACGAGGAAACGGACAACAACTCCCCTATATATATTACTTCACACAAGTCAAAACAATCACCAAAAATCCCAAACAACATTAATAATAATCATATTGAGCCTCCCAAAATAGTCCACACAACCAAATCACTTCATATATAAGACGACCACCGTAGTAGTGTCAAACGACCCGGAAATGTTACAACGAACGACCAACAAACAACCTTGCCATTATGTGGTGTTTCTGCACACCCTTCCTCCTCTCAACTCCATAAAAATAGTAGCAAAAGAGACAACCCAATACCAATAAGAAACAGCCCACAAAACAGTCCCACAAGTTCATCAACTCAAAAATAATAGTTTAGTTTACTTAAACACGTTTCGACTTGTATTTTCTTTCAAATTGAGAAATACAAAGAAAAGTACATCATTATACCTCTTATCCAATAAACCACCCATGAATTCAACTTAAAAATAAGTTCACAACCAGCCAACCATTACACAAGAACAAACAACATACCATTCTTTCGAAACTAGCTAGGTTTATTCTTTACGATCGAGTTACAACTCGCAAACGCATAGATAATGGAAGGAGAAGCATAAACTTACCTTGTACTGAGTATAACACATGAAACCTGATAATATTTCATCAAAAATAAGTTCCTCAACATGGCTACAAGAAGGAGAAAGAGAAACTAGCAAGCTGTCCGGACTTTTCAGCACTAGAATCACGTCGTAACACCCGGAATACCCTAGGGATTGTGTGGGATTTTTGGGGAGGCATTTCAGGGGTTCAGTTAGGTTTTCTTGGTCTGAAATATAGGTGAAATAACTGAGTTTATAATCCCTTAAAAGTCCCCTCTTGACCGACTTAGTTGAGGCCTCTCTTTTTGGCAAGTAGGTGATGCATCTACTTGTCATTTACCAGCCTATGCAGTCTCGCAAAAATACGAGTATCTCTCTACTCCGACTTCGTATCGACAAACGGTTTAATGCTTTAGAAACTAGACTCATAGATGTTAATATTTTAGGTAGATAATCCCTTAATTCCAAGTATATTGGGAGAAAGGCTCAGTTATATTTGACCTAATATTCAGCACATTTATGAATGGAACATGTGAGATGACCTTTTCCAACTTTTGTTCCATAACTCGCTTGACTTCAAAACATAACACCAACTATAATACGACTAAAATAACTCATATTATAATCTCTTTATAATGTTAATAACCCTAGTTTCACCCCAAAAGTACATGGTAAAGCATTCCAACTTGTCGACTTTCGACGAAACTTATTTTCTTCAATTCGTTTAGCTTCTAAGCCTTCAAACCATCTTGCTACTTGGTATTAATGATCTTAAATATGTGTAACCTCCACATTAACATGATGAACTAACTTTGTAAATTTTTCAAAGATGATTCCTTTTTTTAGCTTACATTAATTGACTTATGACGTACTCTTACATATGGAAAGATGTGTGTAACATTCAGTGACTTGGATTAGGGATTTTTCTTTCTTTTTGCTCATGTTTTGAATGTTTTGCTTTCTGGTTGTGGATTGTGATAGCAACATATCTTCTATAAATGATATCTACTATTTTTCTCTTGTTCAATGTTAATCTTTCCTTGATAGTTTATATATGTGTACTTGATTACTGATGATTAATCCATCATTGCACTTGCAGTTTTCCCCAGTGGCCATGAGTACTTATTAAAATCTGGGACTCATACTTTGTATGCAACTTTTCGATGATGCCAAAAGGGGGAAGAGATATTGTGCTTTACATATTCTGAATAAGTGATATTTATAACCTAATTAACTTGGTTCTTGATGATAAGTGAATTTTCTAAACTTTGTATTAATGGTTAAGCTGAGTTCTTACAGGATCCAAGTAAGTAAGAAGCACAAAGTTTGTCATCATAAAAAAGGGGAAATTTGTTGGCCCAAGTACAGGTGAAGTTTTGAAGACTGACAAAAAAACTCAGACATGGACCAGGTCCATCTTGAGAAGCACAGTCATGATCAACCCAAATATGTGAGATGCACGTGAAGGAGATAAATCTAACTTATCAGAAGTAATATCTCCTGATCTGATCGAAAAGGTTGCATATTGGATAAGGAGAGAAAGACTCCTTACACGAAAAGAACACAGTTTAGGAAGAAGGTAGTGTTAGAGTATGAGATCAACTAGAACTCTTCTATGATAGAAGAGTAGTATCTGAATCCCAGTCAATCTCTAATTACTAACCCATTAAATATCAGTGTTGTTCTCTTTTACAGGCAATGCACATAAGCAAAAGTTAATTAAATTGAGAGAAAAAGAGCAAGGCGATTTTGCAAGCAATTTATGTGTGATTCAAGCGTGCAATCCTAAAGCTACTTGAACAAGATAAAAGAACCAGTTCCAAGTGTCTATCTTTTATTCTAGTTCAATTATAGTAGGTGATTTTACATTGTACCTTTCAGCTTTTATAGAAGCAATTGTATTAGGTACCTAGAGTGTTCAAGTTAGAGTTAACTTGAAGTTGTCACAACAGTTGAGAATGTGTGCCACAATGGGACTAGAGTTAATCCTAGGTTTACAAAAGAGTTTTTGTAAATGCAGTTTTTGGCTCAGTGATTTAAGTGGAAGTTTGGGAAAATCCCACTGAGTAGTAGGTCGTGGTTTTTTCACCTTTTGAGCCAGGTGTTTTCCATGTAAAAATCTTTGTGTTCTTTATTTTCTTTACTTATTATTCCGCAAACACGAGTAGTTGGATCCATAGAAGAATCTGGTCCTTCCATAATCAAGTTAAGCGAAAATTGGGTACCACACAAATCACCCCCCCCCCCTCTAGTGTGGTATTGATGTATAAAACATCAGTAACCATAGCCTGAGGACCCGATGGAGCACACAGAGCCTGAGTAGTTTGTGTAAGTGCACCCCTCCTAACTCTGGGGCTATCCCTTATCATTTGGTGAGTGTCACCACACTCAAAACAAACTCTTGGAAGACGTGGCTGATGTAGATGGCTCGGGCCAGATCGGCTAGACTGACCGCTGAAAGCACCCTCTATAGGAGTTGCACTAGACAATAGTAGTGCATAATAGGGAGCCTGGGGCCTAGGAGTGGCTAGAATACCACTGGTGGCTGGAAGTGCTGAATGATGATGGTGACTCCCATAGCCCCTACCTTGACGAGCTGCATCTGGGGCATGAGTACCACTATAAGTGCCAGACTCTCAAGACCTCTTGGGTTCTCTCTCCCGAGTCAGCATACCCTCCTGCCTCCTAGCAATCCCCACTACCTGCTGTTATGCGATGTCCATCTCCAACTCTTGGGCCATGCTAAATCTGATACTAGGTTGAGCCCCTCGATAAAATTATGGACCCGCTCTCGAACAGTAGCAACCAAGGCTAGTGCATGCCTAGCCAAATCACTGAACCGAATTGCATACTCCGACACGGTCATAGAACCTTGGTGCAACTGCTCAAATTCTGTGCGCCATGCATCTCTGAGACTATAGGGAACATATTCCCTCAATAACATATCTGAGAACTAAGTCCAAGTGAGTGAAGTTACCTCGGCTAGACTACCCAACTTATATGCTCACCACCACTGATAAGCCGCTCCCCTAAGCTGGAATGCAGTGAAAAAAACCCCACTAGACTTCGCTACACCAATAGTAAGGAGGATATGGTGGCACTCCTCAAGAAAACCCTAGGCATCCTCTGATGGCAAGCCACTGAAAGTAAGAGGGTGGTACTTCTTGTACCTCTCGAGAATGCGCTACTCCTCCTCAGAAACTACTACCCTAACCTTGGGCAGGACTAGGGCTACCGGTTTTACTAGTATGACCTCTAGAACCTGGTCAATCTGAACCTGCTACTCTGTGTGTGGGCGTCTGGAGTCTGTGCTCCTCCCCCGGCCTGAGATGTGGCAGGACCAAGTGGTATCAACCCTGTCTGAGCTAAAGTGTTGAACATGCTCAGAAACTGGGCGAGGGTCTCCTGAAGAGCTGGTGCAGTAACAGACATCTCAGGTGCCTACCCTCCAACTGGAGCTACTGGTGGCTCTTCTATAGCAACTCGTGCAGGTTGTCGCACCCCCTTTTTCCTTCGCGGAGTCCGGGTTTCGACATTCATTGGGAACAACTCGTTTCCTTTTGGGAATTGGGTATTTGAAGAGTTGCCACCTAACGGATTAAGGTGTGTTAGGGCACCTAGAGAAATTAACTCATGTAACCAGTTTGCATTACCAGAGATTAGGGTAAGGGCTCGAAATAACCTTTAGGGGAAGGTGTTAGGCACCCCTCGCAGTCCACAACGGTGGGTCCCGACCGAACTTAGTTATGTGAATTAGTCGTTTAATAGATAAGCAGTCTAAGCACACATTTGCAAATAAGGAAGTTTATGTAATCTAAGAACGCATATGTAATCAAGGATGTTTACACAGTCCAAACACGTATATGTAAGTTTAAGAAGTTTAGATAGTCCAAGTATACATAAATTAAGGAAGTTTGAACAGTCCAAGAATACATATGTGAATTGGGGAAGGGAAGTCCTAAGTTGATTAGCCTATAGGATCACATATGTACAATACCCGGTAAGACTTCCTCGACTAGAGGGGTTACACGTGGCATTAGCGCACAAGATATCATATCCTTTTACTACCCATTACCCTCCCCTTAGTGGTTATATGAGCGAGTTTAATAAACGAACTCTAAGCATGCTTTACTCGTCCCTTCCCTGTGGTCCCGAAGGTGTTTAGGACCTCTATACTTAGGCAGTTTTAGACACTCCTAAGGTGTTTAAAAGGTAAAATCTAAGAAACAACAAAGAACACGTAGGACTGTCAAATAGGGAAGCAATTAGGGGCTCATGTTTGCCTCCACACATAAATAGATACATAGCACGTCTCAAACAATTGATTTTAAAGAAATCCAGAACGCCCTAGAACATGATATCTAGATGAACATTACAAACACAGAATATGCAGCATTTGTTTTAGGCGAAGTGGCAGAATCCTAATCAATTGCCTACTGATTTTATAGCCTGTTAAACCTGGACGATTTCACACATAAATAGAGCCCAATTTCATAGTTATAAGACCATTAATTACCTAAGGTTTGCCTAGGCGTGGGTTTGTATGCAATCATAATTCTAGGAATTTGTTAAGACAACTTGAGGTCATTCAATCCTATAGGCATACTAAATTAGGTGATTAATATTACAGAACTGATTTCATGCATGTTTACACTAGAACATGATATCTATGTGTTGGACTATTCTTAAAACTTTTATAGACAGTTATTCATTTAAGTGACGAAGACATGATTTAGAGCCAATGCAAACAGAGTCCTAAATCAGGATATCTAATGCACATAGAGAGACAGTCATTTTATTAAGCATGATTACAGTAGTAGTTTAATGACATGATTTTCAGGTGATAACAACCTATGCAGAATTAGAGAAAGAAGTGATGAACTTATAACATGTTTTTAATATGCAAAATATAAACGTGAATACCCCAAGGCAAGATTTCTAATGCAACAACACGAACCTAAGGCATGATTCCAATTTGCAGATAAGCACATCATAGTCCTAAAGCATGATTTCTCTCATAATATAAACCTAAAGCAGGTTTTCCACCCGGTTTCCCCACAAAAATCATATAGGAACCCTCCTTTTTTACTAATCACCCCAACATCTAGTTACAAATAATATTATTACAGACCAGAATCAAATGAATTACATAAGTAAATGAAGCTATACTATGGGGAGCCTGAATCAGGCCCAAAGTAAACATGGGAATGCCAGGCTTTCAATACAGTCTCAGAAGCGAAAGATCTCATAGCCAATAGTATGTCTTGGTGTGTTAGAGTTCCCTAAGGACCTCAAGTATCCCGAGCAATGCTCACACCAAGACCTTTCTCAGATAGGGATTAGTTATGTGCAGTGTGGAAGGGCTAGCCCTGGTGTGCCAGAGTTCAGAGGGATCTCAAGGATGCCTAAGCAGTACACACACCAGAGGGGCAGAACCTAATAGTCTAAGAGTAAAGTGAGAGTGCTTAATATAATTTTGAAAGATTTAGTAAAACAGTGTAGAGAAAAGATTCAAAAATGGAGAACAGTTTTTAAAGATGCTATGAGTGACCAGTTTTGAGAAGAATACTATGAGTAAGAGCAATAGTTTTCAAATCATTTTTGAGGAAAAGCATACTCAGAAAACAACCCAATTATTCACAGAATACCCAGATTCACAGACCTCTAACAAGCATACTTACAAACAGGGGGTGAAGGAGATTGGGAACATATGGAGTTGAGACCACATAAACAGGGAAACATTTGAGACAACAAATGTATAGAACAAGACAGTTAAAACATAGAGAAAGAATGCAACAGGATCATGTTGAAGATAAGAGTTTGTTGAACAAAATTGGACATACAATTAGGGCCAATCAAATGCACTAGAAGACTAAGTAACTACATGGTCATACTAGTTAAAGGGGGGAAGGGAACTAAGTAAACATGTTGGACAAGTATCAAAAAACTAAGTGAAGTCAGACATGCTGATTACCCATAAGGCGGAATTTAGACATGCTTAATAACAGCAAACAGAGAAACAAATTGAATAACTAGTACAGGAACAGGCATGGATGTATAGACATGAAACACATAAACTTGAGTTTCAAAATTTAACTAGAGATATACCAGTTAAGAAGAAAATGCAGAATGTAAAAACAGGTGCAATTCCACTACCTAGCCTTGGCTTTCAGCCTGCTAGACCAACAGTTAGCACAAGTAGCAAAAAGAGAGTTTGATTGTATGTGTGTGTATTCTGAACTGTGTGTTCGTATGTAGAAGGAGCAGAATGAGAGTGCTTATATAACAGTTCAAGAGTAGAGCCAATAAAGTAAAAGAATCAGAAATCAGCAATTAAGGGCAATCAGAATCCAATCACTTAAGGGGTTCAAAATAGACTACTTTAATTAGGGGAAATTAGTCAAACGGTAATAATAGGGAGTCTAATTAAGGAAAGAAGTTCAAATTAAACCAAATAAAAGAGTTCAGAATAAAATAATCAGGGGTCTAATTAAGGGAAGAATCACGTAAAGGAATCAGTAAATATACAGGTAATCAAATAAGGCAAGAATGACTAATTGAGGCCTTAAACAGGGAAACAGGCAAGACTTAAGTATACAAATCTCTAACAGAGCAAATCAGTCAACCAAATTTCAAAATAACAATGATTTCTGGAAAGCATATATCAATTCCCATAAATAGAAAATAAACTGAGTAAAACTTCACAGAAACATAGAACTTAGTCAGAAAAATTAGGTTAGAACCCAAATAGGGCTCAATTAGGGTAAAATTACAGATTATTGGATTTGACGAAGAAAAACATGCAAGGCGAAAGATACAGAAAATTAATACGATTGGTAACACGAAAAGACCCAAAATCGAAGCAAGAATTGGAAAGATCAGTATATTACATAGAGTCAATTAGGGTTCGAGTACTCTTGCAAAAATCGGTCAAGAAGATGAAAAATAGAAATAATCAAAAATCTAGAAGTCAGAAATCCTTCGAAAAACAACTCGTAATGAGTCCTAGTTTTAGGAAAAAAGCAAGAACAAACGATTAAAATTAGAAATTTTCAGAGAAAAACACATAATAGTGCTCGATTCATCTCAGATCTATATAGATCTGGAAATGATCGAAGGTAATAGACTAGGGTTTTTTGAAAACATAACAGAGATGAGAGCATAGGTTTAGAAACCATGGATTCGTAACAAAAATAAAGAGAAATTCTCACTCACAGTCGATAGAATGGCCTCAGACAGGCTAACAAGTAGAGTTTCAAAGCAGAACCAACTAGGTTCTTCGAGATCCCCTCAAGGATCTAAGAAGTCGAGGAGCCATGGTGCGTAGAAAGCCAGGACTGGCTGGAGAAGCCATAGGAGCGTCATAAGGTGTGTCACACCTCCTTTTTCCGCACCCGAGGGGGTGCAGGGGAGTTTTTTCCAATTAAAGGACAATCGAAACGGGACTGGTTTATTTATTTCAGAGTCGCCACCTGGGAGATTTAGGGTGTCCCAAGTCACCAATTTTAATCCCGAATCGAGGAAAATAATGACTCTATATTACAGTCTGCATACCAGAAATCCGGATAAGGAATTCTGTTAACCCGGGAGAAGGTGTTAGGCATTCCCGAGTTCCGTGGTTCTAGCACGGTCGCTCAACTGTTATATTCGGCTTATTTATCTGATTTTTAATACAATTATGAACCATGTGCAAATTTTATCTTTTACCGCTTTATTATCATTATTTTTTAGGAATGTGAACATCGCTTAAAAAATGTATCTCGAACCGCGTTACAATCAATGTACCCGTGGTCGTCGACACACTTTGACTCCGTTGAGATTTGGATTTGGGTCACATCAATGTGCACCCGAGTTTAAGGAAATTAAATTATTAAAGGCGCGCCTAAAGCGACTAGCGTATTTATTTTGGGTAGGACCGTGGAATTTTACTAAACGGTCCATCCCGAAGTCTAAACAATTTTTAAAGCAAATATTTACTGAGGGCCCCGCAATTTGTATTTTATTTGGCGAGGCTCATCTCATTCTTATTTTTTTTAAAATGAATTTGCGATGTCATGGACATACATTTCGAACCACGTCACAATCAATGTACCCGTGATTAGAAACGCATTTCGAATCCGTCGAGATTTGGATTTGGGTCACATAAATGCGCACCCGAATTTAAGAAGGTAAATTTATTAGATACGCGCTTAAAGAGACTATCGCGTTATTATTCTGGGAGGGCCGTGAGATTTGCTAAACGACCCATCCTGGAAACTGAATGCTTCGATACCATACGTTTAACGAGGGCCCCGCAACCTGCGCATTTTGTTTATTTTCGTCGAGGCTCATCTCGTTCTTATTTTTAAAGGATATCCTATAACAACTACGTTTCTTGTCGTGTTTGTCTCTATCAATTGAAAGCAGTAGATAGTCCTAATTAATTAAATGTTTGCAAGTTATTTATAACAGAATTCGGAAATGCTTAAAAATCAGAAACGAGGCTGCGTGCACAGTCAGCCGAACAAATAATCACGGGCCCAAATCCAGCCCATGCGTGATTGGCCAGACCTGGGCCACTGCTTGTTCAGCCCATGCGTGATTGACCAGACCTGGGCCACTGCTTGTTCGATGCGAGCCTGCTTGGTCTGTTTTGACCCGGGCTCGACCTTCGTGGGGTTGAGATTGTAAACCCTGTGTTCTTTATCTTAAAACATGGTTTTAACAGTTATATGGCAATTTATTGGAAAGGAAAGAACTTAATTAACAGTGTACGATTTTCATGCTTGGCATACATTACAGGCTTATACTACACCATTGCACTAAATCTGAGATACAACCTACTGCCTTGGGCATACTCTTATCACCATCCTATATACACAATCTAACATTCAACTACCATTCATTAACAGTTATTAGGCCTGAAGGTTATCTCCAGCATCCAAAACAAGAATAAAATTTTTCTACATTACATGATATTTAAAGTAACAAACTATGTATAAAAAAAACATTCTTCAGGTCTTTTCGTTTACATTCATGCTCAAGTTTCCAGCTACATCTGACAGTGTATTAGGTGTGTACCTGGTATAGAAAGGAAAGGAAGAAAGAGAGTAATCAGTTGAGTAGTATGCAACAAACACAGCAGCAGCAGACACACAGCAACAACACAGCAACAACCAACAACCACAAGTGTTTTCTACAGTCCACAGACAACCAGCAGTATTTCCTAGAACAAAGAGAACCAGCAAATAGTCGAGCATCAAACGAGCAATCCCAGGAAAGAGTAGAGAAACAACAGCAATAACAGAGCGTTCAATGCAGCAACACCAATAGTTCAACAACCATAAACAGCTCAGTTAATGCAAACAAACAGAACTTGGCCAAGACAGCTTGACCAAAATGCACTCTTATACAACTTTCAGACAGCGTTTGGTTGCAATGTTTACTGGAAACTACCCTATGTTTTTTCAGTTTTCTTTTGAACTCACTAGACCTTTTTCAGACTAAAAGTTCCAGCCTCAAGACTAAAAATTCCAGCCCCAAGACTAAAAATTCCACCCTTTTTAAGTTCTCAAATGGCCTATTTATAAGCCAAAATCCCAGTGCAGTTAAGCTGCCTCCCCCCTATTTGCAGACTGCCCATACTCTTTTAAGCCCATGCCTAAGCATCTTTTGGTGCCAGCCCCCTGTTCCCCACGCCTGGTTTTTCTTTAATCAAGAATTATGGGTTCATTTTAAGTATTTATTTTAAACCCATACTCTTGTGTCTTGTTCCCCATTGGCATTAGTTTAATCTTAATTAGTACCTCACTTGTCAGTTCATTTAAACTAATCTTTTTGTCCTTTTTAACACCCCAGAATACCCTTGTTAACCCTTGATTATTACTGCCATGCCTATTGCAGCATCAGGGCATTTTTGAACTTCTGAAAGTTCAATTTCAGGACTGCCCTGGACTGAACCTTTTCAGTCATTTTTGCAATGCAAACAAACTCATTTCAGACAATGCTGGGGCATTCAGTCAGTGACAAGGTTCAATTAGTCACGTGAAATTATTAGCTTATTTGATCCATCAATTATAGAGAACTAATCGACGACATTTATCGAGTCGACTATACTAATTATAACAGGTAATGATCAGTCGTTCAAATAAACAAACACATACAGGGACCTAAAGGGCTTCGGACAACTTGGTCAATCACTAGGAACCTATATAAGTTAACTTATTTGACGATTAATCTAATCGACGAACATGTATATCACAGAGTACATTTAGAACATACACATAAAAAACAATCGACCAAATAAAAGGTCTTTACAGAGATGGAAGAAATTAAGAAACTATCAGAAAATAACAAACAATCACCGCAAAGCATGCTAATGACTTAATTAGCAGTTAAATAAAAATGAAAAGGGAAAGAAAAACTTACCGAAAAATGTTTAAACCAAACTGGCCCAAAACTGACTTACTTTGACCATTTGAGGCCGAACAAACTTTAACCACGGTGTTCTCACATGAGGACACCTTGGTTAAGGTCTATTAGACCTCAGACTCCTGTCAAGACTGGCCGGACTCCCCAGGTGCATGTGTTCTAAGGTCTGGATTTTCAGATCTGGTTTTTTAGGAGTTGTGGGTAGATTCGGACTAAACCAAGCTTGGTTTGGTCACGAGGAGGGTCAGGGGAGTGTCTGGTATGAAGATGGGGTAATTTGGTATAGGTCCGGGTTCGACTCAAATCTTCAAATGAAGATTCGAGACGAAGGAAAGTGATTCGAGGCTAGGGGGTAACAGATCCATGTTCAGGAGAGTGAGGGGGTCTTAGGGTGTTCAGGAGGTGGTCACCGGCGTTCGTGCCACCGGGTTCTGGTGAAAGGGAAGCTAGGGCGGCTGCTAGGGTTTGGGGGGGCTTCAGTGTTTGGGTGAAGACGATGAGTGGGGGGGTTCGGATAGGGGCGTGGGGTATGATAGGAGGCTTATATACGGGGAGGCTGATTCAATCCTGGCCGTTGGATTGATTAAAATTGATGGCCAGGATTGGGGAGGCTTGACCATACGGTGCCGTTTGGTTAAGCAAGGGGTCGGTCAAAAATGGGAATGGGTCGGGTCATGAGGGCCAATAAAGGCCATCGGATCAATAGAAATGAACGGCTCAGATTAACCGTCCCTGAAACGACGTTGTTTCGGGAGGTGCCTGGGCAGGCCTGGTCTGGACCGGACTTGTGCTGGTTTGGGCCCATCTTTTTGTTTTATTTCTTTGGGCCCAAATCGATTTTAACCCCTCTTTTCTTTGTTTTCTAATTTCAACATAAAAAAAATGAAAATAACAAAATAAATAATAAAATAAATGAAATTAAAACAAACAACAATGTAACACCTCAACACAATTATCACACCAAATTAAAATGTTTAAGTAAGTTAAATCACAACCTATAACGAACGATGCACATGTATACATTTTTCGAATTTTCGTTCTTTTTAACGACTGAATTATGATTCTTGATTATCCTGACAGACATGCTTTGCATTTTGATCGGTGAGATTAAATGCAAAGTGGGCAGACCCACAAATGACTAACAACACATGTCTCAGAAAGCGACAAATTGTACAGTGAGGTCATTTATCACTATTTGTTTTCCTTTTGGAGTGATTGCTCGTAAAGCAAAAATCACGTGCTTACAGCTGCCCCTCTTTGCACGAAGACACGAAGGGTTTTCGCGCAAAGATGAAGCAAGCGATTTTTGTCCGTCCGAATACTCCGTGTGAAGCATTTTTTAGAAAAAGATTTGACCGAACCTTTGCTTCAGAGGTTTCCTACATATCCTGGGCTGAACAGGAATCAGGTCAATGTAGTTCGGGAAATTTTGGTAGCTGGGACTACTGTGTGACTGTAGTGCTTGCTGCTGTTGTGCGCTGTTGCATGCTGCTGTAGGATGCTACTACTCACTGATCTCGTTGTTACATTGTTCTTGAAAGGAAAACAAGAAGTTAAGCTAGAGTGTGAGATCTCTTGTATCTTCAACTTGTTCTTGTTGCCTTGCTTTCTTGTCGGCTAATGCTTTCCTCTGATGCCTTTATTTTGTGAACTTTGGAGATGATGCTGGTCCTTCGCCTTTTCTGAATGCCAGTTTTCATCACTTCGCTTGACTCGTTGGGAACATACCCTCTTCTTCAAGCCTTTCAATTGTTTCTTCGGCGGTATGGCTTTTCATCAAAATTGTTACGTTGAGCATGCTATAATGTTTCCGAACTGCTTCTTCTGAGACGCGTTCCTTCTTCCTTTTGAATGTGCGCTTGCTTTGGCATCCTTCTGCCTCTTGGCGCTGGGGATTTTATTGTTTCCTGCTTGGGGATCTCTGTTGTAACCTTCCGTCTTCAGGCGGGGCTACTGATTCCAAAATCTAGAGCTAATTGTATTCCCGCATTATACTGGTGGGTGACCTAGAACTTAAAAGTATTCCCGCATTATACTGGTGGGCGACCTAGAACTTAAATGTATTCCCGCATTATACTGGTGGGCGACCTAGAACTTAAATGTATTCCCGCATTATACTGGTGGGCGATCTAGAACTTAAAAGTATTCCCGCATTATACTGGTGGGCGACCTGGAACTTAAATGTATTCCCGCATTATACTAGTGGGCGACCTAGAACTTAAATGTATTCCAGCATTATACTGGTGGGCGGCCTAGAACTTAAATGTATTCCCGCATTATACTGGTGGGCGACCTAGAACTTAAATGTATTCCCGCATTATACTGGTGGGCGACCTAGAACTTAAATATATTCCCGCATTATACTGGTGGGCGACCTAGAACTTAAAAGTATTCCCTCATTATACTGGTGGGCGACCTAGAACTTAAATGTATTCCCGCATTATACTGGTGGGCGACCTAGAACTTAAATGTATTCCCGCATTATACTGGTGGGCGACCTAGAACTTAAAAGTATTCCCGCATTATACTGGTGGGCGACCTAGAACTTAAATGTATTCCCGCATTATACTGGTGGGCGCCCTAGAACTTAAATGTATTCCCGCATTATACTGGTGGGCGCCCTAGAACTTAAATGTATTCCCGCATTATACTGGTGGGCGACCTAGAACTTAAATGTATTTGAAATTGTTTCCCCGTTCTTTCCGAGAAAATTTTTGACAATCGGCAGAAAAGTTTCTGCTCCGGTTTCGGTGACTTCCCTGGCGTTGCATCTTGCTGCCATCATCAATCCTTTGTTTTCCTGCAGCAGACAAAAGGATTTAATTAGTTTTCGTCGTGGTGGTAGAGGGCGCCTTTCTGGCGGATGATTTTCCTTTCTTCTCTCTTCTTGCTCTATGTCCCAATTGATTAGTGGGCAAAGTTGCCTGTTGGGGGCCTCTAGCCTGCTGGGGATTGGCTTTCAATTAATACCCTTTTCCGCTTTCTCTTCAAGCATATTCTGCGGGAGTCTGCTTTTAACTCCCGAAACCACTCCCTTTAGGAGCTCACTTCCTCCAAAATTACTGGGCACGATCCCTGCATTGCCTGGGATCGGCTTCTAAGATTGTTTGTATTATCCTGCATTGGGTGAATTCCCCTCCGGTTTCTGGTAGTAAGCTTTGAAAAATTCTTTTCAAGACAAATTTTAGGAAGAGAAAATAAAAGCTAGAGGGAGAAAATCTTTTTGAACCCATATTTGGTGGGGAGAAGAAACTCTGAAGAACTTATCTGGAGGACATGACTGGTTCCCGTGATCATGACGTGCACCATAGATTCCCGACCCAGTCTATTTGTATCAATCGATTTGCCCGATGGTCTGACTTGCTGGGGATGATAAAGGAGTGTCCATTTCGTTTCGAATGTGGTAGCTTTTCTGATCTGTCTTGTCGCCTCATAGTGCCCTTCGAGGGGTTTTCACTAATGAGACTCTCTCTTTTCTCTCATCTCCCGGCGCCTTATGGTGCCTGTGAAGGTTTTCACCAATAAGACTCTCTCATTTCACATCCCTCATCTTACATCGCCTCTCGGTGCCTGTGAAGGTTTTCACCGATAAGACTCTCTCATTTCATATCCCTCATCTTACATCGCCTCTCGGTGCCTGTGAAGGTTTTCACCGATAAGACTCTCTCATTTTATTTCTTTCGAGGAATCGGGGCGTTGTAGATACGACCCTCTCTTCTGGAGATTCCTTTGACCATCAATTCATTCCCAGTCTTACGATCCTCTTCTTTGCTGGGGATCGGTGTATTATTCTCGGCCTCATTTGCCTGACTCGACATCTTTTGAACATTGATCGGGAGGTCTTTTGGACGTTGATGTTGGTTTTGGTGTAGAGTTAAAGAAATGCTATGAAATTGAAAATAATTTGATGGGTGGTGTGCTACAACTTTTGGAATCAAATCTTTGTTGGAACTTAAAACATAACCTCTGCCCCAGTTTTCTTGCTTGGGGAATTTATTTTTTTACACTTATGTTGCGTTATGTGCGTTACGCACAATGTGCCTATTATGCACACTATGTACCTTATGCATCCTATTATTCACTATGATGCATACTATGACCGAGCCGTGAGGCGCCTACGTATCCTCTTTGAGGAATCAGGTCAAACGTAGTTCCCATGGTTTTGTATTTCATGTGATTTTATCTTCTTCTTTTCTTTTTTTTTTCCTTCTTTTCATTTTATTTTTCTTTTTATTTTTCTCTCTTTTTTTTTCTTCTTTTTCTTTTTTTTTCATGTTTTTTCCATTAGTGATTCCAAAAGAGGGGTATGAAAGAATTACTTAAAGCTCAAAAAGGGGGAAGCAAGGGTTAAAAGTGTTTGGATAGAAGAAAGAATTGCCTCCGTCATCTCATTATCCAACAAATGCCAAATACAAACAAATAAACCAAAAATTGCCATAATTAAAGAAATTACGCATAATATCTCTTGACTGCATCTGAATTGATAGCCATGTCGACACATCTACCCTCGACATCTGTCAAACACAAAGCACCGTTGGACAATACTCTGGTCACGATATAAGGCCCTTGCCAATTTGGGGCGAATTTGCCTTTTGCCTCGACCTGATGTGGGAGGATCTTCTTCAATACCTGCTGCCCTACTTCAAACTTCCTGGGGCGCACCTTCTTATTATATGTTCTTGCCATTCTCTTCTGGTACAGCTGACCATGGCACACTGCTGCCAATCTTTTCTCATCTATCAGGCTCAACTGTTCCAATCGAGCTTTGACCCATTCATCATCATTAATCCCGGCTTCAGCGACAATTCGGAGGGACGGAATTTCGACTTCCGCTGGTATTACAGCCTCAGTTCCGTATACCAACAAATAAGGAGTTGTGCCTATGGAAGTTCGGACGGTAGTGCGGTAACCCAACAAAGCAAAGGGTAATCTCTCGTGCCATTGTCTGGACCCTTCCACCATTTTTCGCAGTATCTTCTTGATATTCTTATTGGCTGCTTCGACTGCTCCATTCGCCTTGGGACGATATGGGGTGGAATTGCGGTGTGTAATCTTGAATTGTTGGCATACCTCTCTCATCAAGCTGCTATTAAGATTCGCACCGTTATCCGTGATGATCACTTTTGGGATCCCAAATCTGCAGATGATATGGGAGTGAACAAAGTCCACCACTGCCTTCTTGGTTACTGATTTGAAGGTTTTAGCCTCAACCCATTTGGTGAAGTAATCAATGGTCACTAGAATGAACCTATGACCGTTGGATGCTGCCGGCTCGATGGGCCCAATGACATCCATGCCCCATGCCACAAACGGCCAGGGTGCTGACATCGTATGTAACTCTGTTGGCGGAGAATGAATCAAATCTCCATGTATCTGGCACTGATGGCATTTCCTCACAAAAGTGATACAGTCGTGTTCCATGGTGAGCCAATAACACCCTGTTCGAAGGATCTTTCTTGCCAATACATATCCGCTCATGTGTGGCCCACAAACTCCAGCATGTACCTCTGCCATAACCGTCGTTGCTTGACTGGCATCTATGCATCTCAACAATCCCAAATCCGGGGTTCTTTTGTACAATACTCCTCCACTGAGGAAGAAACCATTCGACAAATGCCGAAGGGCTCTTTTTTGGTCTCTAGAGGCATGTTCTGGATATATCCCCATTCTGAGGTATTCCTTGATATCATGAAACCAGGGTTCACCATCTGCTTCTTCTTCTATGGCATTGCAGTAGGCGTGTTGATCACAGACCCGGATGTGTAGAGGATCGACATACATTTTGTCAGGGTGGTGCAGCATTGATGCTAAGGTGGCTAAGGCATCCGCAACCTCATTGTGAACTCTCGGGATGTGTTTGAACTTCACCGATCGAAATTGCTTGCTCATATCATGCAAGCATTGTCGGTATGGTATGAGTTTTAGATCTCGTGTTTCCCATTCACCCTGAATTTGATGTACCAAGAGGTCCGAGTCTCCCAAGACCAAGACGTCTTGGAGATCCATATCAGCTGCCAAGCGCAGACCCAGAATGCAAGCCTCATACTCGGCCATATTGTTGGTGCAATAGAAGCGTAGTTGAGCTGTAACAGGATAATGCTGTCCTGTTTCAGAAATGAGTACCGCTCCTATTCCTACCCCTTTCGCGTTTGCAGCTCCATCGAAGAAAAGCTTCCAACCCGGTTCCTCAGGTAATTCCAACTCATTTGTATGCATCACCTCTTCGTCAGGAAAATACGTTCTTAACGGCTCGTATTTTTCATCAACGGGATTCTCTGCCAAATGGTCTGCCAGCGCCTGGGCTTTCATGGCCGTCCTCGTCACATAGATGATATCAAACTCTGTGAGCAGGATTTGCCATTTTGCCAACCTTCCCGTGGGCATAGGTTTCTGAAAGATATACTTCAATGGGTCCAAACGGGATATGAGATAAGTAGTATACGAAGACAGGTAGTGCTTCAACTTCTGAGCTACCCAAGTTAAGGCACAACATGTTTTCTCGAGTTGAGTGTACTTGACCTCATGTACTGTGAATTTCTTGCTAAGATAGTAGATGGCCTGCTCCTTCCTTCCTGTGTCATCATGTTGCCCCAATACACAACCAAATGAATTTTCCAAGACCGTCAAGTAAAGAATTAGAGGCTTCCCGGGCTTAGGCGGGACTAACACGGGTGGATTAGACAGATACCCTTTGATTTGGTCAAAAGCCTCCTGACACTCTGCCGTCCAACCTACCGCAACATCCTTTCTCAGCAGCCGAAATATGGGCTCACAAGTCGCTGTGAGTTGAGCGATGAACCTGCTGATGTAATTGAGTCTACCCAGCAAACTCATTACCTCTGTTTTGTTCCTTGGCGGTGGCAAATCTCGGATGGACTCAATTTTGGATGGGTCCAACTCAATCCCCCGTCGACTGACGATGAATCCTAGCAACTTTCCTGATGGAACCCCGAACGCGCATTTGGCCGGGTTAAGCTTGATATCATACCTCCGGAGTCTTTGGAAAAATCTCCTTAGGTCTGCCACATGGTCCTCCTGATGCCAAGATTTGATGATCACATCATTGACGTACACCTCGATTTCTTTGTGTATCATGTCATGAAACACTGCAGTCATTGCTCGCATGTACACTGCCCCGGCGTTCTTTAACCCGAATGGCATTACCCGATAGCAGTAGGTTCCCCATGGCGTAATAAACGATGTCTTCTCAGCATCCTCCTCGTCCATTAGGATCTGATGATAACCCGCATAGCAATCTACAAAGGATCCGATCTCGCGCCCAGCGCAATTATCTATCAGGATATGAATGTTGGGTAATGGAAAATTGTCCTTGGGACTTGCTTTGTTGAGGTTGCGGTAGTCGACGCACACCCTGATTTTTCCATCCTTCTTTGGGACCGGTACCACATTGGCCAACCACTCGGGATATCGAGTGACCCGAATGGCCTTTGCTTGCAACTGCTTAATTACTTCTTCTTTGATCTTTACACTCATTTCTGTTTTAAATTTCCTTAGTTTTTGCTTGACCGGAGGGTATGCCGGGTCAGTGGGCAATTTGTGAACCACTAAATTGGTGCTCAATCCAGGCATATCGTCATAGGACCATGCAAAAACATCTTTGAATTCCATGAGGGTTCTGATCAATTCTTCCCTGACATTCGGCTCAATGTGGATGCTGATTTTGGTTTCTTGGACGTTATCAGCGTCTCCTAGGTTTACAGCCTCAGTGTCATTTAGGTTAGGCTTGGGTTTTTCTTCAAATTGGCATAATTCTCGGTTTATCTCTTCGAAGGCTTCACCTTCATCACATTCAGATTCATCATCACAAACGACCTCTTGCATCATTGAGTCAGATTCAGATTGATTTATTAGACTAGGTCGAAGATCCGCTGTGCATGCCATGCCATTAGAACCAGTAAAAAGAGAACTGTTCAGAAAAAAGAAAAAAAAGAACAAAACAAAATTAAAATGGGACAAAAGAAAAGAACTTTATTAAACTTGCGGGATAAAAGGGTTCACACTTTTACAAAAACGAAAGTAAAATTTGGATTACACCCTTGAATAATTCGAACAAACAAACAAACAAAACATAAATCAAAGCCTACTACCAAGACTCCCCTCGGATAGGAAGAGGAGTAACCGTCTAATTGTTGGTCTTGGCCTCAGGCCCCACAAATTGTATCTCTGCTCTGCTGGAACCTTCTCCAGCTTCCACCATACTGACATCCGCGAATAGTCTCTCAAAACTCTGATTCAGTTCTTCATTTATACCGATCAAAGGTCCTCGAATCTTTAGGATTGGCTACCCCTTGGCACTTGCTTTGACAAAAGACTTTGAGAGGCGTGGCACTGGTTTAGGCAGAAACCAGACCCTCTTCTTCATTTTTCGCGCTTGCTTCCTGTATGCTGTGGTTGGTTTGAACCCCAGTCTGAAAGTTTCCAGATTTTTAGGAAGGGAGACCGGTTGGACTATCCCTTGAAGCTCGACTCCCAGGCCTTTTCCTGGCACAAATCCATTACCCAGCATTTCTGAGACCATCATGATTGTTGCGGCAGCTACCCTAGGGTGCGGGGTGATTTCTCCTTCAGAAATTTTGTTGGCCGACCCTGTATCGAAGATCTGGTAGACCCAAGGCCCTTTGTCATCAGCGGTCTCTATGAAAGGTACAATGGTTCCGCCCATGGTGCACGTTGTATCCTCGCCGTATAACACGACCTCTTGTCTTTCCCACTCGAACTTCACCGTCTGATGTAGGGTGGAAGGCACCGCTTTGGCTGCATGAATCCAAGGTCGTCCTAATAGCAGATTATAAGAAACTGTGGCATCTAACACCTGGAATTCCATGGTGAACAGGACTGGACCAATGGTCAGTTCAAGTACAACATCCCCTACAGTGGTTGTTCCGTTTCCGTCAAACCCCCGGACACAGATGCTATTCTTCCGGATTCTTCCGCGGTCGATCTTTAACTGGTCTAGAGTGGATAATGGACAAATATTGGCGCTTGAGCCGTTATCCACCAATACTCGAGTTACCACCGAGTCTTCACATTTGACAGCTAGGTATAGAGCTTTATTATGCTCCGTACCTTCCGCCGGCAGGTCATCATCTGAGAATGTTACCCTGTTCACCTCGAAAATCTTGCTGGCAATGGTTTCTAGGTGGTTTACAGCAATCTCACTGGGTACATGAGCTTCGTTCAATATCTTCAGCAGGGCCCGACGATGCTCCTCAGAGTGGATCAGTAACGACAACAGTGAGATCTGGGCCGTTGTTTTCCTCAGCTGTTCGACCACAGAATAGTCTTGTACTTTCATCTTCCTTAGGAACTCTTCAGCCTCTTCTTCGGACACAGGTTTCTTGGTTGCAACTGGGTTGGTTCTTCTTAGCTCCACCGGAGCAAAACATCGACCTGATCGAGTCAGCCCTTGTGCTTCACAACTGACTTCTTCCACATGTTTTCCTTTGTATATCACCACCGCCTTTTCATATTTCCAAGGCACAGCCCTGCTGTCAATCATCGGCAGCTGGACCACAGGCTTTATGGTCACCCGTTCTCTACATACCCCTTTCAACACGACCGTCGGTGTGGGCGGGATCCCTGGTATTACCAACTTGCTTGGCTCGGGTTTGCTTGTTATGGCGGACGGGCTCTTTCCCAATATCACTACCGGCTTGACGCCTTCTCCCTGCGACTGTACACTCGTTCCTCCACTGGTTGAGACTTCTTTCGGGGCGGCTTGGATCATCATCACTGTTTGTGAGGGTTTTCTCAATTCTCCTCCCTCACACACCAACTCAATCATGTGAGTTTCGTGGTGCGCTGGCAGTGGGTTTTGGTTGATGTTAGGAGCTTCTGGTGTCTGGACCTCGATCTTATTGGTGTCGATAAGATCCTGTATGGCATGCCTTAATTTCCAGGACTTCTCGGTATCATGCCTGAGCATCCCTGAACAGTATTCACAACTGATTGATCTATCTAAGTTCTGAGGTAGGGGATTTGGTTCTCGAGTCTGGACAGGACTAACCAAACCCAATTGCCTCAGCTTGTGGAACAAAGCGGTGTAGGTTTCTCCCAACTCCGTGAAAGTTCTCTGCTTCCGCAACCTGTCATTCCTAGCATCTGGATTTCCCCGGAAGCCTGCCCCTGAAGGGTTTCTATACGCCCTCGGTGGAGGATAGGTGTTTTGTGGTGGTGCATATATGTTCTGGGGAGCCGGCGCGCGCCATTGTGGGCGAACCGGAGGCTGAGTGTATGCTTGGGCCTGGTGTACGGAACAATGTGGTTCTCGAGGCGGATAGAAATTTTGTGGTGGGTTGTATGGGTAGTCTGACCTGTGAGGTCTGGGTTGGTTGTAGTGTGGCCTGCCAGCCCTGGACCAACTGCCTGCCTCGATCGTGGCAACCTCTTCTTTCTTTCTTCTCAACGCACCTCCCGTGCCATTTTGAATAGCCTGGGTTGTGGCCTTGAGTGCCGAATAGTTCAAGATCTTGTCAGACCTTAAACCCTCTTCTATCATGACCCCTATCTTGACCACCTCGTTGAAAGATTTTCCAACTGTTGTCACCAAGTGACCAAAGTAGGTTGGATCCAATGTCTGCAAGAAATAGTCCACCATCTCTCCCTCTCTCATGGGAGGATCGACTCTAGCTGCTTGTTCTCTCCAGCGGAACCCGAACTCGCGAAAACTCTCCCCGGGTTTCTTCCCAGTTCTCAATAATGTGAGACGGTCGGGGACTATCTCAAGATTGTACTGGAAATGACCCGCAAAAGCCTGCGCCAGATCATCCCACGTGTACCACCTGCTGGAATCCTGCCTGGTATACCATTCTAGTGCAGATCCGCTCAGACTTTGGCCGAAATAAGCTATCAACAGTTCATCCTTGCCGTCTGCCCCTCTCATTTTGCTACAGAATCCCCGTAAATGTGCCATGGGATCGCCGTGCCCTTCATATAAATCAAACTTAGGCATCTTAAAACCAGCCGGGAGTTGGACGTCTGGGAAAGGACACAGATCTTTGTATGCTACGCTGATTTGATTGCCCAATCCGTGCAAGTTCCTGAAGGACTGCTCCAGGCTTTTGAACTTTCTCAGCACTTCATCCTGTTCAGGGGCTTTAGCCGGCTTTTCAATCTCTGCTGGCACTTCCAAATGTGGATTGTAAGCTTGAGGCTCGGGTGCATGGAATGTAGGCTCAGGGGATAGTATTGTGTATCGTGAGCCTGAAACAATGGCTCACTGGTCGTTCTTTGCAAAGGGGCTGATGTGGGTCCCACAAAGATGGGAATATTGGGTGTTGGGAGAGGTTGATGGGGTGGTGGAGCTTGGGAATCATGAGGGCTTCTTTCTTGGTGATAAAGGGGATTTGGGCGGCTTGTGGAAGGGCCAGAGTGAGGGTATTCCGGCATGTGTCCCAGTGTTTCAGGGCTCTTTTGTGTTTTGGCTAGGGCTAGCTGCATTGCATTCATCTCTAGTCCCATCCTTTCAATCTTTTCCATCGCTTCTTTTAGCAACTGGCTCATTGGCCTTTCTTCCTCATTACTATTCTCTGAAGTAGTCATGCTTGTTGCTACCAGTCCTTTGGATCTGGTTTGGTAGGAGTGTGTAGCCAGAATTCTTTAACAACTAACTTGTCTGATATAGACAACAACAAACTTTGTTAGCGTTAGATTTTAACAGATTTGATCATAACACATAGAGGATGCAATGCACCTAGGCAGTTAATCGTTTCTACATGCTTTGCCTCAAACAACATGCGTCATCCCGGTTTGCTCATTCGTCCCTTTTTAAAGTACTTTGGGAAACCCTGTGTTTTATTTTATTTTGTATTTTTTCCTTTTTTGAAAAAGCGGTCGAATCTTATGGGGATTGCCTACGTATCACGTCCCTGCGTGAATCAGACCAGGCGTAGTTCTGCCTCGAAGTAAAGACACATAGAAATTCTTCAGGAGTCGCTTAATTTCATTATCAAAATTTGCTATTACACATTGCTTCAAACAAAATAGCAACAATACAGACTCCACAGTTTTAAACTTGGTTTGAGGAAAAGAAAACAACATATGGGGAAACAACAAACAAAACGACCAGGACTCGATCAACAACTAATTTTCCAACTTAGGGACCCACGAGGCATCTTTCGGCCCTTTCGCGGCCCTAGGTGTAAGGTCTCTTTGCAAGCTCTTCAACTCGTTCATAATCCGGTGGACGCAGCCCATGATGGAAGCAATGAGGGTTTCCCGAGGTGTTTGCTCGCATGCCAAACATTTTAGGTAGATGTAATGCCCGATTTCGTCAATTCTTGCTCGAATGTTGTCCCTTTCTGCGAACAACTGCCTTATCTGTCGGCTCTTTAATCCTAGCGTTTGTGCATTGGTGGCGAGCTGATCCTGGAACATATCCATTTGCCTTTCCATCCTTGTCATTGCATTGTAATAGCGTCTTCGGTCGGCTTGGGCATCTTGTGTTTGCTTGAAGATCCGCTCTTGCAGAGCAGCATTTGTTTCCTTTGCTGTTTTGACGCTCAGTTCACAATTCCTCATGACTTGCTGTAGGCGCTTCCTCCGGGCCATTGCACCTTCTGCCCATTTGACCCTCATCCTTGCTATGCAAGCCTCTGATTGGTCTAATTCTACTTGGCTCTGGATGACCTGATTTCTCAAACTGGCTATCAATCTTTCGTCGGAGCAACGCTTCTGTCGGTCGATGTTATTCTTACTGGCTTGGCGAAGGCGGGCCTTCAGGGTTTGGTTCTCTTGGGCTAGCTTGTCTTTTTTAGCCTGCTCTTGGGCGACTTGCACGTTGTTTTCGAATACAATCCTTTCAACTTGCCGCTTCAGCTTCCTGATTTCAACCAGGTAACCTTCCTCTTTTGCGAGCCAGTCCCACTGTTCTTGCGATGACTCAACAAAATTTTGGAGGTGAGGCCGTTTGGTTGGCCGTTTCACAATGTTCTTCTTGTTATGCCAAGCGAGATAGGCCGGCGAGACTTCACCCCTAGACACGTCACCTACCCGAGTATTTGCCGTCAGGTACTGGCATTCACTCCATATGCAACGAACTGTCTTTTCAGGAAATTGGTCGTCACTGCTGACCTCGACTGCATAAGTGCTGAGATCTTCGTCCGGGTGTAGTACTTGAAATCTTCCTAACTGTCTCATCACCCTGTAAGGGGCATAAGGTTGAATACCTTTGAGTCCCATCAAAAGGAAGTGAGGACCAGTGGCGGGCATGTATATGATTTCTTCCACAGAAAGCCAACCCAAAGTCCAGTTTATTTGATCTGCGGTGATGACCCGGAGATAGGATATCCATTCTTCAAACCCTCCCGGTGATCGGAAACCTGAAACCCTTAGGTTATAACCCTCGATGCAACCCCCATTTATAGATATGTAGCTCATATACTGAGGATGGTGACACAAGTGTTCGATCATCCACATCTGTAATAACAAGTTGCACCCTCGAAGAAGTCTGCTCCGGCCTTACAAGCCGTGAGGGCTCGGTACATTTCTGACACTATCATAGGAGCAAGGATGCTTTTATCGTTGGTAATCAGGACTTTGACGATTCCAGCCACTTTCAGGTCGATATTTCTATCTTTTCGGGGAAACACCACAAGGCCCAAAAATGCCACCATAAAAGCGAACCGCCTATGCTCATTCCATTTTACCAGATTTCCCCTGCTGCAAACACCACTTTCTGGATCATTAAATCCTCCTATGCTCCCGTACCTCTGGTATATGAATTGTAGGGTAGAAAAACCTCTATCTAGTTCAGCGTACGGGACTCCCTTGCTTATCTTCAACAGATCCATGAATTTGTGTGAATTCACAGCTCTTGGAGCGATCAGGTATTTGTGTCTCAAACCTTCAGTGACGTCCATGTAACCCGCCATTTCTTCTAAGGTTGGGGTGAGTTCAAAATTCGAGAAACGGAACACGTTGTGGGCCGGATCCCAAAATGTAACCAAAGCCTTTATGATGTCGCACCGAGGCCTGACGTTCAACAAATCAACCAAACCTCCCAGGTGCAGTTTGATCTTGTCTTGCTCTGATTTTTCCAAATCCTCCCACCATAATCGCACTTCCAGAGGGATTTTGCTTCTAACTGTTACCGGCAAACTTGGACTTGTGCTCATTCTGCATGTTTATTGGGGTGATTAAGCAAAGATCCAGACTCATTGGACTCAAATACCAAATTGACACACCTTTTTTTCTAAAAAAACGAAATTTGGTTATTTCCGAAAAAGTATGATGTAACCTTAAAAACTTTCGTTCTTTGGATTGTACCTATATTTTGAAAAACAAGTTGAGCCTGATGGGGGTTGCCTACGTATCTTGCACCCTGCGAGAATCAAACTGACGTAGTTCAGGCATAAATCGAATTTTGGGGACACACTATTTTTCTCTTAGAAATGAATCAAAGACTCTTACCCTTTTTAAAACAAATTAATAAGACACACATTTTCTTTTTCTTTTTTCAAAATTCTGGCAGAGCTTTAACCATTTTTTTTTATTTTTCAAGAATAAATAATTAACCCCTTAACCGTTATTCCTCTTCCTTTTCCAAACATTCCCGATATTCAGAAACCGGTCAGCATGCAAGCCTTGAAACAAGTAAATGCATAAAGCAAACAGGATGTAGCAGGATGGTCTTTATTCTCAGGTTGCCTGTCCTAGACGGACCCAGCCCCTGTGCTGAGTCCCCTAAGTCAAATGCACATGATGCAAATAAGCGTTCCTACTAGGGATCCGGCATGAAGTTATGTTATGCTAAGCTGTAAAACCTAGGTGTTTGTTCTAGACCTGGCTTACCCGAGCGGACAACTCGAGCCAAGGATGGGAGCTGTGTACCGGTAACCAAAAGGCCATCCGATTTTGCAACTCCTCCGAATCCTCGTTCTATTTTGGCATATGACACTAACAGAAAGAAGCCACGACCAGCGTGCGCTCCTCAAGAGAGAAGAGAAGGGTTTCGGCACAGTTTATATGTACAGTTCAAATAATATCAAAGCAATTAAAGCAGTATTTAGCACCTTAGGCTCAAACATGTAAAACAAAAATCAGATAATAAATAAAGCCAAATAATAACAATTATTTTAAGCTCGAATTCTTAACCCTGAACCAGTGGTTCTGGGTCATGTTCCCCAGCAGAGTCGCCAGAGCTGTCACACCTCCTTTTTCCGCACCCGAGGGGGTGCAGGGGAGTTTTTTCCAATTAAAGGACAATCGAAACGGGACTGGTTTATTTATTTCAGAGTCGCCACCTGGGAGATTTAGGGTGTCCCAAGTCACCAATTTTAATCCCGAATCGAGGAAAAGAATGACTCCATATTACAGTCTGCGTACCAGAAATCCGGATAAGGAATTCTGTTAACCCGGGAGAAGGTGTTAGGCATTCCCGAGTTCCGTGGTTCTAGCACGGTCGCTCAACTGTTATATTCGGCTTGATTATCTGATTTTATACAAGTGTGAACTTATGTGCAAAATTTAACTTTTAACCGCTTTTATCATTTACTGTTTTTATCAAGAATTGCAACGTTGTGAAAATGTATCTCGAACCGCGTTACAATCAATGTACCCGTGGTCGTCGACACACTTTGACTCCGTTGAGATTTGGATTTGGGTCACATCAATGTGCACCCGAGTTTAAGGAAATTAAATTATTAAAGGCGCGCCTAAAGCGACTAGCGTATTTATTTTGGGTAGGACCGTGGAATTTTACTAAACGGTCCATCCCGAAGTCTAAACAATTTTTAAAGCAAATATTTACTGAGGGCCCCGCAATTTGTATTTTATTTGGCGAGGCTCATCTCATTCTTATTTTTTTTAAAATGAATTTGTGACGTCATAGACATAAATTTCGAACCACGTCACAATCAATGTACCCGTGATTAGAAACGCATTTCGAATCCGTCGAGATTCGGATTTGGGTCACATAAATGCGCACCCGAATTTAAGAAGGTAAATTTATTAGATACGCGCTTAAAGAGACTATCGCGTTATTATTCTGGGAGGGCCGTGAGATTTGCTAAACGACCCATCCTGGAAACTGAATGCTTCGATACCATACGTTTAACGAGGGCCCCGCAGCCTGTGCGTTTTGTTTATTTTCGTCGAGGCTCATCTCGTTCTTATTTTTAAAGGATATCCTATAGCAACTACGTTTCTTGTCGTGTTTGTCTCTATCAATTGAAAGTAGTAGATAGTCCTAATTAATTAAATGTTTGCAAGTTATTAATAACAGAATTCGGAAATGCTTAAAAATCAGAAACGAGGCTGCGTGCACAGTCAGCCGAACAAATAATCACGGGCCCAAATCCAGCCCATGCGTGATTGGCCAGACCTGGGCCACTGCTTGTTCAGCCCATGCGTGATTGGCCAGACCTGGGCCACTGCTTGTTCGATGCGAGCCTGCTTGGTCTGTTTTGACCCGGGCTCGACCTTCGTGGGGTTGAGATTGTAAACCCTGTGTTCTTTATCTTAAAACATGGTTTTAACAGTTATATGGCAATTTATTGGAAAGGAAAGAACTTAATTAACAGTGTACGATTTTCATGCTTGGCATACATTACAGGCTTATACTACACCATTGCACTAAATCTGAGATACAACCTACTGCCTTGGGCATACTCTTATCACCATCCTATATACACAATCTAACATTCAACTACCATTCATTAACAGTTATTAGGCCTAAAGTTTATCTCCAGCATCCAAAACAAGAATAAAATTTTTCTACATTACATGATATTTAAAGTAACAAACTATGTATAAAAAAACATTCTTCAGGTCTTTTCGTTTACATTCATGCTCAAGTTTCCAGCTACATCTGACAGTGTATTAGGTGTGTACCTGGTATAGAAAGGAAAGGAAGAAAGAGAGTAATCAGTTGAGTAGTATGCAACAAACACAGCAGTAGCAGACACACAGCAACAACACAGCAACAACTAACAACCACAAGTGTTTTCTACAGTCCACAGACAACCAGCAGTATTTCCTAGAACAAAGAGAACCAGCAAATAGTTGAGCATCAAACGAGCAATCCCAGGAAAGAGTAGAGAAACAACAGCAATAACAGAGTGTTCAATGCAGCAACACCAATAGTTCAACAACCATAAACAGCTCAGTCAATGCAAACAAACAAAACTTGGCCAAGACAGCTTGACCAAAATGCACTCTTATACAACTTTCAGACAGCATTTGGTTGCAATGTTTACTGGAAACTACCCTATGTTTTTTCAGTTTTCTTTTGAACTCACTAGACCTTTTTCAGACTAAAAGTTCCAGCCTCAAGACTAAAAATTCCAGCCTCAAGACTAAAAATTCCACCCTTTTTAAGTTCTCAAATGGCCTATTTATAAGCCAAAATCCCAGTGCAGTTAAGCTGCCTCCCCCCTATTTGCAGACTGCCCATACTCTTTTAAGCCCATGCCTAAGCATCTTTTGGTGCCAGCCCCCTGTTCCCCATGCCTGGTTTTTCTTTAATCAAGAGTTATGGGTTCATTTTAAGTATTTATTTTAAACCCATACTCTTGTGTCTTGTTCCCCATTGGCATTAGTTTAATCTTAATTAGTACCTCACTTGTCAGTTCATTTAAACTAATCTTTCTGTCCTTCTTAACACCCCAGAATACCCTTGTTAACCCTTGATTATTACTGCCCTGCCTATTGCAGCATCAGGGCATTTTTGAACTTCTGAAAGTTCAATTTCAGGACTGCCCTGGACTGAACCTTTTCAGTCATTTTTGCAATGCAAACAAACTCATTTCAGACAATGCTGGGGCATTCAGTCAGTGACAAGGTTCAATTAGTCACGTGAAATTATTAGCTTATTTGATCCATCAATTATAGAGAACTAATCGACGACATTTATCGAGTCGACTATACTAATTATAACAGGTAATGATCAGTCGTTCAAATAAACAAATACATACAGGGACCTAAAGGGCTTCGGACAACTTGGTCAATCACTAGGAACCTATATAAGTTAACTTATTTGACGATTAATCTAATCGACGAACATGTATATCACAGAGTACATTTAGAACATACACATAAAAAACAATCGACCAAATAAAAGGTCTTTACAGAGATGGAAGAAATTAAGAAACTATCAGAAAATAACAAACAATCACCACAAAGCATGCTAATGACTTAATTAGCAGTTAAATAAAAACGAAAAGGGAAAGAAAAACTTACCGAAAAATGTTTAAACCAAACTGGCCCAAAACTGACTTACTTTGACCATTTGAGGCCGAACAAACTTTAACCAGGGTGTTCTCACATAAGGACACCTTGGTTAAGGTCTATTAGACCTCAGACTCCTGTCAAGACTGGCCGGACTCCCCAGGTGCATGTGTTCTAAGGTCTGGATTTTCAGATCTGGTTTTTTAGGAGTTGTGGGTAGATTCGGACCAAACCAAGCTTGGTTTGGTCACGAGGAGGGTCAGGGGAGTGTCTGGTATGAAGATGGGGTAATTTGGTATAGGTCCGGGTTCGACTCAAATCTTCAAATGAAGATTCGAGACGAAGGAAAGTGATTCGAGGCTAGGGGGTAACAGATCCATGTTCAGGAGAGTGATGGGGTCTTAGGGTGTTCAGGAGGTGGTCACCGGCGTTCGTGCCGTCGGGTTTTGGTGAAAGGGAAGCTAGGACGGCTGCTAGGGTTTGGAGGGGCTTCAGTGTTTGGGTGAAGACGATGAGTGGGGGGGTTCGGATAGGGGCGTGGGGTATGATAGGAGGCTTATATACGGGGAGGCTGATTCAATCCTGGCCGTTGGATTGATTAAAATCGATGGCCAGGATTGGGGAGGCTTGACCATACGGTGCCGTTTGGTTAAGCAAGGGGTCGGTCAAAAATGGAAATGGGTCGGGTCATGAGGGCCAATAAAGGCCATCGGATCAATGGAAATGAACGGCTCAGATTAACCGTCCCTGAAACGACGTCGTTTCGGGAGGTGCCTGGGCAGGCCTGGTCTGGACCGGACTTGTGCTGGTTTGGGCCCATCTTTTTGTTTTATTTCTTTGGGCCCAAATCGATTTTAACCCCTCTTTTCTTTGTTTTCTAATTTCAACATAAAAAAAAATGAAAATAACAAAATAAATAATAAAACAAATGAAATTAAAACAAACAACAATGTAACACCTCAACACAATTATCACACCAAATTAAAATGTTTAAGTAAGTTAAATCACAACCTAGAACGAACGATGCACATGTATACATTTTTTCGAATTTTCGTTCTTTTTAACGACTGAATTATGATTCTTGATTATCCCGACAGACATGCTTTGTATTTTGATCGGTGAGATTAAATGCAAAGTGGGCAGACCCACAAATGACTAACAACACATGTCTCAGAAAGCGACAAATTGTACAGTGAGGTCATTTATCACTATTTGTTTTCCTTTTGGAGTGATTGCTCGTGAAGCAAAAATCACGTGCTTACAAGGTGAAAGTTTACGCCGGTGACGATGCTTAGAATTAGGGTTAGGTCGAGAGACTTTGAGAGAAGAGCGAAGAGGTGACGGCGTGTGAGGTGAGAAAAATGAGAGGTTTGGGGGGTCGTTTTAGGTTAATTATGGAAGGAGGGTTGACAGCCTCTCTACCCTTCGGGGTAGGGGTAAGGTCTGCGTACATAATACCCTCCCCAGACCCCACTTGTGGGATTATACTAGGTCGTTGTTGTTGTTGTTGTTGTTGTTGTGTATGGAAGGAGGGTTGTGGACCATTGATCAAAACGATCAACGGTCAAGATTAGATGGGGTATTGGGTCGGGCAGGTTTGGGTTTGGGCCTAAGGGAATTGGGCTAATTTAGAGGGGTTATTTGGGCTAGTTTTAAAAGGGTTAGATCTGAAAATAAGAGGGCTATTTATTAAATACTTAAGTAATTGAATAAAAATTATTTTATAAAATAATTAACAATAAGAAAAAATAATTTTCATGCATAAAAGTGTTTTAAAATAATTATTCAATATTTTAAAAATATAATGTACCAATTTCTGGTAAATTAATGCAATGATATATGCATGGGCTATAATCGCAAAATTATTGCAATTGTAACCAAAAGGTGTAAATCTGGCCATTTATGAAATAATTAGAACTTAATATGGCTATAAATAGCAAATTTAAATCAATGAAATGAAATAGAGCCATTTGTGATGCAATTTTGTAATTATTTATATAAATAAAATACTAGAATAAATTATTAAACAATATTAATTGATGCTAATGCATAGTTTTGAAGGTATATATACACTTTAAAAATATTATAGGAAAAAATTGGGTATCAACAGCTGCCCCTCTTTGCCCGGAAAGGATAAAAGAGTTTTCGGGTAAAGAAATGATGGCCAATTTTGACCGAATGGGATGTTTTTAGAAAAATAGAGGCTGAACTATGGTCTTTGAGCTGCCTACATATCCCTGGTTTTACAAGAATCATGCCATGTGTAGTTGCAGATCCATCGGTGAATGAAGCCGGTGGAGTTGTTATAGGAATGGTAGCTAATTTCGGCAAAGGTTCTTTTATGAAGGGTAATGTCGGATGGAGTTATGATTATGGGTCTAGAGTGTATCAGATGTATTATAGGGCAGATAGCTGGATATCACGAGGTAGGATGGGTAACTGATGAGAATCGGTTATGAATAGCGAAGTGAAAATGGTATGAGCCAAAACCGGAGAGAAGGTTGCTCCTGTTTGAAAAATGGTTACCTTCGAGATCACCTGCAAACTCAAAACACGATGCATGCAAGTACATAGATTACTGCGAAAAATTTAAACGTGATGCAAATTCCCTTTGGACCATGAAAGATTGCCTTTAGACGGTGTAGATGAAGGCCATAAATTTTTACATAGGAGATTCGCAGGCCATGAAATGATGTTCTCAGGCCATGAAAATGGTGACTCTGAACCATGACGCCTTTGAATAATGATATGCAGATTTGAGAGATCCTTAGGCCATGGCATGGTGTCTTCTGGCAATGAGGATGATGCCTTCAGACAATGACGCCTTTGGACAAGTTGGCGATATTTCAGCCCATGAGATGTAATAATATGATGCTAAAATTAACAAGACAAGGCTTAGTCTTGTGAGGCTGAGGGCAGAGCTTATCCCGAAAGAGGAGAAAATAGATAGTGCTGGAATATAGCGACATTTATGCAAGGAGGGACAATGCTTAGTCCCATTAGAAGGCAGTGCTTAGCCTTATGCAAAATGGAGGCAGAGCTTAGCCTCATGCAAGTATGGAGGCAGGGCTTAGCCTCATGCAAATATGGAGACAAAGCTTAGTCTCATGTAGGATGCGGGACAGGGATTAATCCCATGCAGATGGAAGGCAGATCTTAGCCTTATGAAAATATGGAGGCAGAGCTTAGCCTCATGCAAGGTTCGGGACAGGGCTTAGTCCCATGCAGACGGAAGGCAGAGCTTAGCCTTATTCAAATATGGAGGTAGGGCTTAGCCTCATACAAGGTTCGGGACAGGGCTTAGTCCCATGCAAATGGAAGGCAGAGCTTAGCCTTATGCAAATATGGAGGCAGGGCTTAGCCTCATACAAGGTTCGAGACAGGGCTTAGTCCCATGCAAATGGAAGGCAAAGCTTAACCTTATGCAAATATGGAGGCAGGGCTTAGCCTCATGCAAATATGGAGACAGAGTTTAGTCTCATGTAGGATGCGGGACAGGGCTTAGTCCCACGCAAAGGGAAGGCAGAGCTTAGCCTTATGTAAATATGGAGGCAGGGCTTAGCCTCATGCAAGGTCCAGGACAGGGCTTAGTCCCATACAAAGAACAAGTAGTAAATAAGAGTAGAATATTTCTTAATTGGAGCTATATTCGGTGTTTGGTGGCCTGATTGATAGTGATTCTACTACGGTATGCGCTCAAAGAAAAATTGTAAGTTTTGTATGGGGAGGTTGGTTCGTGCCTTCGTCTGCTGGCCTTGCTCCTCCGTTCTAGATGCCTTGTTTGAGTTTCCTTGGGTAACACTTGGCTGTTATGGCAATAGAGTTTTCAAAAATATGCAATTATTGATGAAAAATAGAGTTATTTTAGAAACATGGTGAAATATCAAGTAATTTTAGATGAACTGGTGATTGTAACACATTTTAGAGACATTGCAGCTTTCTCGTGTTAGAATTTTGAGGGACCTTCTCAAAATTCT
The DNA here is from genome assembly GCF_000393655.2 of Nicotiana sylvestris. Classification (NCBI taxonomy): domain Eukaryota; kingdom Viridiplantae; phylum Streptophyta; class Magnoliopsida; order Solanales; family Solanaceae; genus Nicotiana; species Nicotiana sylvestris. The sequence goes on along the minus strand of NC_091067.1, from coordinate 19,134,745 downwards.
ACCCCAGTTTGGCAGATGATTTCTCGGCCATTTGGGAGTGATTAAACTAGTTGAACCTTCTTCAGAATTTTGAGAACCCTTCTCAAAATTCTGCCCCAGTTTCTTAACAATTTCTGACTTTCTGGCATGTAATGGCGTCGCCTGGACTTGCTCCGGAATTTTGAGGGCCCTCCTCAAAATTCTGCCCCAGTTTCTGGTTCTGGGGGAAAAATAGAAATTTTACTATGATATGACCGAACCCAGAGTGCTGCCTATGTATCCCTTCTTAAACAGGAATCAGGTCAAGCGTAGTTCAATTACATCAGATGAAGAAATATAAGTAGTCTAAACAGAGTATCTCTTGACTGCGTTTGAATTGATTGGTTTTGGCCAGATTTCTCCATCCATTTCTAAAAGTATGAGCGCTCCTCCTCTAATTACCCTATGAACCATGTAGGGACCTTGCCAGTTAGGAGAGAATTTCCCTTTGGCTTCAGCTTGATGTGGGAAGATTTCTTCAGCACCAACTGTCTTGGTGCAAACTGTCTTGGTTTGACCCTTTTGTTGAAAGCTCTGGACATTCTGTTCTGATAAAGCTGACTGTGACATACTGCGTTCATTCTTTTTCCATCTATAAGGGCCAATTTCTCATAGTGTCTCCTTGTCCATTCTACATCGCTGAGTTCAGCTTCCTATATTATCCTTAAAGAAGGAATATCTACCTCGGCTGGGATGACAACTTCGGTACCATAAACCAGTAAGTAAGGAGTTGCCCCAGTTTATGTGCGGACTGTAGTGCGGTACCCCAATAAGGCAAAGGGTAACTTCTCATGCCATTTTTTGTGGTTTTCTACCATTTTCCTTAGTATCTTCTTGATGTTCTTATTGGCAGCTTCTATAGCTCCATTTATCTGAGGTTTGTACGCTCTAGAGTTCATGTGCTTGATTTTGAAAGTTTCACACATGGCTTTCATCAGGTTACTATTGAGATTGGCGGCATTATCACTGACAATGGACTCGGAAACTCCGAATCGGCAAACAATACGATCCTTGACAAAGTCTACGATGACTTTCTTGGTTACACCTTTGTAGGATGCAGCCTCCACCCATTTTGTGAAGTACTCAATGGCTACTAGAATAAATCTGTACCCATTAGAAGCAGTAGGCTCGATCGGACCGATGGCATCCATTCCCCAGGTGGCGAATGTCCAAGGTGAGCTTGTTGCATTGAGCTTATTTGGCGGCACTTTTATCATATCGGCATGCACTTGACATTGGTAGCATTTTCGGACATACTGGATGCAATCTGTCTCCATAGTCATCCAAAAGTAACCGACCCTAAGTATCTTCTTGGTCAAGACAAAACCATTCATATGCGGGCCACAGGTTCCAGCATGTATCTCCTCAAGTAGCTTAGAAGCCTCTTTTGCGTCGACACATCTTAGCAATCCCAAAGTAGGAGTTATTCTGTACAAGTTTCCTCCGCTGTGGAAGAAGTGATTGGACAATCTCCAAAGTGTGCATTTCTGAGTATGGTTTGCATGCTCCGGATATTCTCCTTTTGCCAAATATTCTTTGATATCGTGAAACCAAGGCTTCCCATCTGTTTCTTCTTCAACATAGACACAATACACCGGCTGATTATGAATTTTCACTGGGATAGGATCAATGAGACTCTTGTCTGAATGATGTATCATGGATGACAAAGTGGCCAATGTATCGGGAAACTCGTTCTGAATTCTGGGAACATGCTAAAACTATATCTTCATGAACCTCTTTCTCAATGTTTGGTCGATGATCATTCGACCGTTTGCGGGTAACAAGCTCTGCTGAACTTTCTTTGGAATTTTGAGAATCCTTCTCAAAATTCTGCCCCAGTTTCTGATCTTGGGGGAAATGGAAATTTTACTATGATATGAACAAACCCATAAGGCTGCCTACGTATCCCCTCTTAAATGAGAATCAGGTCAAGCGTAGTTAAATTACATCAGATGAGGAAATGTAAATAGTCTAAGCATAGTATTTCTTGACTATGTCTGAATTGATTGGTTTTGGCCAGATTTCTCCGTCCATTTCTACAAGTATAAGTGCTCCTCCTGTTAGCACCCTGTGGACCATGTAAGGACCTTGCCAGTTGGGAGAGAATTTCCCTTTGGCTTCATCTTGATGTGCGAAGATCTTCTTCAGCACCAGCTATCCTGGTGCAAATTGCCTTGGTTTGACCCTTTTGTAAAAATCTCTAGACATTATGTCCCGATAAAGCTGACTGTGATATACTGCATTCATTCATTCCCCATCTATAAGGGCCAATTATTCATACCGACTCCTTATCCATTCTGCATCGTTGAGTTCAGCTTCTTGTATTGTTCTTAAAGAAGGGATCTCTAGCTCGACTGGGATGACAGCTTCGGTACCATAAACCAACATGTAAGAAGTTTCCCCGGTTGATGTGCGAATTATAGTGCGACATCCCAGCAGAGCAAAAGGTAGCTTCTCGTGCCATTGTTTATGGTTTTCTACCATCTTCCTTAGTATCTTCTTGATGTTTTTGTTGGCAGCTTCTACAGCTCCATCATCTGAGGTATATAGGCTGTGGAATTCTTGTGCTTGATTTTGAAAGTTTCACACATGGCTTTCATGTAGGTGGCCCCAGCATTCTTTAGACTAAATGGCATCATCTTGTAGTAGTACACCCCCATGGTGTAATAAAAGTTGTTTTCTCTACATCTTCTTCATCCATCCAGATCTGGTGATAACCCTCAAAGCAATCTACAAAGGAATGGAGTTCATGTTTGGCGCAATTGTCAACCAGGATATGTATGTTTGGCAGTGGAAAGTCGTCCTTGGGACTTGCTCTGTTTAAATCCCGATAGTCAACACATACTTTGACTTTCCCATTTTTCTTCGGAACTAGAACAATGTTGGCTAACCAGGTTGGGTTCTCAACAACCCTGAGAACTTTGGCTTTGATCTGCTTAGTAACTTCCTCCTTGATCTTCAAGCGCATGTTTGGTTTGAACTTTCTGAGTTTCTGCTTTACTGGCAAACACATGGGATTAGTAGGCAACTTGTGAGCCACTATGGACATGCTCAAACCGGTCATGTCATCATATGACCATGCAAAAATGTCCTCATATTCCTTTAGAAAACGGATGTATTCTTCTTTTTCTTTCGGTGATAAGTGAATGTTGATGCAAGTCTCCTTGACGGACTCAGCATTTCCCAAATTTACTACTTCGGTTTCGTCCAGGTTGGACTTAGGCTTATTCTCAAAGTTTTCACCTTCCTTTACAACTTCCTTAGGTATCTCATCTTCTTCATCCGAATCACTATTCTCATGTTGCGCTGTCTCATTACATGTCACAGTCACCGGCTCATCAGGAAAAGTAATAATAACGCTGTAGAAAGAAAAATATAAAAGATAATAATAATAAAAAGCAATGCATTTGATTAATACTTAAAACATTCAAACGAGTACGGCTCAATGAATCGAGCATTTATTTTGAAACAAGTGAGTCTTTTTTAAAAAAAAAACAAAATTACTGAAAATCTTAAATGCCTAGAATGGCTATAGGAATAAAATCTGTCAAGCTACCCAGGGACTCGGGGGCTTGAGATGGTGTGGCGGTCCAGTTCCTGAGGATAGCTCCCTTCTTCACAATCTGAATAGTGATGCATTCTTCCTCATCCTCCTCAATTATTGCACTGCAATCCATATCCTCATCCTCTAGGAATAGATTCCTTAGCCCAGCTAATGCTTCTTCTTCTGCAGTTCCTCATATTATATCAGCTTAGTAAAAAGCCTGATCCAAATGTGGCATTGGTTGCTTGAGAGGGTAATAAGGTCCACTCCATGGAGGCAACCAATCATTATATTCTTGCCATGTATACTGGTATCCGAGCCCGAAGGTAGTACCATGACGCTTCAGCTGTATCGGTTTAGTAATACCCTAGAGATTATTCCCAAGCCCTTTGTCGGGTTCATACCCAGACCATGCCAGTATTCTTTCTATTTTGCTACTCCACCATTTGTCTTTATCAATGGCATTGACACGTTCGATGTGATGATAGGTTTCCCCTCCTAGCCTTCTTCTGTTTCCAATAATCGGGATGGTTTGACTGGTATAAATGGGGTTACCCCCATCTCCGTGAATGATCACCTCCTGATGGTTCCATTCGAATTTCACAGCTTGATGTAGTGTGGAAGCCATAGCTCCAGCGGCATGTATCCATGGTTGGCCTAACAGAAGATTGTATGAGGCTGATATATCGAGCACCTGAAATCCGACGTCGAACCAAGTTGGCCCCATCTGCAGACAGATTAATTTCCCCAATCTTGGCCCTTTGAGACCCATTTAAGGCTTTCACGTTCATGCTCCCTGCTCGTATTTGATGGAAACCTTTGCCTAGTCTTTTCAGAGTATCCAATGTACAAATATTGAGGCTTGAACCTCCATCAATCAAGACCCTGGCAATGAATTTGTCTTCAAAACGGTGATATGCAATTCTCGGTTGTGATTCAACCCTTCAGGCGGTAGCTCATCTTCGTGGAAGATTATTTTATGACTTTCCAGAACCTGTCCTACCATATTAGCCATCTTTCCGCATGTGATATTGTTGGGCACATAGGCTTCACTCAACACCTTCATCAAACCATTCTTGTGCGCTTCTGAATTTTGCAATAGTGACAGTATGGATATCTGAGCTGGGGTTTTGTTAAAATGATCGATGACGGAGTATTCTCTTGCTTTTATTTTTCTCCAAAGGTCATCTAGCCCTGTTTCAATGATAGGTTGCTTTGTAGTGGAATCCTTACTTGTTCCTCCCAAGTGTTCCGGTGTATAGATTCTTTCGGCCCTAGTTATTCCTTGCGCAACATCGGATTCCTCCATGTTTGCCTTTCCTTTTCACCTAGCCTCGACAACATAATCCCAGGGTATTGCTTTTGAGTTGAAAGGAGGTGTGGTTGATATTGTCACCGTGAAAGGTGTGGCCACTTCCACTTCAAATGGAACAGGGGTGGCCGCAAGTGGAGCTACCTCTAAAATATTCTCGTCACCTTCTCAATCACCTTTTCATATTATTACACCTATCTGCCTAAAACCTTGTTGCTCTACAATACTTTGCCTTAGGACCTACACCGATCTATTTATACTATTTGCAACCTTCCTTTAACTTGCTAGCACCATAAATTTCCTTTTGTGCCTTCTCAGTTGTCCTTAAATGTAAGCAATTACTTTTGTCGGTCGTTCTATCACTTGTTGCATGAATACTTAGCTTGTCTTTTTGCCCACGAATACTATAATTTCTTGTACCTCATATGATCTCAAACATCACCTTTGATGGCTTTTTTTTCCATTCATTAGCCATGATAGGTGCCACATTCTTTTGGAGTGTATACAATATTGTAGTGAGACTGTTGTTACAAGATCATTTACTCTTTAGCTCACTATGCTTAGGTGGAAACCTTCTTTCTTATTTCCTCAGATAGTCTTTCATTGTAGTACTTAGGGAGACCTTCTGGCTCTTGTAAAGTTGTGAACTTGATATATCATACACCCGAAGGAAATTTTCGTTGTTCTTACTCGCCTATAATAATACTTAGTTACATAACTTTGTGCTCGTAGGGCTACTTCTAAGCTCAAATTTTTATTGTCTCCTTAGTGGCACTCTCTCTTATTTTCATAAACCTTAAAAACGGTACCTTTAACTGCCTCAACTCCTATCTGAAATTTTTTTCAAATGATTGCGATCTCGTATCTGCGAGACTGAATTCACTATGATGCGGTTCACTACATTTATCTTGCATGATCTATTGATTTATCTGTGACCTCTTGTCTAACCATAACTGGGCTCTTCCTGAATCAACTACTAATTACTCGTTGGTCCATTCTCATATATATATATTTGCGACTCCAGAACATTATACAAGCACGACACCGGGGAGAGGCAGTAAAAGTTTCTGGCCATGATGTTATTGATAAATAAATGTGAATGGACACTTGATACATCAAGAGCTAGTGGCGAGAGATAAGTTAAGACAAAGGATATATCCCAAGAGGGATTATGCAGAATATATATATATATATATAGTGGCGAGAGATAAATATATATATATTCTGCATAATCCCTCTTGGGATATATCCTTTGTCTTAACTTATCTCTCGCCACTAGCTCTTGATGTATCAAGTGTCCATTCACATTTATTTATCAATAACATCATGGCCAGAAACTTTTACTGCCTCTCCCCGGTATCGTGCTTGTATAATGTTCTGAAGTCGCAACATATCTGCAGGAACTGAATAAATGCAACATCATCCCTTTCTCCTTTTTACCACATTCTTCCTTTACTATTCCATCGTTAACTGAACCGCTTAACTCTAACTTAATACCATATCACACCATATTCCCCCTTTAGGGGAGTACTAAGATTTAGTACTACGACGATCTACCTATAGTTGTTTTACCTCTTCATCTTTGGCGTCTTTTCACATTATCAATGAACCTTAATCGCCTTATGGTAACCTTCTGTACCAGGGATAACTAAATTTCTTACGCACGAAGGTGACACCTACTGTAACTGGCACACTTAGTCCCTTAAGATTAACTCTGCTCAGAGTGCTTGCTTTAGGTAAGCGACTTCCTAAATGGCCTTTAAAGGCTAATTGTCTGTTGTCTATTCTATTATTGTTGGAGCACGATCTTTGAAATTTTTACGATGTCGACCATTATCAAATCCTCCGGTCCCTAATTCATGTTCGATTTTATCTTATTCACCAGCCCATACTGATTTTTATTACTCCGAGGTCCTACCTTTCCTCCTGGTAATTGTAAGCACGTGATTTTTGCCCTATGAAAGAATTACTCCCAAAAAATTCAAAATAAAACGATTTTCCTTTATGTTCAATTTTTGAGAATTTTTGTGACATTTTTGGATAATTATTTGTATTTGTCTGTGCATGTTTATTTGTTAAAATGATAAAAATATAAAATATGTCGCATTTGTATTTAATATTTAATTCTACAGTTAGGAGTAGTTAAGTTTGTTTTACAAAATGAAAAAATCACAAAAATATGTATTTTTGCATTTTTAGCATTTAATGTCCAATTGTACAATTTTATGCTTAATTATTACTTAATTGTGTGTTAATTGTTATTGGGAGTTAATTTGCGCTTTTATAAATTAATTTAGTTCTATAAGATAATTTAAGGATTTTAGAATTTAGTTTCAGTTTAAGAAAAATAAAAGAAGAAAAGAAAGCAAAAATATAAAGAAAATCGGAATTGGGCTCTTCTTCAATTTTGAACCGAGGCCCAAAACACTTATACCCAACCTTCCCCTACGACCCGGTCCATTTCAAACCGGGTCAACCCGGTCTGCCCCATAGCCCAACGACCCATACCTATCTTCCCATTTTTTTTTATTATTTAGTTTTTTATTTTATTTAGAAAACCCTAACTTAAACAAAACCTAAACTACCCGCCCCCCGCCCCTTTTCTTCTTCTTCTTCTACTCCTCCAAGCTCTAGCTTCAAAACTTTCCTCCCATGGCTGCCCTTGCTGCGTCTTCTTCTTCTTCTACTCCTCCAAGCTCTAGCTTCAAACGAAACCCCCATGACTGCCCTCCTTCACCTCCCCAGCTGCCTCGTCGACCTCCAGCAAAATCTAAGCGTTCACGTCCCAAACGACCTCCAGCTTGGCGACGCAGCAACAACAACTACTGCGTCCACCATCACTGCTGCTTTTTCCTCTCCAGTCGCAGTTCCAGTCGCAGCTTCAGGCAGCTCACCATGGCGGCTGCTGCTCGACGACCATGATACCAGTTCACGTCGCTGCTGCCCGCTGCTGCTCCATCGCGTTGTTGCTACCATGGCTTCGTCTGTGTTGCTGTTGCTCGATGTTGCTGCTTCGTCCACCTTCATTCAGCATCCATGGCTGCCACTGCTCAACCACAAACAACTGCTGCTCGTCGATCTTCAGTTTCAATCCGTCGAGGTCGTCGTTTGTCGTTTTGAGTTCGTCAAGGTTAAAAGGAAGGTGGGTTTGTCGTTGAAGTCAAGATCCGTTAGATTGTTGGCAGTCTTGGTTCGAGTTTTGTTTTCATTCGAGTTCATCGTCGTTCCGATCCGGTTAGTGGGTTTAAGTTTCATTTCTGTCCGTAGTTTTGTTTTGATGTTCTCGGATCTAAAATCGGTAAATGTTTGATTCTTGTTTTGTTCGTGTTTATCGTTTTGTTAATTGGTTTCAGTTTGTTTCATGTGTTTTTATTTATTTTTTAAAAGAAATTGTTAGTTTAATTTTAATGTTATTAGATTCAAATTGAAATTTAATTAATTAGTTTTTCAGTTTGTTCATGTGTTTTTATTTATTAAAAGAAATTGTTATTTTAATTTTAATGTTATTAGATTCAAATTGAAATTTAATTAATTAGTTCTTCAGTTTGTTTTATGTGTTTTTATGTATTTTTTAGAAATTGTTAATGTTGTTAGATTCAAGTTGAAATTCAATTAATTATTTCTTCTTCAGTTTGTTTTTATTCGTTTAAAAGAATTTGGTTGTAATATAGAAATATGTTAGTTTAATCACTTGAATCATCCATCTTTGTTGATTAGTTTAAATTTAATTCGTGTTCATCTTTTGTTTGAAGTTCGTTCTTAATCCGGTGATTTAATGTGAGTTTATGTTTTAATTCTTGATTTAATTTGAATATTCATCTGGGTTGTAATGTTGTTGGATTTAGTTTAAAGTTCAAATGATTATTGAATTTAGAAATTCAAATCTACTTGTTTGTTATGTTCAATTTGTTAATATTATTGAATCTGAAAATATATGTGTTGTTAAAAATATCGTTCAGTCAAAATAATTCTGATTGTTACTTTATTGTTCATCGTTTAAGTTTGAATTTGTTATTGAACTGGATTAAGGATTGGTTATAGCTGGTAATTTAATTTTAAGTTCTTAAATAATTTTGAAGTTTGAACAAATTTTGAATCAGGGCAGTAATAGTAGTTTTAGGGGTAAAACGGAAATTAACCAATTGCATATTATTTAATTATGGTAGGGAACAAGACATAATGATAAAAGCAAAAAGAAAAAGGTTAATAATGATGTCTTCTTTTGACCATTCAAAAAGAGGGAACATGGGGGGCCCATGTTGACTACTTTACTAAAGTAAAAATTAGAAATAGTGTAGGTAATAATAAAAGTTAATGCACATAGTAAAAGAATATTGGGTTAAAAAGTAAAAGAGGTAAAAGGGGTAGTAATAATAGTTTAAAAAGTAAAAAGGAATTAGGTAAAAAGAAGAAGGGAGGAGTGTTGCTTTGGATATAAAAGAGGACTCATTTGACACTTAGGGGAGGAAGAATTTTGGGGAGATAAAAATTTCAGAACTAAAGAGGAGATAAGAACAGACTTTTAATCTTGAGGAAGAGGATTCCTAAAATATCCGAATACTATTTCCGTGTATTCCTGAGTGTGATCTTTGCCTCCTGTTTGCTTCCGGGATTTTCAATTGGCTTCTTGAGTTAACTGTTGGTCCTTTGTTATTGCTTTATTGAGTGGTTGCTGGAATTTCTGTTTGGTTTTCAAGTCTACTGCTGGGTTTTCTGACTGCTGGTTGTTTGATGTGCTGTATTGTTACTACTGTTGCTGATTCTCATCTTCCTCTTCTCTTGTATTCAATACCAGGTACACGACTGTAATACTAGCTATTGCAAGCTGAAAATGTGAAAGCATGAATACATATGAAGAATGGAACTTTGAAGTTTTAATTTAGCTTTTTCCTTATTTCTTTTACTGATTGTATTTAGGCTATTTCAGGTATTATTATTTTATAAATTTCTATCGCTTTGCATAACTAGGCATCTTATAGTGATGTACTAAATAGTACTCTATTTTAGTTCGGTTATTAGGTAGTATATGTTTAAGCATGCTCCTTACCGTCAAATTGTTTAATAATTGGAATAAGAGGAAAATAACATAAGTTGGTCTTTAGTGAATCGGCTTGGCAAAATGGGTTAATTCACAAGCTATGAAGGTTTTAATATTGTCAACAGTAGGTTAATCGTGAACGGGTAGTTAAATTTATTTAAGGCGTAATTTAAGTTCAAACAAGACTAGATAATGTCTAAGTTTAATAATCTTTCTAACGAGCTTTAGCAATTATGGCTAAATCTAGTTTCAAATGGTTGTGAATAATTAACTCCAATAGTTTTTTTTATAACAATGCGAGCTTCAATCTAGCTATATTTGATTTCTTTTGAATATTAGTTGTCGAATCTCTTATTTTATTTATAATTTCGAATTTTCCTTTTTTTTAGTAAAATTCTTTCCATTAATATTTGTCTTAATATAACAGTTAGTATGTTACGTTTTCTTAATTTTTCTGAAAGCTCCTAATTAATTAGGATTTTCTTTCTTTATTTTTAGAGACTAATTTTAATAGAAAAAATATAGTCATTTTAGAATTGTCCATTTAAAAATAAATTAGATGAGCCTCGCCTAGTAAAACGTATAGATTGCGGGGCCCTCACAAATGTATGTATTAATTACTTAGAACTCGGAATCGGCCTCTTAGCGAAATTCACGGCTTTTTCCAAAATAACCACGCGCTAGTCGTTTTAGGCACGCGTTTTAATAATCTTACCTTCTTAAACTCGGGTGTGCATTTCATGCGACCCAAATCCAAATCCCAAAACATTGAATAAAATGTGTTCCAAATTGCGGGTGCATTTCATGTGACGCAATCCAAAGACAGGTTTTAAACGATGTTCACATTCTTAAAAAAAAATTAATAATAATAAAGGCGGTTAAAAGTTAAAATTTGCACATAAGTTCATAATCGTATAAAACCAGATATTTAAGCCAAATATGACAGTGGAGCGACCGTGCTGGAACCACGGAACTTGGGAATGCCTAACACCTTCTCCCAGGTTAACAGAATTCCTTATCCGGATTTCTGTTTCGCGGACTATTAACAGAGTCATTCTTTTCCTCGATTCGGGATTAAATCGGTGACTTGGGACACCATAAATCTCCCAAGTGGCGACTCTGAATTAAATAAACAAATCCCGTTTCGATTGTCCTTTAATTGGAAAAACTCCCTTGTACCCTTGCGGGTGCCGGAAAAAGGAGGCGTGACAGCTCTGGCGACTCTCTGGGGATAAACCCAGAATCTTTGGTTCAGGGTTCAGAATTCGAGCTTAGATAAATTGTTGTATTTGATTGTATCTGATTTTCCTACATGTTTTATGCTGAATGTGCTAAATGTTACCGCTTTGATATTATCTGAATTGTATATAAACTGTGCCGACACCCTTCTCTCTTCACCTCCGGGGATGTGCTTACTGGTTGAGACTCCCTATTCTGTTAGTGTCATACCTTGAAATAAGAAAGAGGCCGGACAAGTTACTAAGCCGGATGGCCCTTTGGTTACCGGAAAGTTGCCCCCTCCTCGATTCTAGTTGTCCGCTCGGGTACACAGTCTAGAACACTGACTCAGGTTTTGAACATAGAATAACATGACTTCATGCCGGATCCCTAGTAGGAACGATTATTTGCATATGTTGCATTTGACTTAGGGGACTCAACAGGGGTTGGGTCCGTCTAGGACTAGCAACCTGAAATGAAAAAACCATCCTGCTGCATCCTGTATGCTTTATGCATTTATTTGCTTCAGACTTGCATGCTGACCGGCTTCAAAAAATCAGGAATATTGGAAAATTGTGGAAAAAAAAGAGCAAAGTAACAGTGTAGAGAATTAATTGCCTATTTTAGAAAGAGAAAAAAAACAATACCCAAATACTGTCGAAATTCTGCCGAAAATCTTGGAAAAAATGAAGAAAAGAAAAATGTTTTATTTTATTTCACTCAAAAAAAAAGAGTCTTTTATTTTAAGTTTGGAAGAATAGGTTGGTCATTTTGGTGAAACGAAAAAGAAAACAAATCTTCACTTTGTCTTGTTTTCAAAATAAAAAAAAAAAGAAAAGAAAAGAAAAATAGTTTGTCTTGCCATGAAAAATGAAAATGAAAAAGAGTCTTGTTTTTAAAATGGTATTTTTTTTATTTATTTGTTTATGAAAATGCCAAAAATGAAAATAAAAAGAGTCGTGCGTTGAACGTGGTTTTATTATTTGTTGCAATATATATATATATATATATATATATATATATATATATATATATATATATATATATATAAATCCAAAAAGTATTTTTTTCTTTATTTCCTTTCTAGAAAAGTTTTTTTTAGAACCCTAATTTTCAAAAAAAAAATCCAAAATATTTTCCATTATTGATTTCTTTAGAAAGTCTTTTTAATTGTTTTTTTTAAAAAAAATAAAAATATTTTCTTTTAATTTCTTCCAAAAAGTCCGAAAATATTTTCATTCTTCTTTCAAAATTGAAAAGAAAATTCAAAATTCAAAAATATTTTTAGAAGCATTTCTTTCATTGAAAGTAAAATTCGAAAAATATTTTCCTTCTTCTTTAGAAGTTTTTCTTTCGAATTCAAAAAAAAATTAAATCTTTTTTCTTTAGAAATCCTTCTTTGCAAAAATGCACCCTTTCTTCTTTATAAGTCTTTCCTTCAAAAAATAAAAAAAAAGTTAGTTTATTTACTTTATTCATGATCGCCCGAACTACGCATGGGTTGATTCTCACAAGGCGTGGGATACGAAAGCAACCCTCATCGGGTCCAATCTCCCCTTTGCAAATAACTAAAAAATATCAAAATTTTAATTTCTGTCATAAATAAACCAGGTGGTGCCATTTTTGTCAAAAATAGCCAAATGTTCCCAAACTGGGCGCCGGAAGGCTGACTTTGCATAAACAGCCACCTTTGGTCGTATTTTGATTTTTTGACCCTCACAGCCTTAAAATCTTCGCCCCCGAGGCGCAGGAAGGCCGTGTTTGCAATACCGGCTCATTTATTTTAATTTTGAAAAAACAAGAAAAGAGTCAGTGGTCAAGTGAATACCGTTCGGATTTTTGGGTCAAAGTTGGCATATAGGGGAAGGAATATGTCATTTTGTTTTTGGGTTTGTATTTCTGTTGATTAGAGTATATGGGTCGTTTGATTTTCGAGTCTGTATTGCATCGTTAAGTTGGTCAGTTTTGTCGTTATTATGAAAATGGAAAATTCCAAATAAATATTTTATTGTCGTTTACTTTTTATTTGTCCGAACTACGCAAGGTCTGATTCATGCAGGGACATGATACGTAGGCAATCTACATAAGGTTCGACCACTGCTAAGAGAAAGTGAATAAATAAAAAAGAAAAAAAAGGGAATGGAGGGTTTCCGAAACACTTGAAAAAGGCACAAATAAAACAAGCCGGGAGGATGCATGCGGTAGGAGCAAAAACATGTTAGAAATGGTTAACTGCCTAAGAACATTGCATCCCCCAACGTGCAATTGCAATATCTATTAAAACTCTAATGCTAACAAGTTTGTTGTTTGTCCAATTCCAAACAGTTAGTTGTTAAAGCATGACTGGCTCAGAAAATAGTGTTGAGTCGGAAAGGACGGCACATCAGATGCTGAAGGAGGCGATGACCAATATAGAGAAAATGAGATTGGAAATGCATGAAATGCAGCTAGCCATGGTTAAGGTGCAAAAGGGGCCCGAACCACTCGTCACTCTTACTCTCCCACTGGGACACACGCCGGAATACCCTTCCCCCGGCCCTTCAACAAGCTTCCCCATTGCCCAATACTACCAAATGGAAACTTCCTATAATCCCCAAGCTCCACCACCCAAACAAAACCCTCCTCCGCCAATTGTCCCCGTCTTCGGGGCACCTCCACCAGCCACACTGCAAAGATCCTCCAGCGAGCCGTTGTTTCAGGCTCATGATAACCAGTATTATCCTCCTGAACCAACCTTTAAAGCACCCGAACCATACACTTACACCCCTCACCTCCAACTCCCAGTAGAAACTGAAAGGCCGACTAAGAATCCGAAGCAGGATGAAGTGCTTCGTAAAATGAAAAGCCTGGAGCAATCTTTCCGGAGTATGCATGGATTAGGCAGCCAAGTTAGTGTGGCCTACAAAGATCTGTGCCCTTTCCCTGATGTGCAATTGTCGGCAGGTTTTAAGATGCCCAAATTTGATCTATACGAGGGGCATGGTGATCCCATGGCAAATCTGCGAGGTTTCTTAGTAAGATGAGAGGAGCAGGTGGAAAGGATGAGCTTCTGATAGCTTATTTCGGTCAAAGTTTAAGCGGGTCCGCACTCGAATGGTACACGAGGCAGGATCCTAGCGGGTGGTATACCTGGGACGATCTAGCACAAGCATTTGCGGGTCACTTCCAGTATAACCTTGAGATCGTCCTGGACCGTCTCACACTGTTAAAACTTGAGAAAAAGACTGGAGAGAGCTTCAGGGAATTCGGATTAAGTTGGAGGGAACAAGCAGCAAGAGTCGATCCACCAATGAGGGAAGGTGAAATGGTGGACTACTTCTTACAAACTTTGGAGCCAACTTACTTTGGTCACCTGGTGACGTCAGTTGGTAAATCTTTCAACGAAGTAGTAAAAATGGGCGGTATGATCGAAGAGGGACTCAAATCCAACAAAATCCTGAGCTATTCGGCGATTAAAGCAACCACTCAGGCCATCTAGAGCGGCGCGGGAGGTGCGTTCGGAAAGAAGGGAGAGGAGGTCGCAACGGTCGAAGCAGGTACTGGGTCCAAACCCAGAGGCCCTTCCCCTCACTACCAGCCCAGACCCCATCACCCAAATTATCGACACACTCCATACAACCTTCCACAACCCTATTACCCACCATCAGAGCCACTCTTTTCCGCCCATCATGCCTAAACCTGCCCCCGAGCTCCATATAATCCGCCTCAGTATTATCCTCCGAACAATGTCCGGTCACATGTTCAACCATCAGGTCACCCCCTATGGCGAGCGCTTGAACCACATAATGCATTCTTGCCTTCACAACGTTTTCGAGCACCCAACGACCCTAGAAAACAGGGGCAGGGAGGGGAACAAAGGCAAAGAAATAATTTCACGCCGATTGGGGAGTCCTACACAAGTTTGTTTGAAAAGTTAAAGCTTTCTGGCCTGATTGAGCCGCTCCTTGGCTATACTCCAGACCCATATGCAAAAGGATTTTATCCTGCTGTACGATGCATGTACCACTCTAATTTCCAAGGACATAGCATTGAAGACTGACGTTCTTTGAAAAAGGAAATAGAAAGAATGGTTCAGGAAGGGGTAATTGTGATCAATGACAGTGACAAGGGGCACGCGAGTCCTCTTGAGAACTTGTTGACTGATGTTGATGATACTGAAGTTGGTGATGGTCTTGGCAATGTTGATATAGAGCTCAATGGCTAAAATGTCGTGCTTGGTAGTTGGAAAGACACTCCATTTTTGGGTCAGCCGGAGAGGATCTTTGATGGCTTATTTTGTTGTCATTTCTGTTGTCTGGATTATTCTTAGGATTGTAATCCGGATATTGTCTTGTGTCAAACCCTCTTATCCTTCTATTTTTGCCACAATGGTTTATTTAGTTTTGTCCAGGTTTGTTTTATGGTGTACTTTGGTTTGTTTTGCTTACTTTGTTATTCAAACCATTTCACCATTAGTCTAATGCAAAATCCGGTTTTTTATTATTTCCAGTCATCATTTTGTTTAATTCTTTTATCATTTTGTTCAGCGCCGATTCTAGTGACATGACATGCGCACACAGTTTGGGCCTAATCTTAAAAGGTAATCATAAAATTATTGAGAGGTGATCAGAACATTTAAAAGAAATAAGGACGGTTTGACATTATTCGGAGCTCGAGTCATGTGGAACTGGGGAAAGTAAAACATAAAGAAAACCGTTAAAGGCAGGATTCGCCAAATTGCCATGAGGGTGGAGGGTGGAGAGTGAGAGTGTTGCCCAACGGTGCTTTAGATATGACAAATGAAAAAGCAAATGTAAGTCCAGCACCATCAGAAGAGGCTACAAATCTTTGTTTAATTGTGTTGTTTGCACCTGGCATGTTTTGAAGACTGGAATGACGAAGGCATTTTATTCTGCTATCTAAACACTTCATTCTTTGTTACCCCTTTTGAGCCTTATTTATTTTCTTTCATACCCCTCGTTCAGAATCAGTAGCAAAGGTTAGAAACACAAACGTGGAAGAAGAAAAAAAGAAAAAGAAAAAAGGGAAAAGAAAGCAACAAAAACAAAAAAACAACAAAAAGAGAAAAAAAAAGAGAAAAGAAAAAATGATAACAAAGAAAACAAAGGATTTGGGAACTACATTTGACCTGATTCCTCAAAGAGTATACGTAGGCGCTTCACAGCTCAGTCATAGGGTGCATAATGTGCATAATGTGCATAGTGTGCATAGTGTAACATAGTATAACAAAAGTAAAAATCCCCAATCAAGAAACTGGGGCAAGAGTTGCGCTTGTTGTAAGGAAATATGGTTCCGAAGGTTGTAATTTTGAACCCCAAATTTATTGTTTTTGAGCCTTTAATACCCTTTATTTCTAGCCTATCCAAAATCCTACATTACAGTCCAAAGAAAGACCTTTTGACCAGTCTTCGAAAGAGGCCAAGTCATGCAAATAGAAGTCGGGAATAGCACCCCGATTCCCAACAGGGAAAAGGATCATGGATTGGAAATGAATTGATAGCCGAAAAGAATCCCCGGCAGAAAGAGTCATATCGGCAACACTTCAAATCCCCAGCTGGAAAGTGATACAAATAAGAGAGTCTTATTGGTGAAAATCTTTACGGACACCATAAGGCGAGGAAAGCTGAGAGAAAAACCAAAATGAGAGAGGCTTGATAGTGAAAACCCTTCGGGCACTACAAGTCGAATAAGATTGAGAATCAGATGGGGATTTACCAAATGAAGTCTTGAAAGACGATTGACGGCAGAGGATAGGCCACATGTGCATGTCATGATTATTAGAGTCGGTATCTGCGTTTGATAGGCTTTTATTTATAGTTTCTCTTGTTAAAGAGTCATCTTTTTCCTTTGTCTTTTATTCGGTTCCCTTTTTGTTTATCTTTCTCCTTTCATAGAAAAATTCCCCAGTAGAGTCTGTTTGGTCAGAACAAGTGAGAAATGACTTCAAAATCTGCCACCAGCTTTCCAATTATGCAAGACCAGATCCGATTAGAACATCCAAATGGTCTAAATCAAGAAAGAACAACGCGGAGAGCAATGGGCATGATTTGGGAAATTCATATGAGACTAAAAGGTCGGGGGAAATGCTAGTTTCACTTGCTATGCCGCAAAAGAAGAGGGATATCCCCAACAGAAAAGGTTGCTTTCAGCAACACGAATAAACAGAGATTTGGAGTGGTATCCCCAGCAGATCATCTCAATGAACATGCACGATCTTCAAGTTACATCAACTGTCATGAAAATGCGTGAGGTCAAATAAGGAGACTGGGGAAATGGTCAAGAGGTTTGGGGAATAATGAATCGTCAAGAAGGGCGGAAGGTATCAGCCCAAGCTTCGAGATGGACAAACAACGCATAGATGGAGAATGGTTGATGGCATCCCCAGCAGTAGTATCGCAACCAACCACCACGTTTTAAACTAATCAATTTTTCTTTGATTTGAAGCAGAGACAGGGAATACTACCGATGACAGAAAGATGCGCCGCAAGAAAGATTTTCAAACTGGGGCAGAAAATTTTTGTTCATTTCGAAAATTTTCGAAAAGTCTAACACGAGCTTGGTGAAAATCAGTATCCCCAACAGTTTTCGGGGAAAGGCAAAACGAGTTTTAAGGGAGGTAGTCTTCGAAGGATGAAGGTAACAAAACAAAGAAAAATACTATAATAAAAATAATAAAAATAATAATAATAATAATAATAATAATAATAATAATAATAATAATAATAATAATAATAATAATAAAAGAAGAAGAAAAAAGAGAAAGACCAGTTTTGCAAAAGGAAACAGTTTGCAGAGGAATGAAACATCCTACTTAAAGGAAGCAGTCTTGGAAGGAGTAAGATAACATATTTTGCTCAGCAGAGTTATCCTCAGCAGTATTCTCCCCAGCAGTGTTACTTAGCGGTTTGCAGTGTTATCCCCAGCAGATCATCGAGATGTAGAAGCATCCTCGACAGATTTTTGACCAAGTTCCAAGAGGGTCGGAAAACACAGAGTGGGGAAGGAAGAGAAGGAAAATTCATCCCCAGCAGAAATATCATCCCCAGCAAGTAACGTTATCCCCAACCAGTTTTGGGAGCGCAGAGCAAGGAAAAGGGAAAGGAAAAACCATCCCCCAGCAGGAGTGACACGATCACTCGCCATGTTTTGAACTAACAAGGTTTTCTTTGATTTCTACAGGAAAATAAAGGTTGATGATGGCAGAAAGACACGCCACAAGGAAGAGCACCAAAACTGGGGCAGAAAATTTTCTGCCATTGTCGAAATTTTCTCGGAGGAACGAAGAAATTAATTCAAGTTTTAAGGGATAGCAAGACAGCATGATTTTAAGGAAAACGGCCGGAGGTAAGACAATTTCAAGTTTTGAGGATATTTTGGGTTCATCCGCCCTCGAATAGGATATTTTGGGTTCATCCGCCCTCAAATAGGATATTTTGGGTTCATCCGCCCTCGAATAGGATATTTTGGGTCATCCGCCCTCGAATAGGATATTTTGGGTCATCCTCCCTCAAATAGGATATTTTGGGTCATCCGCCCTCAAATAGGATATTTTGGGTTCATCCGCCCTCAAATAGTATATTTTGGGTTCATTCGCCCTCAAATAGGATATTTTGGGTTCATATGCCCTCAAATAGGATATTTTGGGTTCATCCGCCCTCAAATAGGATATTTTGGGTTCATCCGCCCTCAAATAGGATATTTTGGGTTCATCCGCCCTCAAATAGGATATTTTGGGTTCATCCGCCCTCAAATAGGATACTTTGGGTTCATCCGCCCTCAAATAGGATATTTTGGGTTCATCCGCCCTCAAATAGGATATTGAATTTAATCCTTTCTCCATAGGACGTTTTGATTTATTTCGACCCGAGTGGTCCTGATTGTATGAACATTGCCAAAATATATGTTTCATAAATCATTGCCAATGGCATTTTATTTTCAAAGTTGTTGTTGAAGTCAGGAGCCCGCCTAAAGAGAGGAAAGGCGTTTTATTTTTCAAAATTGTTGTTAAGGTCAGGAGCCCGCCTGAAGAGAGGAAAGGCATTTTATTTTTTAAAAAAGTTGTTGAAATCTCGCCAGCCTAAAGAAAGGAATGGCATTTTATTTTTAAAGCTGTTTAAATCTCGCCAACCTAAAGAAAGGAATGGCATTTTATTTTCAAAGTTGTTTTTGAAGTCAGGAGCCCGTCTGAAGAGAGGAAAGGCGTTTTATTTTTAAAGTTGTTTAAATCTCGCCAACCTAAAGAAATGAATGACATTTTATTTTCAAAGTTGTTGTTGAAGTCAGGAGCCCGCCTGAAGAGAGGAAAGGCATTTTATTTTTAAAAGTTGTTGAAATCTCGCCAGCCTAAGGAAAGGAATGGCATTTTATTTTCAAAGTTGTTGTTGAGGTCAGGAGCCCGCCTAAAGAGAGGAATGGCGATTTATTTTTCAAAGTTGTTGTTGAGGTCAGGAGCCCGCCTGGAGAGAGGAAAGGCGTTTTATTTTTAAAAGTTGTTGTTGAGGTCAGGAGCCCGCCTGAAGAGAGAAAAAGCATTTTATTTTTAAAAGTTGTTGAAATCTCGCCAGCCTAAAGAAAGGAATGGAATTTTATTTTCAAAGTTGTTGTTGAGGTCAGGAGCCCGCCTGAAGAGAGGAATGACGATTTATTTTTCAAAGTTGTTGTTGAGGTCAGGAGCCCGCCTGATGAGAGGAAAGGCATTTTATTTTTAAAAGTTGTTGAAATCTCGCCAGCCTAAAGAAAGGAATGGCATTTTATTTTCAAAGTTGTTGTTGAGGTCAGGAGCTCGCCTGAAGAGAAGAAAGGCGATTTATTTTTCAAAGTTGTTGTTGAGGTCAGGAGCCCACCTGAAGAGAGGAAAGGCAATTTATTTTCAAAGTTGTTGAGGAGGTCAGGAGCCCGCTTGAAGAGAGGAAAGACGATTTATTTTTCAAAGTTGTTGAGGAGGTCAGGATCCCGCCTGAAGAGAGGAATGGCGATTTATTTTCAAAGTTGTTGGTTGAAGATGAGAGCCCGCCCATATAATAGAGGAATACATTGCAAGTCAGTAAAGCAGAAGAATCCAACAGGAATCCCCAGCAGGAAACAATAAAAATCCCCAGCGCCGTAAAGCAGAAGGTTGCAACAAGAGATCCCAGTGCAAATTCAAGCGCATGAGTCAAAAAGAAGAGTAGCACCGAAAAGCTTAATGAAGGAACCACCGAAAAGCTTAATGAAGGAAGCCATATCCCCAGCGGACCGAACTAGACAGTGAGAATGGGTATTCAGAGTAGCAAAAGGACGGTGTCAACCCCATCAGTTCTCGGAAAAAAGAAGCACCGGAATAGACGCAAGCCGATAAGACAGCAAGGCATCAAGAACAAATGAAAGATAGATGGGATCTTGTAATCCGTAGTCTAGCCTAGCTTCTTGATTTTTCTTTTAAGCACGGTGTAATAAGGAGATCGATAAGCAGTTGTGAGCACGTGATTTTTGTTTCGCACGACAATCGCTCCAAAAGAAATAAAAATAATAATAATTGGCCCTGCTGTACAAATTTTGGATTTTACATGGCACTTTGTTGGTTATTTACGATTTTTGCCCATTTTTACTTTATTAAAACAAAACACAAAAAAATGTGTTGTCATGCATAATTCGAACCGTAATCCGGTCGTTAAATAGAAAATCATAAATAGGCATCTTCGTCCGTGATTTTATTTTGTTTGATTTTACCTGTTTTGAAATATTTTAGTGTGTGTGCAAATAATTGTATTGAGTGTGTATTTAATTTTAATTTGATTTTTGCTTAGTTTTGTTTTTAAAATAAAAAAAAAGAAAAAAAATTCTTTTCTTCTTCCGGATTGGGCCAATTTATTAAAATTGGCCCAAAACAAACAACGTCCAAACCAGGCCTGCCCGGTCCACACCAACTGATACCCAGGGTGTCCAAACGACGTCGTTTTGGTCCAAACTGATCTGGGTCGTTGATCTCAGATTGATCAACTGCCAAGATCACCTTCACATAACCCACTAATGGCCCCGGCCCGTTTCCACCCGGACCAACCCAAACCCTTTACCCTCGAAACGACACTGTTCCACTTAAGCCCTCAGATCCAGACCGTAGATCTAGATTGATCTAACGGTTGAGATCAACCCACCCATTCCATATATAAGCCCTTAACATACCCTGCCCCCTATCCAATACCCCAGCCTTCGTCTCCACAGACCCTTCCCCTCAAACCCTAGCCGCCCCCATCTCCTTTCACCAGAAACCCAGCGGCACGGACGTCGGTGACCTCGCCCTTAACACCATAGAACCCCCGTGCCGTCCTGAACCCAAATCTACCAACCACACACCTCGAATCCTATCCCACCTTCTCGAATCTTCATTTGAAGATTCGAGTCGGAACCTAATCTACACTGATCTACCTTAAATTCATACCAGACACTCCCCAGACCCCCTCGTGACCAAACCATACTTGGTTTGGTCCGAATCTGATCAGGGAAGCATGAATCCCAGATCTGAGTTTTGGAACTTTTTGATTCTTCGTCACTGGTCCATATCCGTTCAACCGAAGAGATTAAGGTCTAATGGACTTTAATCAAAGTGTTTCTCATCTGAGAAACACTTCGTTTAAAGTCCGTTCAGCCTTAAGAAAGGTCTGACCAGGTCCGAGTTAAGGTTTTGATTTTTCAAGTTTTAAGGTGAGTTCTTTCTTTTTCTTTATTTGTTTTGGTCCATCTGATTTATGGTGAAGGTCTGTTCATGTTTTGTTTGTGTCTCCGAATTTTATCAACTTCTGTTTGTCCACTTTGCCTGAACTTTTGTTGTTTGATTGAGTGTCTTCTTCTACTTGTTCTGATAATGTGTGTGTGTGTATTTGTTGTGCAATTAGTTGAATTTCAAATGTTGACTGATCAATTGGCTCCTCGAGTACCACTTTGCTCAGTCAGTATAATTCGAATCATGTATCGATACTGTTTAAATGTCTGATTTTTGGCTACGATTGTGTATGTTAATGCTAATATAGTCGAGTCGACATGTGTCGTCAATTAGTTTTCAACTGTCTGAACAAAATAAATCGATTTGCTTCTGTTGAACATTGCCTGAATCAATTAAGAACCAAGTTCAGTTACTTATAATTGCTAATTTGATTTTAGAAATCTAAGGTTAGGCTGTAATGGTAATCCGAACTGGAGGGCATGTGCACGACATGGGCATAAAGGCCCTTTTTGAATTAAATAGTTTGACAGCATGTTGCTGTCAGACTACATCCTGCTGCCCATGTTTGCTTTTAGTTAATAAAATGGAAAGTTAAGCCTGCCAAGGGAATGATGGGGTTTAATACTTAATTAGCTAAAGTGGAACTGAAAATGGAAGGCACATGGGAGGGGTATGGTGATATTCTAAACAGGCTGTTAAAAGGGGTAGTGTTAAGGCTTATAAAGGGGGGAGGACATCTGATAAAAAAAGAACCCGAAAAAAAAAACCCTGGAGATTAGAAAAAAAAACACAGACACATACAGAGAGGGAAGCACACTGTGAGGAATTTTTGAAAGAGAGAGCTGAAATACATACAAATAGATACACATAAATACAGAAATAGAAAGAGAGTAAGAAAGAGATAAAACAGATTAGGAAATCAGAAACTTGGTTTTGTTTGGCTGAAGTTCATCTGTTGTCAATGTGTTAGGCAATGTTGCTTCTTCTAAGTTTCAATCAGGATTATTGTTAGTGTTTGTTGCATCTGGTATATCTCGGAATTGGATTGTCTGGAATTTTGTTTCCACCACACTGTGTGCTGCTCCATTTGGCTGCCTTCTCTTCAACTATAGCTCCACCTCTTGCGATAAATCTGTTCTGCTGGTTTGCTTTGTTTGCTGCTGTCCTGTCCTACTGCTATTGCTAGTCCTGTTTCTTGCTGCTGCTGATTTCCACATCTTCTTCTTCTTCTCCTTTGCATTTTCAGTATTTCCAGGTACACATTTCAAGTCCCATATTGATGTAACTGAAACAGTTTGAAAGCATGAAATGAAAAAGGTTGAAGAAGTTCAAGTATTTGTTGTAATATTCATGGTACATTAACGGGCCTGTAAAAATTGATTAGTTTATAATTCAACAGTTCGAAAGTATGTACTGATATTCGACTAAGTTTACCCCTTTGTGTTTTAGCTCGGTAGTTGTTTGTTAGTACGGGGTATGTATACTCCGACCTTATACAATGCTGTTTCTGTTTCATTTAGTCTTTTTTTCGGTTTCCGTTAGGCAGTACCTAGGGTCACATTCAAAGTCTCATTAGTAACAATATCTAGTAGCTAAATCCTTTAATCTAGTCCAAATAAGTTTAGTTAAGTTCAACTCAAGAAATGTTCGGATTAAGTGTTGTATTTCGTTAGCTCGTATATGATTCCTTGTCAAATTAAAGCATTTTTCATTAAAGTATAATGTTTTCTTAACGTCGTAGATAATTAATCATAAGAATTCCGGATCAGGCCAAAGCATATAATTAAATTATCATGTACCTCTTCTTCTAGTCTTAGGGACAAATGTATTAAAAATGTAGCCACTTTAGGATATCCTTTCTAAAGTAGAGACGAGCCTCGCCAAATAAAAATGCAAAATTGCGGGGCCCTCGATAAATAATCATAATAAATATTTAGAATTCAGGCTAGGCCGTTTAGTGAATCTCATGGCCTTCTCAAAAAATAATAACGCGTTAGACTCTTTAGGCGCGGCTTAATTAAATCATATTCTTAAATTCGGGTGCACATTGATGTGACCCAAATCCAAATCTCAACGAAGTCAAAATGTGTTGACGATCACGGGCGCATTGATTGTGACGTGGTTCGAGATGCATTTTCACGACGTTGCAATTCTATAAAAATAAGTGATAATGATAAAAGCGGTTTTAAGTTTAATAAAAGCACGTAAGTCATAACATGTATTTAAATCAGATATTTAGCCATTATAACAATTTAAGCGACCGTGCTAGAACCACGGGATTCGAGGGTGCCTAACACCTTCCCTCGGGTCAACAGAATTCCTTACTTAGAATTTCTGGTTCGCAGACTTCATTTGGAAAAGTCGAAAATTTCCTCGATTTGGGATTCAAGATAAACCGGTGACTTGGGACACCAAAAGCCAAACCTTTCCCAAGTGGCGACTCTGAATTAAATAAATAATCTCATTTCGAATATTGTCACTTAAATTGGAAAAACTCCACCCACGCATTTTTACCCTTCGGGGCCGGGCGCGCGAAAAGGAGGTGTGACAGCTCTGGCGACTCCGCTGGGGAAGGAACCCAGAATCTCTGGTTCAGGGTTCAAGAATTCGAGCTTAGAATAATTGTTATATTTGGCTTTATTATCTGATCTTTATTACATGTTTTTGCGTAACGTGCTAAATGTTGTCTTTTACCGCTTTGATATTATCTGAACTGTATATAAACTATGCCGAAACCCTTCTCTTCTTACCTCCGGGGAGAAGCTCGCTGGTCGAGACTCCCTATTCTGTTAGTGTCTATACCTGAAATAAGAAAGAGGTCGGACAAGTTACAAAGCCGGACGATCTCGCGGGTCCCCGGTACGTAGCCCCCTCCTCGACTCGAGTTGTCCGCTCGGGTACACAGTTCTAGAACAAATACCCAGGGTATAAACCTAGTATAACGAAGCTTCATGCCGGATCCCTAGTAGGAACGTTTATTTGCATCATGTTGCATTTGACTTAGGGGGCTCAACACAGGGGTTGGGCCCGTCTAGGACAGGCAACCTGAAATGAAAAGACCCTCCTGCTGCATCCTATTTGTTTCGTGCATTTATTTGCTTCGGTTCCGCATGTCGACCGGTTCCTAAAAAGAAAAATAGCAGCGTAGGGGAGATAATTACTTATTTTGGAAAATAAATGTCCTAGTATTGTCAAAACCTCGCCGGAATTTTTCTAAAAAAAAAAAGAGAATAAAAAACAAAATTTGTCTTCTTAGTTTGAATTATCAAAAAAAAATACAAAAATTTTCTTTTTTTATCATTTCCAAAATCAAAAAAAAAAGAAAAAAAAAGAAGGTATTTATTTAAAAGTAAAAAAAACGGAAATTTCATAATTCAAAAAATGTTGTTTCTTTCATATTACCCATTTTATAAATTCAGACTAATAGTCCAAAAAAAAAATAATAAATATTTTCTTTAGTCTTTATCTCTTTTCAAAAGAAAAAAAATAGTGTAAAAATATATATTCTTGTTTTCTAGGTTTATTTGATTTTCTCTATTCACGATAGCCCGAATTACGCCGGTTTGATTCTCACCGGATGTGAGATAGGTAGGCAACTCTCGTCAGGTTCAACCCCATTTTGCTAAAATAGCCAAAAATCAATAAAAAAGATGTGTCAAATTTTTAAAGAGTCATAAATAAGTCAGGTGATGTTGTTTTGTCATAAATAGCCGAATGTTCCCGAAAGGGACGCCAGAAGGCTGACTTTGCATAAACAGCCACCTTTGGGTCTTGTTTAGCATTTTTATCCAATAGACCCGCACAGCCTTAAAATCTTCGTCCCCGAAGTGTTTAAAGGCCGTGTTCAAAACTTGATCCCCTCTGTAAAAATATTTTTGAGTCAGTCATTTTTGTTAAAATCGCCTTAATAAATGTGCAGGATGAGCACGATGCAAAATGAACCTTTTTCAATAATGACCAAAATCCCTGTCAAGTTACGGCTATGGTGGAATAATCTAGGTGTTGAAGGACAAAATAAGGTTAAGAAATATCTGAAAGGTCTTGTGGGTTTATTGGAAATCCAGCCTCGGGGAGATATCATAAGAGCTTTGGTTACCTATTGGGACCTGGCGCAATATGTTTTCCATTTCTCTGATTTTGAACTCACCCCGACTTTGGAAGAAATGGCTGGGTACATCGGGAATGCTGAACTTCCGTTAAGACAGAAATACTTGGTTGCCCCAAGAGTCGTCACGGTACATCGGTTCCTAGATTCATTGAAGATACCTAGAACAGTCCACAACCCGGATCTAGCAGCCGGATTTTGTACTCCATGCTTCATATATGATAGGTACGGTCATGAGGGGGATTCAATAATCCAATCAACAAACTGTGCAGCAAAGGAGTTCGTCAGAAGTGGGACGAGCACAGACAGGTAGCGTTCATGATAATGTTCCTGGGCCTTCTGGTATTTCCAAGAAAAGATGGAAACATTGATTTGAAGATATCTGGGGTCGTCAGCACTTTACTCACGCAAAGTGACAGTACTCTCGCGCCAATGGTGGTATCTGACATCTTTCGGGCTCTCACAGCTTGTAAAGCTGGGGGAAATTTCTTCGAAAGGTTGTAACTTGCTCCTACAGATATGGATGACCGAGCACCTCTACCATCATTCCGAGATTTTGAGCCATGGTTCCCCGGAAAAGACCCGCATAGAAGAATCTTACACGAGAACCAAAGAGATCATTTTGCCCAAAGGAGTCCTGGCATGGACCTCGTTCTTTCAAGCTCTTACTGCCAGCCAAATACAATGGACGTTGGAATGGTTGCCTGTTGACGAGATCTTATATATGTCGGCAGCCAAAACTCATTTTTTGTTGATGGGGCTTAAGAGCATTCAACCTTACGCACCCTGCCGAGTCTTGAGACAGTTCGGAAGATGCCAGACAGTACCTCATGAGGAAGATCTTAGCACTCAAGCAGTTGAGATGAGTCCTAACGGACAATTCCCAGAAGCAAAGATCCTCCAAATCTGGAATGAGTGTCAATATTTGAAATCAGATACTTGCGTGCGGGATCAAACCAAAGGAGAGACGGCGCCAGGTTACCTTGCATGGCATAGAAGGGAACTTGAGCATGAAAGGCCGGCTAAGAGACCCCACATCCGGAATTTTACCGAATCATCACAAAGGCAGTGGGATTGGTTAGCAAAGGAAAGAGGCTATTGCACCGAAATCAGTAGGTTAAAGCAACAAGTGGAAAGCTTGAAATATGAACACAACGTGCAAGTTGCTGCCGATCTGGGAGAGCGGAACAGGTTAATTCAAGAAAATGAAATGCTCAGAGCCCAGATCAAAAAGATAAGGGTGGATGCGGATAAACAGCCAAGGCGTCGATCAGACGAACAGCTGATAAAAAGGCTAAAAGGTAAAATCAGGGAATGGCAATATAGTTTGGAGAAATCTGAAAATGTCATAGCAGAGCTCAGGGCACAGTGGGATACAAGAGCGGATAAACATCGCAGATACCTGAATCAATTGGAAAGCGACCACGAGAAAACTGTTGCTAAAATAAAGAGAGAGATGGCTGCACTTGAGATCAAAGCAGCTAATCAGGCCAAGGATTTCCAAATTGAGAGCAGATACTGGTACGACTCAATAGCCCAGATGAAGTTGGAAGTACGGCGACTGAAGCATCAGCATATACAGGATACTCAAGTATTCAAGATATGTAGCGATCAGATAAAACGCCTACTCGTAGAGAAGAAGCAAACCAGAGATAGGATCAAGGCCATTGCCCATGCCATCACCAGACGATGTCTACGATGTGAGAACATGTCCAGCGTTACCGTCCTCTCGGCAGTGATGGGTTATGTCAAGCAGACTATGCATGAGCTGGAGCAACTTGAGAGGGATCTCACGCCTAGGACCGCGGCAAGGCCGAACGATGCCCCGCGGACACCAATTTTCAAAACCATAATGCACTCATAAGTCAAGCCTGTATCTTAGCATCTTCTGCCTGTTTTTCCCATCAGGGTGATTTTTAGTCTATTTTTGAGTCTAGGTTTATTTTCAAATTTTGCTTTTTCTTTTGCAAAATGTAGTTTTGTAATGGACCATTTCAACAATAAAGAGGTTGTTTCTTTTACGCTCATTTGTGTTTTTCGAACTACGTAATGATCTGATTCACGTAGGCATCGTGATACATAGGCAATCCTCATCGGATCCGGTCGCATTTCTTTTACTGCAAAATAAAAAAAAACATAAAAGAAAAACGAAAAAGAAAAAGAAAAAAAAAAGAAAAAAAACTAATAAAATGCCGGAATGACGCATGCTCTCGTAGCAAACATATAGTAATCCACTTAACTGTGTAGGTGCACCATGCCCAACGTGAGATTAACTATCTATTATTTGCTACAAATTAACCATGCCTTTGTCGTTGAGTATTTCCAGGGTTTTTGGAAAGACGTTTGGTTTGGTGAAAGTCTGGCCTCGCACTCATACTTCACGAGGTCAAGGAGAAGTGTTTAACTACCTGTTGTTAGGACCAGAAGCAGTACTCACACTTACTTCACCAGGTCAAAAGGAAGTGTGGAAATGTCTTCAGAAATTCCATTACAAACAATCCCTGTTTCCGAGGAGAGCTCGATCTCAGCCGTCCTCACGCCTGAATCCGCAACTGCGGAGGAAAATAGAATCCTACGGCTCCGCATGTTGGAAATGCTGGACGACTGGAATAATGGGAAAGAGCCGCCAAGTGTCGTCCCCGGATTCCCTGAATTATTCTCCAGGTCAAGTGGGACTTCTAATGTCCCCATAAATTATCCTGCTACCCCATTCGGGTACCCAGCCACCTCAGCCTTCTCTGCTGGATCGCCTTCTGAGCCTCATCCCCGAATGTCATCCACTGATGCAAGCATGAACATCTTTACTGCATCGCCTTGCCCGATTACGGCACAGCCTACCACGTACAAGCCAAGCTTTGACTCATCCTCTTTTACATTCCAAGCACCATCGTTCTCAATGGAACCAACTAGGTTCGCTACCAGCACTAATCCTCTACCGCCTCAGTGCGAGCTTGCACCCGGGCAGGATCAGAACCCCAGAATTGCAGAACAAAATGAGATTGCCAAGAGAATGAGAAGCCTTGAACAAAGTTTGAAGAATATGCAAGGATTGAGCGGACAAAAGAGCGTCTCTTACGCCGACCTGTGCATGTTCCCTCACGTGCACCTGCCAACGGGTTTCAAGACCCCAAAGTTCGAGAAATACGATGGGCACGGTGACCCCATTGCACATCTTAAGAAATACTGCAACCAATTACGGGGAGCCGGCGGAAAAGAAGAACTGCTAATGGCATATTTTGGGGAAAGTCTAGTAGGGATAGCTTCGGAATGGTATATGGATCAGGAAATGTCCCGATGGCATATATGGGATGATCTCGCCAGAGATTTTGTAAAACAATTCCAGTATAACATCGACATTGCGCCAGACCGAAACTCTCTATCGAATTTGAAGAAGAAGCCTTCGGAGAAGCTTTAGAGAGTATGCTATTAAGTGGCGTGAACAGGCGTCGAGAGTGAAACCTCCCATGGATGAAGTGGAAATGGTCACTACCTTTCTCCAGGCTCAAGAGTCTGACTATTTCCAAAACATGATGTCAGCCATGGGTAAGCCATTCGCGGAAGCAATCAAGATTGGAGAGATGGTGGAAAATGGCTTGAAAACAGGTAGGATTCTGAGTCAAGCAGCCATAAGGGCGACCTCCCAGGCCGTCCAAAGCGGATCCGGAGGAACGACAAGGGGGAAGAAGAAGGAAGAAACGACTATGGCAGCCTCGGAAGCAAGGGAGTATCGTCATCCCAGGCCCCATTTTCCGGAAAGAGCCCCACAACACTACTACCCCCACTCAAATTTGGCATATGCTCATCAACCTTATATGGTCATGAATGCCCAACCTTATACCCATCCGCCACAACAAGCCAACCGAGGCCCAGCTCCACCTCCCAGAAATCAACCTCCTTACCGCAACCACTATAACCCACAACCCCCGCAGAATAATTTTCGCCCTCAGGAGCCACCCAGAAGGCGGACTTTCACGCCCATCGGTGAGCCATACTCAACTTTGTTCCCAAAGCTGGTCCAGTTGGGTTTCTTGCAACCAATCCCTCAAACAAGGCAAAACCCGACGTCACCTTCTTACAAAGCTGGAGTCAGATGCGCCTATCATTCAGGGGCCGAGGGACATGATACAAATGACTGCTGGTCGTTGAAAAGAGTGGTCGAGAATTTGATAGAGCAAGGGAAAATAGTGCTAAGGGACGAGGAGATCCCGAATGTAACTAACAATCCATTACCTGCTCACAATAATGGGCCGCTGATCGGAATGATTTGCGAAGACAAAGAATTCGACCCTGCTCTGAAAGCCATAATTGTCATTGTTGACACGGGGAAGAGGCCCGAGACAGACCAGAAACCAGAAAGGGGGGAGGAGGCCAAAGCTATAAAGAAAGTGCCTGAAAAGAAGTTGGAAAATAAAGTGGTACCGGTAAAGAATGAAGTTCTTTACATACCGCGAGGTCAAGCCAAGAAGACGCAGAACTTCGGGATCAAAAAGACAAAACCTATGTACGTGCCAAAAGGGGCCTATGTGGTCCGGGGGACGATTCAACCACCTCGGCTGAATGAGCCAGTGGTTATCGGACGCGTGCCACAAAAGCCAATGACCAACCCGTCCACAGTGCCGTGGAATTATCAAAAGACTTTGGTAATGTACAAAGGTAAAGAGGTCATGGGAGAACTTCCAGAAAATACTTTCATTGGAAGGTATTCAAATACCCAAGAACTGAACAACGCCACACAAAGGCGCTTCCCTCCAAAGAAGCCCGTGAGTGTTGAAGAAGCGGAAGTGTTCTTCCAACAAATGAAAATGCCGGATTACGAAGTGATAGATCAGCTGCGCAAGTACCCTGAGCAAGTGTCCATGCTATCATTATTGATGAGGTCGGCCAAGCATCAAAAGATCTTACTGAAGACCCTGAATGAAGCATATGTGCCAGTTGAAACCTCGGTTGAGCAGTTAGAGCGGATGACAGAAAGATTCTTCGTCGTCAACCAAATCTCCTTCAGCAAGAACAATCTACCCCCGGAAGGAGCGGCACACAACAAGGCTTTGCATCTAACAGTTAAATGCGAAGACTATTATGTCAAGAGGGTAATGTTGGATGGAGGTTCAGGCGTTGACATTTGCCCACTCTCCACGCTGCAAAGAATGGAAATTGGGGCCGGAAGAATCCGACCCAACAATGTCTGCGTAAGAGCTTTCTACGGCATCAAGAGAGATACCATGGGAGAAATAGACCTGTTGTTGGTCATAGGACCAGTCGAATTTCAAGTAACCTTCCAAGTGATCGACATGGACACATCCTACAATTTTCTCCTTGGCAGACCTTGGATCCATGCGGCAGGAGTCGTTCCTTCCACTCTTCACCAGATGGTGAAGTTCGAGTATGAAGACCGAGAGATCGTGGTCCACGGGGAAGATGAGCATGCCATTTATCGGGATTCATCCATCCCGTACCTTGAACCGAGAGAAGGAAGCGAACATACGGTCTATCAAGCTTTCGAGATTGTACTGGCAGAGCAGCACGAAGAGGGAATACCTTGCCCCCAGCCTTTCTTGTCTAACGCCTCGGTCATGGTGGCCAAAGAGATGATCCGGCACGGATTTAGGACAGGGAAGGGCCTTGGACGAACCCTTCAAGGAATAACAGAACCCATTACCTTGCCCGTCATCAAGAAACCTTTTGGACTAGGTTTCAAACCTACTCCAGCAGACGAAGAGTGGGCAAAGAAAAGGAAAAATAAGGGTTGGAAATTACCTCAACCACTGCCGGATTTATATGCAACTTTCATCAGGCCAAGGTACGCTGAAGAAGAAGATGATGAGGTCTTCACAGCTGAGGAAATCGAGGAGATATGTGGGGCGATGAGAGAGATGCTCTACGAGGTCCACATGGTTCAACCAGGTGAAGGCACAAGCACTGCTGAGATGCTGTACATGGGGCCGAACGCCCAACTTCAAAACTGGGAGGCCACGCCATTCCCGACTAGACGGAAGTCCGGGTAGACCTGTCCTGCCACCTTTCCTGTGTCACAAGTTATCTCCAGGACATAACTTGAACGTTTTCTTCCTTTCAATTATTGTTTTGAATTTTTAAGTTGTAAACATTGTTATCTTCCAACTTTCCAAAGAAAATAAAAAAAATCATCATTGCTTTCCCATTCTTACTTCTATTCTAATTTTTTGTTATTTTGCCTTTTATCTTTCTTTTCAGTCCTAATAATGCGGCTTTAAATATGACATGCTTGCGGACTTCACGCCCAGATCACAATGAGCTATTTAACTGCGAATTAATGAACCCAGAACCAGAATATGATGCGGAAGAGGCTTTTAGGGAAATAAACCGAGAGTTGGAATATTTCGAGAATAAACCTAAGCCAAATCTGAATGACACTGAACCGGTAAATTTGGGAACCCCGGAAGAAATCCGGGAGACCAAAATAAGCATTCACACGGACAAGAAAACGCGAGAGGCGATAATTCAACTTCTTTTTGAATTTAAAGACGTGTTTGCTTGGTCATATGATGACATGCCGGGTCTAGGTGTTGATCTAGTGGTTCATAAATTGCCGATTCATCCTGATTGTCCTCCAGTTCAACAAAAGCAACGAAAGTTCAAAACTGAGGTCAGTGACAAGATTAAAGAGGAGATCACCAAACAATTGAAAACGGGAGTGATTCGGGTAGTCCAGTATACAACTTGGTTGGCAAATGTGGTTCCAGTACCGAAAAAGGACGGGAAAACTCGGGTATGTGTAGATTACCGAGATCTGAACAGAGCAAGTCCTAAAGATAATTTCCCGCTGCCCAACATCCACATCCTCGTTGATAATTGCGCCAAACACGAGATACAGTCTTTTGTAGATTGTTATGCTGGGTATCATCAGGTATTGATGGATGAAGAGGACGCCGAGAAAACTGCCTTCACCACGCCTTGGGGCACCTACTGTTACCGGGTCATGCCATTTGGTTTGAAGAATGCTGGGGCTACTTACATGAGGGCCATGACTGCCATTTTTCATGACATGATGCATCAGGAAATAGAGGAGTACATGGACGATGTGATAGTCAAGTCCAGGACACAGGATAATCACATCCAAGACTTGAGGAAATTCTTCGAGAGATTAAGGAAGTATGACTTGAAGCTAAACCCAGCCAAATGTGCTTTCGGAGTTCCGTCGGGCAAACTTTTGGGCTTTATCGTAAGCAGGAGAGGTATCGAGCTAGATCCAACTAAGATAAAATCCATCAGAGATCTGCCTCCCCCGAGAACAAAGAAAGACGTGATGAGTCTGTTGGGCAGGTTGAACTACATCAGTCGGTTTATTGCCCAGCTGACAAGCACGTGTGAGCCCATATTCAAGCTGTTAAGGAAAGATGCGGCGATTAAATGGACAACTGAGTGTCAAGAAGCCTTTGATAAAGTCAAAGAATACCTTTCGAATCCCCCAGTCTTGGTCCCTCCAGAACCAGGGAGGCCACTTTTCTTGTATCTGACAGTCTTGGAGAACTCTTTCGGTTGCGTCCTCGGGCAACACGACATAACCGGAAAGAAGGAACAAGCAATCTACTACCTGAGCAAGAAATTCACCAGCTACGAGGCCAAATACACTCTGCTGGAAAGGACATGCTGCGCTCTCACATGGGTTGCTCAAAAGCTGAGACATTATCTCCAAGCCCACACTACATTCCTCATAAGCAGGTTGGATCCTTTGAAGTATATATTTCAGAAACCAATGCCTACTGGGAGACTGGCTAAATGGCAAATCTTGCTTACGGAATTCGACATAGTTTATGTCACTCGCACGGCAATGAAAGCCCAGGCGTTAGCAGATCATTTGGCCGAAAACCCGGTCGATGAGGAATACCAGCCATTGGATACCTACTTTCCAGATGAAGAGGTAAACACCGTAGAAGTAATCTCAGAGGAAGCTCATGTTTGGAAGATGTTCTTTGATGGAGCCGTGAACGCCAAGGGCGTAGGGATTGGGGCAATTTTGATCTCATCTTCCGGTCAGCATTATCCCGCCACAGCTAGACTTCGTTTCTTTTGCACAAATAATACAGCTGAGTATGAAGCTTGCATTATGGGCATGCATATGGCAATCGATCAGGATGTCGAAGACTTACTGATTATGGGAGATTCCGATTTGATTATCCGGCAAGCTCAAGGCGAATGGGAAACTCGGGATGTCAAACTTATCCCATACCGACAACATGTGGAGGACCTCAGCAAGCGCTTTACATCAATAGAATTCAGGTACATTCCGAGGTGTCACAATGAACTGGCAGATGCGCTTGCTACTTTGGCTTCAATGCTACCCTACCCGGGCAACGCCCACGTCGATCCTTTGGAAATCCAAATCAAGGAAAGACACGGTTACTGTAGTGTAATCGAGGCAGGATCAAATACGTAGCCTTGGTACCATGACATCAAGAGGTTCCTGAAGACGCAAGAATACCCCGATCACGCTACTGGAGATCAAAAGAGGACCATTAGGCGACATGCAAGTGGTTTCTTTTTTAGCGGTGAATTGTTATATAAGAGGACCCCGGACCTCAATCTCCTAAGATGTGTCGATATCGAGGAAGCGAGAAAGATCATGCACGAAGTACACGCAGGTGTGTGCGGACCTCACATGAACGGGTATGTCTTAGCGAAGAAAATCCTTAGAGCAGGTTATTACTGGATGACCATGGAAAAGGATTGCTTTAGCTTCGTTCGGAAATGTCATCAGTGTCAGGTGCACGGTGATTTGATTCATGCACCTCCCACGGAACTGCATCCCATGTCCGCACCTTGGCCATTTGTCGCTTGGGGCATGGACGTCATTGGACCAATTGAACCAAAGGCTTCGAATGGACACAGGTTTATACTGGTTGCCATCGATTACTTCACAAAATGGGTAGAAGCTGTCACTCTCAAGTCGGTCACTAAGAAAGCTGTGGTGGATTTTGTACACTCAAATCTTATCTGTCGCTTCGGTATTCCTGCGACTATCATTACAGATAACGCAGCAAACTTGAACAGTCACTTGATGGGAGATGTATGCGAGCAATTCAAGATAACGCATAGGAATTCTACTCCTTATCGGCCGAAAGCCAATGGTGCTGTGGAAGCGGCGAACAAAAACATCAAGAAGATTTTGAGGAAAACGATCCAAAGTTCCCGACAGTGGCATGAGCAGTTACCATTTGCATTGTTGGGGTATCGCACTACGGTACGCACATCAGTAGGAGCGACTCCTTATCTTTTGGTTTATGGGACCGAGGCTGTAATACCGGCAGAGGTAGAAATTCCTTCGCTTCGAACCATTGTCGAAGCAGAAATCGAAGACAGCGAGTGGGTCAAGACTCGGTTAGAGCAATTGACTTTGATTGATGAAAAGCGAATGGCCGCGGTTTGTCACGGACAGTTGTACCAACGAAGAATGGCCCGTGCTTACAACAAGAAAGTCCGACCCAGGAATTTCGAAATAGGTCAGCTGGTACTGAGGCGTATTCTGCCGCATCATGAGGAAGCAAAAGGGAAGTTTGCTCCAAATTGGAAAGGCCCATACATCATAAGGAAGATATTGCCGAGAGGAGCATTGTATTTAGGTGATATCGAAGGAAATGACCCCGACACAGCAGTAAATGCGGATGCAGTCAAGAGATACTACGTCTGAATTATACTCCAGTAGTCTTGACGCATTTGAAATGACGAAGGTTTTATTCCCCACTACTCCCCAAACACTACCCAATTCTCTCTACAAACCTTTGAGCCGCTTACAAAAAAAAAAAAACATTGATAGAGGCCTGAACTACGTTTGACTTGATTCCGAAAGGATACGTAGGTAGCCTCTCCCTGAGGTTCAGTCACACCAACAATAAAATCCCATTCACCCTGAAATTGAAACCGGGACACGTCGAGCAGTTTAGAAGTTAGTATCAGCTACCTCTCTTTACCAAGTACAAGCCTTCAAATCAATTACCAAAGATAGTGGGAAACCAATAAGCATCACAAATGGAAACCGGCACACCCTGAGTTGAGAGAAATAAAATGAGAGAGTCTCGGCGGTGAAAACCTTCGGGCACCACGAGGCGACGGGAGAAGAGAAACCAAAATGAGAGAGCTTGTTTAGTAAAAACTCGCAAAGAGTGCTATCAAGCGATGACAGGAAGAGAAATGAGAGAGGTCAGCCAGCGAAAACCCGCAAAGGGCGCTGTTGGCCGAAAAAGAATGACTCTACCCCAAGGAAGTCTCGGCAAAGTTCCACCGGTTTGGAATCACAGATCCGTTTTGGTTCAGGGAAATGCAAGTTCATGGAAGATCAGGCGTCCAGTCCAAAGAGCATGTCATGTCATCTAAAGCCAGCGTTATCTTCCTCAGATAAGTCTTTCTCGTCCCGAAAAGGACACTCCCTTCCTGAAATTTGTTTTCTCCTTTCTTTGCTTCTCTTCAAATCCCTTTTGTGTTTT
Organism: Nicotiana sylvestris; assembly: GCF_000393655.2. Lineage (NCBI taxonomy): Eukaryota > Viridiplantae > Streptophyta > Magnoliopsida > Solanales > Solanaceae > Nicotiana > Nicotiana sylvestris. Next base: position 19,098,354 of record NC_091067.1, on the reverse strand, counting down.
AACCCCAAGTTCAGGATATACCGGAAAGGGCAGGTGGCAGGATTGTTTGCACGGAATCCCGTCTCATGAAGGAAAGCGCCTCATTTCGTTGGTACGATTGCCCAAGCCTGATGGGTCATGACATTTGATGGTGTTTAAAGAGGAAAGAGAGAAATCTTCCCCAGCAAGTCCGCCTTCGGACAAACCTCTACAGAGTCTCCCCCTGTACAAATCCCCACAGAGTCTCTCCTTTTGTACAATCTCCCACGGAGTTCTCCCCAATATAAAAAAAATGGAATCTCCCCAGCACATCCCAGCGAGTCCCTTTGTAAAAATTCCCCAACAAGCTTACCCCAACAAATCCTAGAAAGCCCGCTCTGAAATAAATCCCCAGCATGCCCCGTTGTACAAAAATCCACACAAAGAATCCACTTTGTAAATATTCCCCCGCAGAGCTTCCTTTTGTACAAATTCCCACAGAATACCTCCAATAAAATCCCCGTCGAGAACCTCCAATCAAAACGGGACAAAAAAAAGGAAAAGAAAAAAAAAGAGCCTTACGAAGAAAGTCATCACAAATTCTGAAAATACAAGCCTGAACAGTCTAAAGGGTTTCGCCATTCGAATCAAATCAATGGCGGGACTTCGCAATAGAACTAGAGACGCAACAAAGCAACTGGGAACGATCAAGGTCACCAAATCGACCGTCATTTCCCGAACTAACAAGTGTTCTTTGTCTGAAAAGGTTCAAACAGGTTTAATCCAAGACAACCGTGCGAGAGGCAGGTGTCGCCCAAAGAAGAAGGTACATGGATACAAGAAACATTTGTGCAATAAGGAATTCACTCGAAAGGTAGGTTTCCACGAAACCCCCTTTTATCCTTACTAAAATAAAAAAAATTCAAAAAAAAAAGAGAAGTCAGTTGTTGTCCTCGAATTTTGTCCCCAACCATCAGCATTAGGGTTTTAAACCCTAAACTGAATTTTTCCGTTCAGCCAGCATTAGGGTTTTAAACCCTAAACTGAGCTTTTCCATGTAATCAGCATTAGGGTTTTAAACCCTAAACTGAATTTTCCTTTTAGTCAGCATTAGGGTTTTAAACCCTAAACTGAACTTTTTCCTTTCAGCCAGCATTAGGGTTTTAAACCCTAAACTGAGCTTTTCCATGCAATCAGCATTAGGGTTTTAAACCCTAAACTGAATTTTCCTTTTAGTCAGCATTAGGGTTTTAAACCCTAAACTGAACTTTTTCCTTTCAGCCAGCATTAGGGTTTTAAACCCTAAACTGAGCTTTTTCATGTAATCAGCATTAGGGTTTTAAACCCTAAACTGAATTTTCCTTTTAGTCAGCATTAGGGTTTTAAACCCTAAACTGAACTTTTTCCTTTCAGCCAGCATTAGAGTTTTAAACCCTAAACTGAGCTTTTCCATGCAATCAACATTAGGGTTTTAAACCCTAAACTGAATTTTCCTTTTAGTCAGCATTAGGGTTTTAAACCCTAAACTGAACTTTTTCCTTTCAGCCAGCATTAGGGTTTTAAACCCTAAACTGAGCTTTTCCATGCAATCAGCATTAGGGTTTTAAACCCTAAACTGAATTTTTCTTTTAGTCAGCATTAGGGTTTTAAACCCTAAACTGAACTTTTTCCTTTCAGCCAGCATTAGGGTTTTAAACTCTAAACTGAGCTTTTCCATGCAATCAGCATTAGGGTTTTAAACCCTGAACTGAATTTTCCTTTTAGTCAGCATTAGGGTTTTAAACCCTAAACTGAACTTTTCCCTTTCAGCCAGCATTAGAGTTTTAAACTCCTAAACTGAGTTTTTCCATGCAATCAGCATTAGGGTTTTAAACCCTAAACTGAATTTTCCTTTTAGTCAGCATTAAGGTTTTAAACCCTAAACTGAATTTTCCTTTTAGTCAGCATTAGGGTTTTAAACCCTAAACTGAATTTTTTCCTTTCAGCCAGCATTAGGGTTTTAAACCCTAAACTGAGCTTTTCCATGCAATCAGCATTAGGGTTTTAAACCCTAAACTGAATTTTCCTTTTAGTCAGCATTAGGGTTTTAAACCCTAAACTGAACTTTTTCCTTTCAGCCAGCATTAGGGTTTTAAACCCTAAACTGAGCTTTTCCATGCAATCAGCATTAGGGTTTTAAACCCTAAACTGAATTTTCCTTTTAGTCAGCATTAGGGTTTTAAACCCTAAACTGAACTTTTTCCTTTCAGCCAGCATTAGGGTTTTAATCCCTAAACTGAGCTTTTCCATGCAATCAGCATTAGGGTTTTAAACCCTAAACTGAATTTTCCTTTTAGTCAGCATTAGGGTTTTAAACCCTAAACTGAACTTTTCCCATTCAGCCAGCATTAGGGTTTTAAACCCTAAACTGAACTTTTCCATTCAGCCAGCATTAGGGTTTTAAACCCTAAACTGAGCTTTTCCATGTAATCAGCATTAAGGTTTTAAACCCTAAACTGAATTTTCCTTTTAGTCAGCATTAGGGTTTTAAACCCTAAACTGAACTTTTTCCTTTCAGCCAGCATTAGGGTTTTAAACCCTAAACTGAATTTTCCTTTTAGTCAGCATTAGGGTTTTAAACCCTAAACTGAGCTTTTCCATGCAATCAGCATTAGGGTTTTAAACCCTAAACTGAATTTTCCTTTTAGTCAGCATTAGGGTTTTAAACCCTAAACTGAACTTTTTCCTTTCAGCCAGCATTAGGGTTTTAAACTCTAAACTGAGCTTTTCCATGCAATCAGCATTTGGGTTTTAAACCCTAAACTGAATTTTCCTTTTAGTCAGCATTAGGGTTTTAAACCCTAAACTGAACTTTTTCCTTTCAGCCAACATTAGGGTTTTAAACCCTAAACTGAGCTTTTCCATGCAATCAGCATTAGGGTTTTAAACCCTAAACTGAATTTTCCTTTTAGTCAGCATTAGGGTTTTAAACCCTAAACTGAACTTTTTCCTTTCAGCCAGCATTAGGGTTTTAAACCCTAAACTGAGCTTTTCCATGCAATCAACATTAGGGTTTTAAACCCTAAACTGAATTTTCCTTTTAGTCAGCATTAGGGTTTTAAACCCTAAACTGAACTTTTTCCTTTCAGCCAGCATTAGGGTTTTAAACCCTAAACTGAGCTTTTCCATGCAATCAGCATTAGGGTTTTAAACCCTAAACTGAATTTTCCTTTTAGTCAGCATTAGAGTTTTAAACCCTAAACTGAACTTTTTCCTTTCAGCCAGCATTAGGGTTTTAAACCCTAAACTGAGATTTTCCATGCAATCAGCATTAGGGTTTTAAACCCTAAACTGAATTTTCCTTTTAGTCAGCATTAGGGTTTTAAACCCTAAACTGAACTTTTTCCTTTCAGCCAGCATTAGGGTTTTAAACCCTAAACTGAGCTTTTTCATGCAATCAGCATTAAGGTTTTAAACCCTAAACTGAATTTTCCTTTTAGTCAGCATTAGGGGTTTAAACCCTAAACTGAACTTTTTCCTTTCAGCCAGCATTAGGGTTTTAAACCCTAAACTGAGCTTTTCCATGCAATCAGCATTAGGGTTTTAAACCCTAAACTGAATTTTCCTTTTAGTCAACATTAGGGTTTTAAAACCCTAAACTGAACTTTTTCCTTTCAGCCAGCATTAGGGTTTTAAACCCTAAACTGAGCTTTTCCATGCAATTAGCATTAGGGTTTTAAACCCTAAACTGAATTTTCCTTTTAGTCAGCATTAGGGTTTTAAACCCTAAACTGAACTTTTTCCTTTCAGCCAGCATTAGGGTTTTAAACCCTAAACTGAGCTTTTCCATGCAATCAGCATTAGGGTTTTAAACCCTAAACTGAATTTTCCTTTTAGTCAGCATTAGGGTTTTAAACCCTAAACTGAACTTTTCCCTTTCAGCCAGCATTAGGGTTTTAAACCCTAAACTGAGTTTTTCCATGCAATCAGCATTAGGGTTTTAAACCCTAAACTGAATTTTCCTTTTAGTCAGCATTAGGGTTTTAAACCCTAAACTGAACTTTTTCCTTTCAGCCAGCATTAGGGTTTTAAACCCTAAACTGAGCTTTTCCATGCAATCAGCATTAGGGTTTTAAACCCTAAACTGAATTTTCCTTTTAGTCAGCATTAGGGTTTTAAACCCTAAACTGAACTTTTTCCTTTCAGCCAGCATTAGGGTTTTAAACCCTAAACTGAGCTTTTCCATGCAATCAGCATTAGGGTTTTAAACCCTAAACTGAATTTTCCTTTTAGTCAGCATTAGGGTTTTAAACCCTAAACTGAACTTTTTCCTTTCAGCCAGCATTAGGGTTTTAAACCCTAAACTGAGCTTTTCCATGCAATCAGCATTAGGGTTTTAAACCCTAAACTGAATTTTCCTTTTAGTCAGCATTAGGGTTTTAAACCCTAAACTAAACTTTTTCCTTTCATCCAGCATTAGGGTTTTAAACCTTAAACTGAACTTTTCCATGCAATCAGTATTAGGGTTTTAAAACCCTGAACTGAATTTTCCTTTGTTCGGCATTAGTGTTTTAAAACCCTAAGCTGAACCTTTCCCCTGCTAGTCGGTTTAGGGCTCCAACCCTGAACTGAACATCTTTTATCTTCCTTCATCAATTTTATGAACTTCCTGGCAAATAATTAACGAAATTTTCCTAGTAAAACTGGGGCAGAAAATTTCGTTCGTTTGTTTATTTTCTCCCGCAGGTCTAACCTCGAGCCACATGGATCGAAATGACCCACGAGATGAGCCCTAGTTCGGAATCAACGAAGAAAAAGAAGAAAAAAGAGAGAAGATGTCCCGAGATATCGGATTCAATGGAAAGCAAATCGACTCCAACATTTGGTTAAGGCCCTGAACCCTGCCAATCGCGTCTCACTCAATATCCCAGAGGTTAAACAAGTCGCCGCAACTCGCAAGCATCAAGATTCAGATCGGAGTCTACAAGCAGAATCAGCTAAGACCCAAGATCAAGCCGTAAAAGAATCATAGATAGGAATCTTGTAACTAGCAGTTGACATGCATATAAGTAGTTAGTTCAGTTTCCAATTTTCGTTTGGTTGTAATAAGGCGGTCAGTGACGCAGCAGTGACAACAGCAACAGCAGTAGCAGCAAGCATTGCAATCCCATGGTAGTCCCAGCTACCAAAACTTCCCGAACTACATTGACCTGATTCCTGTTTAGCCCAGGATATGTAGGAAATCTTTGAAGCAAGATTCGGTCAGATCTAAAAAAAAACATGCTTCATACGGAGTGGTCCATAGGCAAAAATCGCTCATACACGCTCACTTTATCTTTGCACGAAAACTCTTCGTGTTTCCGAACAAAGAGGGGCAGCTGTGAGCACGTGATTTTTGTTTCGCACGACAATCGCTCCAAAAGAAATAAAAATAATAATAATTGGCCCTGCTGTACAAATTTTGGATTTTACATGGCACTTTGTTGGTTATTTACGATTTTTGCCCATTTTTACTTTATTAAAACAAAATACAAAAAATGTGTGTGTCATGCATAATTCGAACCGTAATCCGGTCGTTAAATAGAAAATCATAAATAGGCATCTTCGTCCGTGATTTTATTTTGTTTGATTTTACCTGTTTTGAAATATTTTAGTGTGTGTGCAAATAATTGTATTGAGTGTGTATTTAATTTTAATTTGATTTTTGCTTAGTTTTGTTTTTAAAATAAAAAAAAAGAAAAAAAATTCTTTTCTTCTTCCGGATTGGGCCAATTTATTAAAATTGGCCCAAAACAAACAACGTCCAAACCAGGCCTGCCCGGTCCACACCAGCTGATACCCAGGGTGTCCAAACGACGTCGTTTTGGTCCAAACTGATCTGGGCCGTTGATCTCAGATTGATCAACGGCCAAGATCACCTTCCCATAACCCACTAATGGCCCCGACCCGTTTCCACCCGGACCAACCCAAACCCTTTACCCTCGAAACGACACCGTTCCACTTAAGCCCTCAGATCCAGACCATAGATCTAGATTGATCTAACGGTTGAGATCAACCCACCCATTCCATATATAAGCCCTTAACATACCCTGCCTCCCCTATCCAATACCCCAGCCTTCGTCTCCACAGACCCTTCCCCTCAAACCCTAGCCGCCCCCATCTCCCTTCACCAGAAACCCGGCGGCACGGACGCCGATGACCTCGCCCTTAACACCATAGAACCTCCGTGCCGTCCTGAACCCAAATCTACCAACCACACACCTCGAATCCTATCCCACCTTCTCGAATCTTCATTTGAAGATTCGAGTCGGAACCTAATCTACACCGATCTGCCTTAAATTCATACCAGACACTCCCCAGACCCCCCTCGTGACCAAACCATACTTGGTTTGGTCCGAATCTGATCAGGGAAGCATGAATCCCAGATCTGAGTTTTGGAACTTTTTGATTCTTCGTCACTGGTCCATATCCGTTCAACCGAAGAGATTAAGGTCTAATGGACTTTAATCAAAGTGTTTCTCATCTGAGAAACACTTCGTTTAAAGTCCGTTCAGCCTTAAGAAAGGCCTGACCAGGTTCGAGTTAAGGTTTTGATTTTTCAAGTTTTAAGGTGAGTTCTTTCTTTTTCTTTATTTGTTTTGGTCCATCTGATTTATGGTGAAGGTCTGTTCATGTTTTGTTTGTGTCTCCGAATTTTATCAACTTCTGTTTGTCCACTTTGCCTGAACTTTTGTTGTTTGATTGAGTGTTTTCTTCTACTTGTTCTGATAATGTGTGTGTATGTATTTGTTGTGCAATTAGTTGAATTTCAAATGTTGACTGATCAATTGGCTCCTCGAGTACCACTTTGCTCAGTCAGTATAATTCGAATCATGTATCGATACTGTTTAAATGTCTGATTTTTGGCTACGATTGTGTATGTTAATGCTAATATAGTTGAGTTGACATGTGTCGTCAATTAGTTTTCAACTGTCTGAACAAAATAAATCGATTTGCTTCTGTTGAACATTGCCTGAATCAATTAAGAACCAAGTTCAGTTACTTATAATTGCTAATTTGATTTCAGAAATCTAAGGTTAGGCTGTAATGGTAATCTGAACTGGAGGGCATGTGCACGACATGGGCATAAAGGCCCTTTTTGAATTAAATAGTTTGACAGCATGTTGCTTTCAGACTACATCCTGCTGCCCATGTTTGCTTTTAGTTAATAAAATGGAAAGTTAAGCCTGCCAAGGGAATGATGGGGTTTAATACTTAATTAGCTAAAGTGGAACTGAAAATGGAAGGCACATGGGAGGGGTATGGTGATATTCTAAACAGGCTGTTAAAAGGGGTAGTGTTAAGGCTTATAAAGGGGGGAGGACATCTGATAAAAAAAGGACCTGGAAAAAAAAACCCTGGAGATTAGAAAAAAAACACAGACACATACAGAGAGGGAAGCACACTGTGAGGAATTTTTGAAAGAGAGAGCTGAAATACATACAAATAGATACACATAAATACAGAAATAGAAAGAGAGTAAGAAAGAGATAAAACAGATTAGGAAATCAGAAACTTGGTTTTGTTTGGCTGAAGTTCATCTGTTGTCAATGTGTTAGGCAGTGTTGCTTCTTCTAAGTTTCAATCAGGATTATTGTTAGTGTTTGTTGCATCTGGTATATCTCGGAATTGGATTGTCTGGAATTTTGTTTCCACCACACTGTGTGCTGCTCCATTTGGCTGCTTTCTCTTCAACTATAGCTCCACCTCTTGCGATAAAATCTGTTCTGCTGGTTTGCTTTGTTTGCTGTTGTCCTGTCCTGCTGCTATTGCTAGTCCTGTTTCTTGCTGCTGCTGATTTCCACATCTTCTTCTTCTTCTCCTTTGCATTTTCAGTATTTCCAGGTACACATTTCAAGTCCCATATTGATGTAACTGAAACAGTTTGAAAGCATGAAATGAAAAAGGTTGAAGAAGTTCAAGTATTTGTTGTAATATTCATGGTACATTAACGGGCCTGTAAAAATTGATTAGTTTATAATTCAACAGTTCGAAAGTATGTACTGATATTCGACTGAGTTTACCCCTTTGTGTTTTAGCTCGGTAGTTGTTTGTTAGTACGGGGTATGTATACTCCGACCTTATACAATGCTGTTTCTGTTTCATTTAGTCTTTTTTTTCGGTTTCCGTTAGGCAGTACCTAGGGTCACATTCAAAGTCTCATTAGTAACAATATCTAGTAGCTAAATCCTTTAATCTAGTCCAAATAAGTTTAGTTAAGTTCAACTCAAGAAATGTTCGGATTAAGTGTTGTATTTCGTTAGCTCGTATATGATTCCTTGTCAAATTAAAGCATTTTTCATTAAAGTATAATGTTTTCTTAACGTCGTAGATAATTAATCATAAGAATTCTGGATCAGGCCAAAGCATATAATTAAATTATCATGTACCTCTTCTTCTAGTCTTAGGGACAAATGTATTAAAAATGTAGCCACTTTAGGATATCCTTTCTAAAGTAGAGACGAGCCTCGCCAAATAAAAATGCAAAATTGTGGGGCCCTCGATAAATAAACTAATCATAATATTTAGAATTCAGGCTAGGCCGTTTAGTGAATCTCATGGCCTTCTCAAAAAATAATAACGCGTTAGACTCTTTAGGCGCGGCTTAATTAAATCATATTCTTAAATTCGGGTGCACATTGATGTGACCCAAATCCAAATCTCAACGAAGTCAAAATGTGTTGACGATCACGGGCGCATTGATTGTGACGTGGTTCGAGATGCATTTTCACGACGTTGCAATTCTATAAAAATAAGTGATAATGATAAAAGCGGTTTTAAGTTTAATAAAAGCACGTAAGTCATAACATGTATTTAAATCAGATATTTAGCCATTATAACAATTTAAGCGACCGTGCTAGAACCACGGGATTCGAGGGTGCCTAACACCTTCCCTCGGGTCAACAGAATTCCTTACTTAGAATTTCTGGTTCGCAGACTTCATTTGGAAAAGTCGAAAATTTCCTCGATTTGGGATTCAAGATAAACCGGTGACTTGGGACACCAAAAGCCAAACCTTTCCCAAGTGGCGACTCTGAATTAAATAAATAATCTCATTTCGAATATTGTCACTTAAATTGGAAAAACTCCACCCGCGCATTTTTACCTTCGGGGCCGGGCGCGCGAAAAGGAGGTGTGACAGATAAGCAGTAATAACAGCATGCAGCAGCAGTAACATTGCAGTCCCATGGTAGTCCCAGCTACCAAAACTTCCCGAACTACATTAACATGATTCCTTTCTAGCCAGGGATATGTAGGAAACCTTCGAAGCAAAGGTTCGGTTAAATCTTTTTCAAAAAAAATGCTTCACACGGAGTACTCGGATGGGCAAAAATCGCTCACTTTATCTTTGCACAAAAATCCTTCATGTCTTCGGGCAAAGAGGGGCAGCTGTAAGCACGTGATTTTCGCCCTATGAAAGAATTACTCCCAAAAAATTCAAAATAAAACGATTTTCCTTTATGTGCAATTTTTGAGAATTTTTGTGACATTTTGGATAATTATTTGTATTTGTCTGTGCATGTTTATTTGTTAAAATGATAAAAATATAAAAATATGTTGCATTTGCATTTAATATTTAATTCTACAGTTAGGAGTAGTTAAGTTTGTTTTACAAAATGAAAAAATCACAAAAATATGTATTTTTGCATTTTTTGCATTTAATGTCCAATTGTACAATTTTATGCTTAATTATTACTTAATTATGTGTTAATTGTTATTGGGAGTTAATTTGTGCTTTTATAAATTAAAGTTCTATATGATAATTTAAGGATTTTAGAATTTAGTTTCAGTTTAAGAAAAATAAAAGAAGAAAAGAGAGCAAAAATATAAAGAAAATCGGAATTGGGCTCTTCTCCAATTTTGAGCCGAGGCCCAAAACACTTATACCCAACCTTCCCCTACAACCCGGTCCATTTCAAATCGGGTCAACCCGGTCTGCCCCATAGCCCAACGTACCATCCCTATCTTCCCATTTTTTTTTATTATTTAGTTTTTTTTATTTAGAAAACCCTAACTTAAACAAAACCTAAACTACCCGCCCCCCCTCCCCTTTTTTTCTCCTTCTTCTACTTCTCCAAGCTCTAGCTTCAAAACTTTCCTCCCATGGCTGCCCTTGCTGCGTCTTCTTCTTCTTCTACTCCTCCAAGCTCTAGCTTCAAACGAAACCCCCATGACTGCCCTCTTTCACCTCCCCAGCTGCCTCGTCGACCTCCAGCAAAACCCAAGCGTTCACGTCCTAAACGACCTCCAGCTTGGTGACGCAGCAACAACAACTATTGCGTCCACCATCGCTGTTGCTTCTTCCTCTCCAGTCGCAGTTCCAGTCGCAGCTTCAGGCAGCTCACCCTGGCTGTTGCTGCTCGACGACCATGATACCAGTTCACGTCGCTGCTGCCCGTTGCTGCTCCGCCGCGTTGCTGCTGCCATGGCTTCGTCCGTGTTGCTGCTGCTCGATGTTGTTGCTTTGTCCAGCTTCGTTCAGCATCCATGGCTGCCACTGCTCAACCACAAACAACTGCTGCTCGCCGATCTTCAGTTTCAATCCGTCGAGGTTGTCGTTTGTCGTTTTGAGTTCGTCAAGTTTAAAAGGAATGTGGGTTTGTCGTTGAAGTCAAGATCCATTAGGTCGTTGGCAGTCTTGGTTCGAGTTTTGTTTTCATTCGAGTTCGTCGTCGTTCCGATCCGGTTAGTGGGTTTAAGTTTCATTTCTGTCCGTAGTTTTGTTTTGATGTTCTCGGATCTAAAATCGGTAAATGTTTGATTCTTGTTTTGTTCGTGTTTATCGTTTTGTTAATTGGTTTCAGTTTGTTTCCTGTGTTTTTATTTATTTTTTCAAATAAATTGTTAGTTTAATTTTAATGTTATTAGATTCAAATTGAAATTTAATTAATTAGTTTTTCAGTTTGTTCATGTGTTTTTATTTATTAAAAGAAATTGTTAGTTTAATTTTAATGTTATTAGATTCAAATTGAAATTTAATTAATTATTTCTTCAGTTTGTTTCATGTGTTTTTATGTATTTTTTAGAAATTGTTAATGTTGTTAGATTCAAGTTGAAATTCAATTAATTATTTCTTCTTCGGTTTGTTTTTATTCGTTTAAAAGAATTTAGTTGTAATACAGAAATATGTTAGTTTAATCGCTTGAATCATCCATCTTTGTTGATTAGTTTAGATTTAATTCGTGTTCATCTTTTGTTTGAAGTTCATTCTTAATCCGGTGATTTAATGTGAGTTTATGTTTTAATTCTTGATTTAATTTGAATATTCATCTGGGTTGTAATGTTGTTGGATTTAGTTTAAAGTTCAAATGATTATTGAATTTAGAAATTCAAATCTACTTGTTTGTTATGTTCAATTTGTTAATATTATTGAATCTGAAAATATATGTGTTGTTAAAAATATCGTTCAGTCAAAATAATTCTGATTGTTGCTTTGTTGTTCATCGTTTAAGTTTGAATTTGTTTATTGAACTGGATTAAGGATTGGTTATAGCTGGTAATTTAATTTTAAGTTCTTAGATAATTTTGAAGTTTGAACAGATTTTGAATCAGGGCAGTAACAGTAATTTTTGGGGTAAAACGGGAATTAACCAATTGCATATTATTTAATTATGGTGGGGGACAAGACATAATGATAAAAGCAAAAAGAAAAAGGTTAATAATGATGTCTTCTTTTGACCATTCAAAAAGAGGGAACATGGGGGGCCCATGTTGACTACTTTACAAAAGTAAAAATTAGAAATAGTGTAGGTAATAATAAAAGTTAAAAGGTGCACATAGTAAAAGAATATTGGTTAAAAAGTAAAAGAGGTAAAAGGGGTAGTAATAATAGTTTAAAAAGTAAAAAGGAATTAGGTAAAAAGAAGAAGAGAGGAGTGTTGCTTTGGATATAAAAGAGGACTCATTTGACACTTAGGGGAGGAAGAATTTTGGGGAGATAAAAATTTCAGAACTAAAGAGGAGATAAGAACAGACTTTTAATCTTGAGGAAGAGGATTCCTAAAATATCCGAATACTATTTTCGTGTATTCCTGAGTGTGATCTCTGCCTCCTGTTTGCTTCCGGGATTTTCAATTGGCTTCTTGAGTTAACTGTTGGTCCTTTGTTATTGCTTTATTGAGTGGTTGCTGGAATTTCTGTTTGGTTTTCAAGTCTACTGCTGGGTTTTCTGACTGCTGGTTGTTTGCTGTGCTGTATTGTTACTACTGCTGTTGATTCTCATCTTCCTCTTCTCTTGTATTCAATACCAGGTACACGATTGTAATACTAGCTATTGCAAGCTGAAAATGTGAAAGCATGAATACATATGAAGAATGAAACTTTGAAGTTTTAATTTAGCTTTTTCCTTTTTTCTTTTACTGATTGTATTTAGGCTATTTCAGGTATTATTATTTTATAAATTTCTATCGTTTTGCATAACTAGGCATCTCATAGTGATGTATTAAATAATACTATGTTTTAGTTCGGTTATTAGGTAGTATATGTTTAAGCATGCTCCTTACCGTCAAATTGTTTAATAATTGGAATAAGAGGAAAATAACATAAGTTGGTCTTTAGTGAATCGGCTTGGCAAAACGGGTTAATTCACAAGCTATGAAGGTTTTAATATTGTCAACAGTAGGTTAATCGTGAACGGGTAGTTAAATTTATTTAAGGCGTAATTTGAGTTCAAACAAGACTAGATAATGTCTAAGTTTAATAAACTTTCTAATGAGCTTTAGCAATTATGGCTAAATCTAGTTTCAAATAGTTGTGAATAATTAATTCCAATAGTTTATTTATAACAATGCGAGCTTCAATCTAGCTATATTTGATTTCTTTTGAATATTAGTTGTCGAATCTCTTATTTTATTTATAATTTCGAATTTTCCTTTTTTTTAGTAAAATTCTTTCCATTAATATTTGTCTTAATATAACAGTTAGTATGTTACGTTTTCTTAATTTTTCTGAAAGCTCCTAATTAATTAGGATTTTCTTTCTTTATATTTAGAGACTAATTTTATTAGAAAAAATGTAGTCATTTTAGGATTGTCCATTTAAAAATAAATGAGATGAGCCTCGCCTAGTAAAACGTATAGATTGCGGGGCCCTCACAAATGTATGTATTAATTACTTAGAACTCGGAATTGGCCGCTTAGCGAAATTCACGGCTTTTTCCAAAATAACCACGCGCTAGTCGTTTTAGGCACGCATTTTAATAATCTTACCTTCTTAAACTCGGGTGTGCATTTCATGCGACCCAAATCCAAATCCCAAAACATTGAATAAAATGTGTTCCGGATTGCGGGTGCATTTCATGTGACGCAATCCAAAGACAGGTTTTAAACGATGTTCACATTCTTAAAAAAAATAATAAAAAAAAATTAATAATAATAAAGGCGGTTAAAAGTTAAAATTTGCACATAAGTTCATAATTGTATAAAACCAGATATTTAAGCCAAATATGACAGTGGAGCGACCGTGCTAGAACCACGGAACTTGGGAATGCCTAACACCTTCTCCCAGGTTAACAGAATTCCTTATCCGGATTTCTGGTTCGCGAACTGTTAACAGAGTCATTCTTTTTCTCGATTCGGGATTAAATCGGTGACTTGGGACACCATAAATCTCCCATGTGGCGACTCTGAATTAAATAAACAAATCCCGTTTCGATTGTCCTTTAATTGGAAAAACTCCCTTGTACCCTTGCGGGTGCCGGAAAAAGGAGGCGTGACAGTAATCACGTTGAAGTCATCAAATCATTTCTCGAAATAAGGATATGACTTTATGGCTTATACTCTTTTATTGCCTCAAGACTTGTCACCTCTTGTATTTTCCTTCACTTGACTATAGACTCTGCCATCGTGTCATATTTTGATTTACTGTTATCACCCTTATATCACATCCTACTCATGATGCATCATTTATTTTCTTCTTATTCTCCGGATAATATTTTTTTTGTCCATCACTTTATTCTGAAAACTTCAACAAAAAGTTCTTTCCCTTTTAGCTCCCCTAGCTTCATCTTACTGGCTCTTTGGAATGCCTAACATTATTTTATTTTTTTTATTCGGGGCTAGAGTCATATTAAGGTAAATATTTGTCCCTTCTAGGATCCCACTGCCTATCTTCTAAAAATTTTGAATATTCCAGTATTCATATCTGATTGTACTACTCTAGAGTTCACCATCTAGGTGTCTTAGAAGGAGATCTGTTACCACATTTGCACCATCTTTGGAAACATTAGTTAATGATAACAACCCATCCACAATTTTTGGGTTACTCTAACTCCAACTGGATCCTAATATCTCATCTTTCTCTTAAATAATATCTGTTAGCTCCCATAGAACATAACTGAGATGGGTGTGGCCAATTGTACTTACCTTTGTCATTGATGAAGGTACCAAAATGCTTATATTTCTCTGCCTAATTTGAAAATATTGATAATCTTCATTATCTGGGTGCCTCGTACCCCTCTTGACCTTACTTCTTTAACTTGTTGAAACTTGTATCTAGCTTCTGAATCCCTCATAGCTTTTCACCATATTTGTGAATAGATATCCTTGCCTTAAGGCTCCTTATTAAGAAGCTTACACATCTTAGTACACACATGATCTATTTAAGACCTCACATTTACTCATCATAAGCATGATGTGAAATCGAGTTCCTCTGACTCAACTCTTCCACATCCATATGCAATCTCTTACCAACTGTCTTTGTGGATGAGGTATTGTTGTATTACGACTAAAGTCAAATTTAGGAGTTTGAATTCTTACAACTGAGCTCTACTACACGATCTAGAGTAAGAAGAAAGAGTGACAGACCTAAATGCCCTATAGCCTCCTGCTTATAAGTGTGGTACACAACACACCCATAAACAAGACTCTACTAGACACGGCTTGTAGACTCCCTAGGACAGAACTGCTCTGATACCACTTTTGTCACGACCCAAACTGAAGGACCGCGACGGGCACCCGGTGCCTTACTCAACCGAGTACCAACGTAACATATCTTTCTTACCATACTATCAAATGAGCCAGAAAACCTGTCATGAGATAACAAGAATAAAATATAAGGGAATACTCAACATATGAAGACCCAACATGATATACAAACTTATATATGTGACATACGGGCCTATAAGGCCGACATGACCATTTGTAAACTCAAAACATAGACCGACAAGGCCATACAAGTATCCATACACCTGATATCTGTCTACAAGCCTCTAAGCGTACATGAAATCATAAAGGTCGGGACAGGGCCCCGCCATACCAATCAATACATATCCAAAGCATACTGACCAAATAGGCAACTCCGGAGTAAGTGGAGTGCACCAACACCTTCGCTGAGCTGATAGCCTACTAGGAGGACTGTCAACCTATCAATCGGGACCTGCGGGCATGAAATGCAGCGTCCCCAGACAAAAGGGAGATCAGTACGAATAAAGTAAGGTCATTGCACCTTCGATTAACATTATGGAGATCCCTACCATCAATATGAACTTCACTAGGACTCAAGGATCATACAGACTTTCTTAGAATAACTTTGTACGGAAAGAACAACATAGACAACCTTAGTTACTAGGAGTAGATTCATTATGAAATAGCGTATCGTTTATGTTCATGTCACTTTAGATCATGCCAAAAGAAAGAAGTAAGTGCCTTAACATACCTTAAACCCGTTGAGTCCTTAATCCCTTCCAAGCAACTCTTTAAACAAGTCAACTCAATCTATCATAGTATAAGGAGATTCAAAATCAGTGCTGAGCAAAGGCTAAGTCTATAACTTAAGCTAGTAGCTCGTTTACGTAAATTTGGGCAGAATTTCCCTTGTAACAAGGGCCTCCACCAATACCATATACCAACAACAACAACCAGAGAAATCCATCAACATATAAATGTCGATAACAAGACACCATATAACAACAACAAGTCACTACTACTTCACGACGAGCGGCAAGCTCCAATTGGAATCCGTATAACCCATATACCCCTTATAGACTTCTTACATTAACTTAAAAGTATCATTAACATGATAATTAAGTCATTCATCAATGATTCCATCCTTATACCATATATTTATAATAAAGGAAACAGTCCACAACTCCAACTATCTTCAATTAGTAACTTTATTCACTAGTTCATGTCTACTCCATCCATTTAACTTAATCAATACCAAGACAACCTTAAGCACAGGAAAGAACAAAATACACATACCTCTAACAGTAACTTCAAGTCGAAATCCAAGTTATATTCAGCTTACAACAACCCTCAATGGCAATACAATATCATAGAAGTGACTTAAACTAATCCAAGTATTATCTTGTAGTTTATCATCCTAACAACTTAACCAACATACAAGAAAGCTTAAGCACAATTAGTAGGCTGTTATACTCACCTTATACAGCAGAAACAACTTGGAATTTCATCCAAATACAACCCACAACAAGCCTCAATGACAACACCACCTCAAAGAGGTGTTGTTCTTCACTAGAACTAAGTTTTGATGTTGAAATATGGTGTAATCACTTTGGAATCACTTCAAACTCTTGTGGTATATGTTTAGGAGGGTTAGGAGAAGTTTGGAGACGAATCTTAGTTGAAAAATGAGCAAAAATAGGCGTCCAAATCGTTTATAAATTGAAGTAGGTCAACCACCGCCTAAGTGGGTCCCATTGGGAGCTACTTGCGCGGTCTCGCGAAAATATGAATATCTCTCTACTCCAATGTCATATTGACAAACGATTTAATGAGTTAGAAACTAGACGCGTAGATCTTCAATTTGGTAGGTAGAACACCCCATGATTCCAAGTATATTTGGAGAAATGCTCAGATACATATGACCTAAATTTCAGAAAATTTATGAATGTAACTTGTGATGACCTTTGCCAACTCTTGTTCCACAACTTGCTTGCCTTTAAAATGTAGAAAATGAATATCATACGACTAAAATAACTCATAGAATAACCTCTTTATCATGTTATGAACCCTAGTCTCACCCCAAAGTACATGTTATAACATTCCAAACTTATCGACTTTCGACGAAACTTATTTTCTTCAACTTGTTTAGCTTCTAAGATTTCCAACCCTCTTGGTACTTGTTATTCATGATATTAAATATTTGTAGCCTCCAAGGTAACATTATTAACTTACTTTATTTTCTTCCAAATATAATCGCATTTCCAAGCTTACATCAATGACTTATGACGTACTCTCACGTATGAAAACTTGGGGTGTAACACCAACCCTTGGCTTGAAGATTCCTGATAGATTATCATCCAACCATGAGGGGTAAAAGTATGAATGGACTGCATGATATCGATCCAGCTCGATGGTATCTTTCTCCACGATAATCTTCAAAATCCACATATGTTGTGCTCATTCTTATATGGGATGGCGTCCCCTTGGAAATCAGTTATGAAATGACTCATTTTAGCGACCCGTGGTGTGACCTGTCTCCTGCTTGTCTGTCTCATAACCCTGAGGGGAGCATAAGGGTATATCCCCATTAACCCAATCAACACCAAGTATAGGATATCTCTGGATTTGATGATGAACTCGTCGGTGAGGAACCACTCGAACATCCAATGAACCTGGTCCTTAGTTAACTTGTTGAAGAACTGCACCCATCCTACAGCATACTTAGGTTGATCAAACATGTCCGGGATGTAAGTCATTCTCTTAGGGTGATGGAAAGTTTTGTGGTCATTCCACGACCTTCGTGGAAACTCTTGGCGGTATTGACCCCTTTAAAGATGCTCCAACAACCAAACCTGTAACAACAAATTGCAACCCTCAAAGAACATGCACCCCTTCTGACAGCGTTCCAAGACCCGATACATATCTGCAATGATCATAGGGACAATAGTATACGTCTGCCCCTCGATCCCGTCTATCAAAGTTTTGGCAACCATGGCCAGCCTAATATGGATTCTATCCCCTTAGATTGGGAATACCAGCATGCCCAAGAAACACACAACAAACATGAAGACCCTACGATGAACCCAGCCCAAGGAGATGATTGAGAACTCATCATAAAAAATATGGTAAGAGCTACTGTGACCGTATCTTTCATAGAGGAAGTCGAAAGGTACGTAGGAATTCTTCAAGCACTCCAAATCATCATTTTTCTTTAGCCCCATCATCTTAAGGAATCCCCTAGCAGTGCAATTTTCATGTGCTAACAGATTAGGGCTATCCTAAGGCAACCCAGCAAATCCTCATATTTCTTCTAGAAGGGGAGTCATTTCTATGTTCCTAAAACGGAACACATCCCTTTCCATGTCCCAAAACATAGTTGCAGCCTCGATCAGCATTTTGTTGGGCTGAAGATCCAACAGAGAAGGCAAGTTCCTAAGATTCGTTTCACATGGTTTTGGTCTCATGAAGGAAGATCCCTCCACCAATCTAGCCAGAGTGAGGGTATGCTACCAACCATACCAAATCTGGGGACTTCATGCCTCATTTTTCTGCAAAACAAAAGGTGGTTAGGCCCTTTCCCCCTCCAGGTTCGTTTATTTATACAACACGATTAGCATATTGGCACTTATTTCTCCCAAATTAATGCACACAATCGTGGTTACGTCCATTGGGATTATGGAAAACCCGATGGACTTTTGGACAAGGCTTGTCTTAAAGGGTTATTATGTGGACAACATATTAACCTGGCTAGGTTTGACTATGATGCATGCACAATTAATCGGAGTAAGGTTGCTATAGAGGTCTAGACTGGGACCCTCAAGTAGACAACTTGAGGGAGAAAGGCACGGAACTGTCGAACGCACCGCTGATCGACTAGTTTCACCGCAAATATGCCTTTCCAAATTTAAAAGAATGATATATAGGAAGAGCGCAAACACTCATCAAGCGATGGGTCCCGGCCGAACTTAGTTATGTGAATTAGTCATTTAATAGATAAGCAGTCTAAGCACATATTTGCAAATAAGGAAGTTTATGCAGTCTAAGCACGCATATGTAATCAAGGAAGTTTAGACGATCCAAACACGCATATGTAAGTTTAAGAAGTTTAGACAGTCCAAGTATACATAAATTAAGGAAGTTTGAACTGTCCAAGCATACATATGTGAATTGGGGAAGGGAAGTCCTAAGTTGATTAGCCTATAGGATCACATCTGTACAATACCCAGTAAGCCTTCCTCAACTAGAGGGGTTACACGTGGTATTAGCGCACAGGTTATCATATCCTTTTACTACCCATTAGCCTCCCCTTAGTGGTTATATGAGCGAGTTTAATTAACGAACTCTAAACTTGTTTTACTCGTCCTTTCCTTGTAGTCCCAGAGGCGTTTAGGACCTCTATACTTAGGCAGTTCTAGACATTCCTAAGGTGTTTAAAAGGAAAAATCTAAGTGACAACAAAGAACACGTTGGACTGTCAAATAGGGAAGCAATTAGGGGCTCATGTTTGCCTCCACATATAAACAGATACATAGTACGTCTCAAACAATTGATTTTAAAGAAATCCAGAAAGCCCTAGAACAAGATATCTAGATGAACATCACAAACACAGAATATGCATCATTTGTTTTTAAGCAAAGTGGTAGAATCCTAATCAACTTGCCTACTGATTTTATAGCCTATTAAACCTGGACGATTTCACACATCAACAGAGCCCAATTTCACAATTATAAGACCATTAATTATCTAAGGCTTGCCTAGGCATGGGTCTGTATGCAATCATAATTCTGAGAATTGGTTAAGACAACTTGAGGTCATTCAATCCTATAGGCATACTAAATTAGGTGATTAATATTACAGAACTGATTTCATGCATGTTTATACTAGAACATGATATATATGTGTTGGACTATTCTTAAACCTTTTATAGATAGTTATTCATTTAAGCGACGAAGACATGATTTAGAGCCAATGCAAATAGAGTCCTAAATCAGGATTTCTAATGCACAGAGAGAGACGGTCATTTTATTAAGCATGATTACAGCAGTATTTTAATGACATGATTTCTAGATGATAACAACTTATATAGAATCAGAGAAAGAAGTGATGAACTTATAACATGTTTCTAATATGCAAAATATAAATGTGAGTACCCTAAGGAAAGATTTCTAATGCAATAACACGAACCCAAGGCATGATTCCAATTTGCAGATAAGCACAAGATAGTCCTAAAGTATGATTTCTATCATAATATAAACCTAAAGCAGGATTTCTACCTAGTTTCCCCCAAAAAATCATATAGAAACCCTCCATTTTTTACTAATCACCCCAACATCTATTTAAAAATAATATTATTACATACCAGAATTTAATGAATTACATAAGTAAATGAAGCTATACTATGGGGATCCTGAATCAGGCCCAAAGTAAACCTGGGAATGCAAGCCTTCAATATAGTCTCAGAAGCCAAAGATCTCATAGCCAATAGTATGTCTTGGTGTGTCAGAGTTCCATAAGTACATCAAGGATCCCGGGCAATGCTCACACCAAGACCTTTCTCAGATAGGGATTGGTTATGTGTAGTGTGGAAGAGCCAGCCCTGGTGTGCCAGAGTTCAGAGAGATCTCAAGGATCCCTAAGGAATACACACACCAGAGGGGCAGAACCTAATAGTCTAAGAGTAAAGTGAGAGTGCTTGGTATAATTTTGAAAGATTTAGTAAAACAGTGTAGAGAAAAGATTCAGAAATGGAGAACAGTTTTTAAAGATGCTAGGAGTGACCAGTTTTGAGAAGAATACTATGAGTAAGACGAACGGTTTTGAAATCATTTTTGAGGAAAAGCATACTCAGCAAACAACCCAATTAATCACAGAATACCCAGATTCACAGACCCTTAACAAGCAGACTTACAAATAGGGGATGAAGGAGATTGGGAACATATGGAGTTGAGACCACATAAACAGGGAAACATTTGAGACACCAAATGTATAAATAACTAGGAGTTTACTGAACAAGTCAGACATGGTAACAGACAGTTAAAACATAGAGAAAGAATGCAGCAAGATCATGTTGAAGACAAGAGTTTGTTGAATAAAATTGGACATACAATTATGGCCAATCGAATGCACTAGAAGACTAAGTAACTACATGGTCATACCAGTTAAAGGGGTAAGGGAACTAAGTAAACATGTTGGACAAGTATCAAAGAACTAAGTGAAGTCAGACATGCTGATTACACATAAGGCAGAATTTAGACATGCTTAATAACAGCAAACAGAGAAACGCATTGAATAACTAGTACATGAACAAGCATGGATGTATAGACATGAAACACATAAAGTTGAGTTTCAAAATTTAACTAGAGACATACCAGTTAAAGAAGAAAATGCAGAATGTAAAAATAGGTGCAATTCCACTATCTAGCCTTGGCTTTAAGCCGGCTAGACCAACAGTTAGCACAAGTAGCAAAGAAAGAAGAGAGAGTTTGAATGTATGTGTGTGTATTCTGAACTGTGTGTTCGTGTGTAGAAGGAGCAAAATGAGAGTGCTTATGTAGCAGTTCAAGAGTAGAGCCAATAAGGTAAAAGAATCAGAAATCAACAATTAAGGGCAATCAGAATCCAATCACATAAGAAGTTCAGAATAGACTCCTTTAATTAGGGGCAATTAGCCAAACGGTAATAATAGGGAGTCTAATTAAGGAAAGAAGTTCAAATTAAACCAAATAAAGGAGTTCAGAATAAAATAATCAAGGGTCTAATTAAGGGAAGAACCACGTAAAGGAATCAGTAAACATACAGGTAATTAAATAAGGCAAGAATGACTAATTAAGGTCGTAAACAGGGAAACATGCAAGACTTAAGCATACAAATCTCTAATAGAGTAAATCAGTCAACCAAATTTCAAAGTAACAATGATTTCTAGAAAGAATATGTCAATTATCATAAATAGAAAATAAACTAAGTAAAACATCACAGAAACATAGAACTTAGTCGGAAAAATTAGGTTAGAACCCTAATAGGGCTTAATTAGGGTAAAATTAGGGAATACTGGATTTGATGAAGAAAAACAAGCAAGTCAGAAGATACAGAGCAAATTAATATGATTGGTAACACGGAAAGACCCAAAATCGAAGAAAGAATTGGAAAGATCAGTATATTACATAGAGTCAATTAGGGTTCGAGTACTCTTGCAAAAATCGGTCAAGAAGATGAAAAATAGAAACGATTAAACATCTAGAAGTCAGAAAGCCTTCGAAAAACAACTCTTAATGAACCCTAGTTTTAGGGAAAAGCAAGAACAAACGATTAAAACTAGAAATTTTCAGAGAAAAACATATAATAGTGCTCGATTCGTCTCAGATATATACAGATCTAGAAATGACCGAAGGTAATAGACTAGGGTTTTTTTGAAAACATAACAGAGATGAGAGCATAGGTTTAGAAATTGTGGATTTGTAACAAAAATAAAGAGAAATTCTCACTCACAGTCGATAGAATGGCCTGAGACAGGCTAACAAGTAGAGTTTCAAACCAGAACCAACTAGGTTCTTCGAGATCCCCTCAAGGATCTAAGAAGTCGAGGAGCCATGGTGCGTAGAAGGCCAGGACTGGCCGGAGAAGCCATAGGAGCGTCATAAGGTGAAGGTTTACGCCGGTGACGGCACTTAGAATTAGGGTTAGGTCGAGAGAATTTGAGAGAAGAGCGAAGAGGTGACGGCGTGTGAGGTGAGAAAAATGAGAGGTTTGGGGGTCATTTTAGGTTAATTATGGAAGGAGGGTTGTGGACCGTTGATCAAAACGATCAACGGTCAGGATTAGATGGGGTATTAGGTCGGGCAGGTTTGGGTTTGGGCCTAAGGGAATTGGGCTAATTTAGAGGGGTTATTTGGGCTGGTTTTAAAAGGGTTGGATCTGAAAATAAGAGGGCTATTTATTAAATATCCAAGTAATTGAATAAAAATTATTTTATAAAATAATTAACAATAAGAAAAAATAATTTTCATGCATAGAAGTGCTTTAAAATAATTATTCAATATTTTAAAAATATAATGGACCAATTTCTAGTAAAATAATACAGTAATGTATGCATGAGCTATAATCGCAAAATTATTGCAATTGTAACCAAAAGGTGTAAATCTTGCCATTTGTAAAATAATTTGAGCTTAATATGGCTATAAATAGCAAAATTAAATTAATGAAATGTTATAGAGCCATTTGTGATGCAATTTTGTAATTATTTATATAAATAAAATACTAGAATAAATTAATTTAAAAATGTAGAAATTATGGAAAAATATCAATTGATACTAATGCATAGTTTTGAAGGTATATATGCACTTTAAAAATATTATAGGGAAAAATTGGGTATCAACACGGGTGCTCTGGCTTCACCACGTAGACGTCCTCGGACTCTACCTCGGCCCCGGCCTCTCGCGGCTTTAGCAGGGGGCTCAAGTATCTGGTCATCTGATCCAGCTGTACGTGTCCTCACCATCTATGAAAGAATAAAAAGATAGAAGTTTAGAATTTTGAAGTCAATAACTTCGCACGACAAGGAATCAAAGAAGTGAAATTTTTCCTAACAGTTCCATAACCTCGCGAAGATAAGTACAGATGTCTCTGTACCGATCCGCGAGACTCTACTAAATCTGTTTGTGATTCATAACACCTATGAACGTAGAGCTCTTATACCAACTTGTCACGACCCAAGTTTTCCTCCGTAGTATGTTGTGACAGCACTTAATCTCTAAGACTAGGTAAGCCTAACAATAATGCGAAAAGAACTGAAACAACAACTACGATCTCAACATCAACAGATATATATATAACTGAAAACTACCGCTCAGCATGTACAAGTGAATCTGCAACTCAGAGTAAGAACAACTCCCAAAACCTGGTTGTTATAAACCACAAGCTATAAAGGAAATACTAAATATCTCTATATATCAGAGTCTAAAGAGAATAAGGAAAACAACATAAGAAGGATAGAGGGGGACTCCGAGGTCTGCGGATGCTGACAGATATACCTTGAAGTCTCCAAATAAGAGCACAATGCTCTACTATCGAGGCTGATAAGATATACTTGGGTCTGCACAAAAACATGTTCAGAAGCCTAGTATGAGTGCACCACAACGGTACCCAGTAAGTGACAAGCCTAATCTCGGTAGAGTAGTGACGAGGTCAGGTCAGAGCCCTACTAAAATAAAAGAACTAAGGTAGAAGGTGAAATGATAAAAATAAATGGCAGGTTAATGAAACAATAAGAATGTACGGAAAAGCAACAGCATGGAAAACAAGAAAACAACTACAACACGTAAGGGAACAAACATCTTACAAGTTAAGGAACAACAACAACACAACAAATAGAGAAAACAGTAACCGTACGGCAGAAACCTCGTGCCACAACAACAATCCGCACGACAGAAACCTCGTGCCACAATAACACTCCGCACGGCAAAAACCTTATTCCAAGGAACATTCCGTACGACAGAAACCTCGTGCCACAATAACAACCCGCATGGAAGAAACCTCGTGCCAAGTAACACTCCGCAAGGAAGAAACCTTGTGCCAATAATACTCCGCACGAAAGAAACCTCATGCTAATAACACCCCGCATGGAAGAAACCTCGTGCCAATAACACCCCGCATAGAAGAAAACTCGTGCCAATAACACTCTGCACGGAAGAAACCTCGTGCCAATAGTACTCCGCGTAGAAGAAACCTCGTGCCAATAACATTCCGCACAGAAGAAACCTCGTGCCACAATCAAACAGTCATCTCAACAAGAATCACGAAAGACAACACGTAATAAATGAAACAATGATATCACAAGCAAGGAATCCTACAGTTAAAGAACGAATATGAGATCAAGGAAGTAGGTAATTCAACTAAGCATGTTGTACAAATTACAATTAAGAGATAAGACACGTATACATGTGAAATTAGGCTAAACATGATGACTACATGTGCTAGAATAACTCGATTAAGGCATAAAAAGGAAACTACTTAGCAAAAAATGAAATTTTAATATTTAGCACGTGTACACACTCGTCACCTCGCGTACACGACACTCACATATCCCAAATTGTTACAATAGTACCAAATCCTCAGGGGATTTCCCACACACAAGGTTAGACAAGTCACTTACCTCAAACCAAGCTCAATCAGTTAATAAGAATGCATTTCCCTCAACTTTCCGACTCCGAACGATCCAAATCTAGCCAAAAGTAATTACATACTATAAATATAACTATAAGAAACTAATCTAAATAATGAATTTATGACTTTAACAAGGAATCAGAAAATCGCCCCAAAAAATCGACCTGGGCCAAGTCTCGGAATAGGTAAAATTCACAAAATTCGAAAGCCCGCTCAACCACGAGTCCACTAATACCAAAATTATTCAAATCTGATACCAAAACCTCAATCAATACTTCAAAATTTGGTCTAAGAACTTTACAACCCCCCCCCCCTCAATTTCTCAACCTAAATCCTTAATTAAATGAAGAAATTAATGATAAATTAGTGGAATATAATAAAAAATGAGTCAAGAATCCTTACCCAGATGTTCTTTGAAAATCTCCCAAAAATTCGCCTCAATCCGAGCTCTCAAAGTCCCAAAATGAAAATGAGAGAAAACCCTCGATTTTGAAATTTTAATCTACTGCCCATGTGTTTACATTATGCGATCGCGGAACTTCACATGCAATCGCGTAGAACAAAGTAAGTTACCCCAACAAAATGGCCTACGCGAACGCGGATAACAATTACCCAGGCCTTACGCGATCACGGAGTTGCACATGTGTTCGCATAGAATTACACGCGTGTACCCCACCGCCCTTATTCCTCTTCGCGAACGCGGCCTAGCCCACGCGTTCGCGATGCTCTACCTGGCAAACTTACGCGATTTCGTACTCTACCTCGCGAATGCATAGAGTAAAAATCTAGCTGCCCCCGAACAAAGCTTCGCGATCGCATACCTACTCACGTGATCGCATAGGAGAAAACCAGAACTGGACACCAGCAATATTCAGAAACCTTCTAAGTCAAATTTTCAATCTGATAACCATCCGAAATCCGCCAAAGGCCCTCGGGACCTCAACCAAACCTACCAACAAGTCCTAAAACATCATACTAACTTAGTCGAGCCTTCAAATCACATCAAATAATGCTAAAACCACGGATCACACCCCAATTCAAGCTTAATGAACTTATAAACTTCCAACTTCCATATTCAATATCGAAACCTATCAAAACACGTCCGATTGACCTCAAATTTTGCACACAAGTCACATTTGACATTACGGACCCACTCTAACTTCCGTAATCGGAATCCGACCCCGATATCAAAAAGTCCACTCCCAATCAAACTTTTCCAAAAATCTTCCAACTTTCTAACTTTCGCCAAATAACACCGAAATGACCTACGGGCCTCCAAATCAACATCCGAAAATGCTCCTAAGACCAAAATCATCATACGGGGCTATTGAAACTGATAAAACTCTATTTTGGAGTCGTCTCACACAAGTCAAACTATGGTCAACCCTTACAACTTAAACTTCAACCTTAAGGACTATGTGTCACATTTCACTCAGAAACTCTCCCGAACCCGACACCAAGCACCCCCGGCAAGTCAAGTAACCACAAAATAAAATAGAGGGGCAATAAATAGGGGATCGGGGCTCATACACTCAAAACGGCCGGTCGGGTCATTACAATAATATACATATTCTAATCAATGTATATCTTTTGTATATTTGGTTAGCTTCTGTAATTATTTTTGGGAATCTGATTTGATGTAATACCAATTTTTGATCAAATTTTTTCACTAACGTTTTCATCGTCATGTTCAAATAGTTGTGCATTTATACTATGTGATCGATAGTAACTATACATCAAAAAAAAATTTAAGTACCCACGAACTCAAAATTCTAGATCCACTTTGGTTGTTGTTGTTGAAGATGTCGGTGTACAAAGGAAACCGACAAACCGCATCAACCCGATAATCCGAGTCAAACCGAGAAAAAAAACCCGACTATGGTTTGGTTTGATTTGGTTTGGTGTTGGAAAAAAAACTCTGACCATAATTGGTTTGGTTTGGTTTTAACTAAAGAAAGTCAAACCGAAACCAAACCAACCCGACATTACATATATAAAAATTTTAGATATATTTAATATATAAATATACTTATTGTGATGTAATTTATAAATATTTCTTAAATGTTTTCATAATTTTATCTTTTAAGGTATTATTTCAAGGTTGGACTTAGAACTTTTAAATGCTCCAATAAATTTTATAGCCATTAATATTAGTAAATTAAATAATGCTAACAAAAGCCTAAACCAAAATCAAATCAATACTAATGCTAACAAAAGACATTCAATTCAATATTACGAACGAGAATTTATTGAATATCTACTTTTGTTTTGCAATAATTTAGATAAAAATGCAAAACCTATTTTTATTTTTCTTTAGCTAGCGTTTAGTCATGTAATTAATACTCCCTTATTAGTCTATTTATTTTAGCATGACTTAGTACTTTTAGATTATTTTTATTTTTATTATGGCTTTTTAATTAGCAATATTTATATTACATAATTTTATTGTCTTTATTGTTGAATATTTTAGGATAATGCCATGACAAATCTCATATTTTGTATTATTTTCTTGGAAAATACTTTATATAGTTGTATCTTACTAGGATTAAAGAAATATTTTGAGCATACATTATATGTTTTATTCTACGAAAATTTTATCGGGAAAAAAAACCCGAAAAACTCGAAAACCTGAGAAAAACCGAGATTGAAAAAACCGAGTTTTATTGATTTGGTTTAGTTTTTAGATTTAATAACCCGACACAATTGATTTAGTTTGATAATTATATAATTCGAATCAACCCAACTTCTGGGTGAACATGCCTGGATCCTTTTGAATTTCCAACTTTTTTTGTGGTGGGACATAACAATGGAAGTGCAATAATTTCACAAAGAGACAAGTGTAATGAGTCATGACCAGACTAGTTACTGTCCCATTTTTGTTTTATTTTTCCAAGTACGTACTGTGCTTTCCACATAGGAGTACGTAGCTAGAAATTAATTTCACGTTTACTGTAAATTGTAATTCTGATTTCACTGTTTCAGTCACCTACCAATTGTCCTCCAACTTCTTTCTTTCTTTTGTTTTTTACTTGAATCTTTTACCTACTTTGACTAGGCACGATCTACACAGTTTTCACAAAAATACACTCAACCAAACATTATCATAGTAAAAATTGCAGTGGACAGTTTCAAGTTCCACTGCTTTGTGTAGTTGAATAGATTCTACATTTGGTTATATGCTGGGTAGTGGTGTTAGAAATATTCTACGTTCATGCAAGTTTCGAGACAGAACAGATTAGAATCGAAATAATTAGGTGTCATGCGGAAACTAGTAAAGCAATACATGAACAAAGATGAATCAGACAACAGAAACAAAATATACCAAAAGAAACATAAATATTTAACGTGGTTCGGTCAATTGACCTACGTCCATGACGGAAATGAGCAATTCACTATATAAAAGAGATTATAAAATATCGAGAGAACAACCTTACAAAGAGGCAAACACGAGTGGCACACTAACGCTTGTCCCGAAAAGTTCTCCCCCTAAACAAGACTCTCAAACTTCATATGACTACATTGTGGATGCTGCTGAATAAGAATGAATGATTCTCAATTTATAGAAGCCCAAATATTTTCCTCCACGAAAAGGGACTAGCTAAGTATGGAAGAATTATATTTTCCTTTTAGGAAAAGAAAAACACAAGTATGATAAACATGTTGCTCTTTCTTTCAAGAGATAGAAAACCAAATATGGTAAGAAAATTAGAACAACGTACAACTAATAGGGTCGCACCCTAAGTGGCGTGATATATAGCCTGTTTGGTTAAGCTTCTGAATCAACTTATTTTGAGAAGTGTTTTTCTAAAAAGTATTGTTCAAAAAAGTGCTTTTGGTGGGAAACAGTTTGTGTTTAACTAATTAATTTGAAAAATACTTTTTGACCAAGCTTTTAAAAACTGTTTCTAAGTGTATCTTTCTCAAAAGTGCTTTTCAGAAAAGTATTTTGGGAGAGAACTACTTTTTTCTACTTCTCAAAAACTACTTTTGCTTCTCTTCAAAAAACTCTTTTTCTTTCTAAATGTTTGGTCAAACGTCTTAAATTTTGAAAAAAAATACTTTTGGCCCCAAAAAAGCTAGGCCAAAAAGGTTAATAGACAGTTTATCCTAATGTAACCATTAATTGTTGTTTCCACGACTCGAACCTATAACCTATAGGTCACACGGAAACAAGTTTTTCATTGCTCTAAGGCTCCCTTTCATACGCAAAATTCAGAGATATTCAATGTAATTAGCAACAATTTCATTAATAGTACAACTGAGAACTTAGATTAGCACTTCAAGCTAATATATCAATTTTTGATGCAAATGTTAGAATTATGTTCACTACAGCCTTAATCTAGCAAAAATCATATTAATGATAAGTACTGGTAACTGGTCATCCTCTGTATACACAAAAAATTCCAGAATATTCCTCTTTTTGTCCTTTTGAGCCTTTATCCAGGAAATCTCACTTTGAAGGATAGCGCATTCTTTGTCCCAAGTAGCGGCTAAGCCAGAATTTGAAGGTTATAAATACACTTTTGCATTCAACCTAAATTTATTTTATATATCGGGTGTCTTTATTAATATATTACGATTTTTAAAGATAAAGCACATATAAACAATCTATCTATATATATATATATATATATATATATATATAAATTTTTTACTGAACTTTCCGAGTGCCGGTAATCCCTTTAATTACTACATAGGTCCGCATCCGATATTTCGTTTTCAAAATTTAGACCCGAGACTTATTAATATCATAATAGCGTGGTACTAATCACTCCACTGCAAAGTTATTATAGTCACAGAGGGCTTTGGTCCAGACATATTAAATAATCTTTGAGATGTCAATTTTTCAATAGTGGAGATATATCTAGTGGTCCACAGTATCTTTATCTTATCACTTTCTTGATTTAGCCCCTTTATGTTTCAGAGCAAGTTGTTGTAAGAGTTCAAATGTGCTTTATCATTTGGAATATATAAAAAATGTAAACAATGATAAAAACCCGTCCATTATCAGTAAACTTGTTAAACGAGTAATTTGAATAGATTTATACTTGACTACGTATACTAAATATCTGATATAAAAAATAGGAGGAGTGTAGTGTTTTTTTTTTAAAGTTTAGAATGAAAAGTATAAACTTTTTTTCCTAGTGAATCGGTTCATCAAGGTTTTGGTCGATTCCTCTGTCATCAGATCATCAATTTTCTTTGATCTTCAGGTATCAAACAAGATGATTAGAGAGTTTTTAATCATATCACAATTTATTTCAAAATTAAATCCAGTAATTAAAAGAAAGTCCTTGTTTCGTGAACAAAAAGGGAGCCATAACAATAGCTTCAATTAAAATAATTCAACCTTAAAAAGAAGGTGCTAGCCTGCTAGGTCGAGGAATGTTGGAACGCCTTTACCTTAAGGCGAAGCCAAAAATCTTATTTTCAAATAAAACCTTAATATATGGCCACAAATTAGTTAATTAGGCATAGAATTTCTGTCCAGAATAAAAGTGATCACAGATCCATCATAGAACTTTGTCCAATAAACAGAGGGTTGTAGCCAAAGGCGGACATATGTTATACCAAAAGGGATCACCGACATCCGTAAAGTTTGACAAAAACTCTATGTATATATGTATTTATCTTTAGAAAATAGTGTTATATTAATAATATACACCATATATATAAAGCAGATTTTGGCTGAACCCAAAAATGCAACCCCGCCATTAAATTTTTGGTCCACCTTTGGTTGTAGCTATGAATGCTAAAGATGGTCTAAACGAGAGGTGCAAGTATAGCCGAATAGCTTTTCAACACTTAATTAATTAAGTGCATGACATTGAGTTTTTCAAATATCAAAAATAGGATGGGGAAGCTACAATATTGATTAACTATGGGTCGGAAAGAATTCACTAATTTTTATTTAGATCTTATTTGAAAATTAGAATATTCAGCCATTAAAATGAGCTATAAATTCGGAGACAAATTCAGAATTTATAACTTCAAATTCTGACTCAACTTTTAATAAAGAATAGTTTATTTATTAGTCGCGCAAATAGATGGTAAGAAGTGCATCCCTTTGAGCTATTAGCATTACTTGCTCAGCCAAAGTTTTAAATTCAAATCTTTGGACCGTACTCTCTCAGTTCATTTTTGGTTGTCCACTTTTTGATTTTGCATTCCCTTTAAGAAAAAATAAATAAAGTATGGATTTTATTATTTTACCCATAATAATGATAGCATTTTCAAAAGTCTGGAAAATAATTTGGGGAATAAGTAGTTAATGATAAAAATAAAACAGGAATAAAAGATTGTTTTTATCTTGATTTAGTATGCTGGACAAGTAAAAGTGAAAATGTATTTTCAATATAGCTAGTGAATAAGTAAAAGCAAACGGAGGAAATATAAAATATTAAAATATGCTGCCGACAAAAAGTTGTACGTGCTATCTCATAAAGACAGTCATCAGATATGTGGGATAGTAATTGAATTAAACATTTTATTTCACAAAATTCATACACTTAAAATTATGAATCTGAGCGCGTTTTGCAACTCTGACAAAGTGTTTAGCTGCAGCAACGTAAGCAGTAGGTTACTGTAACTTTCAACATTTTTTGGTGCTTTTCCTTTTTCACTAATTCAACATATCAATATCATGATCTCAAATTCAAACCAAATGTTTAGCTACAACATCTTAGTAATTAAGTAGCTGTCTATTATATTTTTAATGGAAAATTGATGGAATATTTTTTTTATAGGAAAACTTTGTTCTAGTATTTCGCTTGACTACGCTATTTCTATTTGTTGAAGTTTTTGTTTAGTTTTTGGTATTAAATTGAAAAGGTGAGAAACTGAAAAAGATGAACTAGTATTCTAGTAGTATATATAGTAGTAATATATATGAAATCGTTGTCATTTATTTTTGTTAAGACATTGACTAATTCTTAGCAATGGTATGCTTTGTAATTTCTAAGAATATAAAGCTTTAAAGTTTATAAATTTAAAATAGTTTATTAGATGCTCAAAAAAGTTATAAACGAGAAAACCCCGACAAGGAAATACTGGCAGATGAAACCTAACTAGATTGACGTGAGAACAGACAAATCATTTATCTCATTACGCGTATACTTAAGTTACGTGGAGAGAATATTTTAAAGGCATACTAGTTAAAAAGGAATTCATCAAAATGAAGAAGAATTAGAAAAATAATAAAAGGGCAAAAGTAAAAAGGGGCTGAAGCTAGACGAAGTAAAGGTTAGTTTCCAATTCATTTGAAT
The DNA here is from genome assembly GCF_000393655.2 of Nicotiana sylvestris. NCBI lineage: Eukaryota > Viridiplantae > Streptophyta > Magnoliopsida > Solanales > Solanaceae > Nicotiana > Nicotiana sylvestris. The sequence goes on along the minus strand of NC_091067.1, from coordinate 19,066,052 downwards.
AACTATAACTATAATAAAGAATTCAACTTATATACAGGTAAATAACTTTTGCATTGTTAGTGTAGTTTTATATATTACAACATGATATTGGTAATATTTGCATGATGATAATGTTTTTCAATTTTTTTTTTTTACATTATTGATGTCACGATCCGAATTTCCCACCATCGGGATTGTAATGACGCCTAACTTGACAATCGCTAGGCAAGCCAACAGATAGAGATTTAATACGCTAACCACTAACCAATTCAGTAAATAACAACAATTAAAACCAAAACAGATTAGAGGAATACAAAATCTCATAATAACCCAAGTACTAATACATAAATACCCAGAAATTGGTGTCACAATACGGACTTCTAAGAGTCACTACAAATACCGGCCAAAAGAAAATACAACTGTGTTGAATCAAAAGAAAACAGTAAACTGGAATAACTGGAAGGGGACTCTAGGGTCTGCAAATGCCGGCAGATCTACCTTGGGTCTCTTATTGGACTGAAGGCAGCAACCCAACTCTGATCAACATGGTCCAGCACCGAAATCTGTACAGAAAGTGTAGAGTGCAGTATCAGTACAACCAACCTCATGTACTGGTAAGTGCCGAGCCTAACCTCGGCGAAGTAGTGACGGGGCTAGGACATAACACATACATAACCCGTGCAATTAAAAAATATACTAGCAGATATAACAAGTAATAGAAGCTAAGCAGATATTAATGGGAGGGCAAGCATGCTAAGGGGGTTGCAAGATAAAAAATCACAGCAATAGAGGAATTTAAAAAACTAGTACAGCTTGAACCAGTAATAATAAGTAAACGCAACAACATAAAGTGCACGGCATCACCCTTCGTGCTTTTACTCTCAACCTCACCAGATAAGTAATGATAGAAACGTGCACGGCATCATCCTTCGTGCTTTATCACTCAACCTCACCATATAAATAATAGAAACATGCACGACATCACCTTCGTGCTTTATCACTCAACCTCACCATATAAATATTAAGAACGTGCATGGCATCACCCTTTGTGCTTTATCACTCAATCTCACCAAACAAGAAACACCAATAATAGTGAAATGGTAATAACAACATCAAGTCTTACTTCAACACTTAGTGCCACAATACCAATCCCAACTTTGAGTCAATACTCAATCAAAACCAAACTCAGTAGAACATGATAGGAAATAGCTCAACATATTGAATAGATAATCTAAACATGAATAATATAATCAAGGATACAACATTTACAAGAATAAGGCTTAATTCATATGCTATGACTCGACAACAACGTATAGATACTCGTCACCTCACCTATAAGTTGTACTCAACACCCAAACACGTAACAAATAAGCATAAAATACCTAATCCCTCAAGCTAAGGTTAGCCACGATACTTACCTCGATTTCCACGGCCAAACTCAAGCCTCAATCACCGTTTTTCCTCTAGTTTTCACCTTCGAACCACTCGTATCTAGTCATAATTAACTTAATAATATCAATTTTCGCTAAAGAAATCAATTCCAATATATAATTATAAGTTTCCCAATATTTTCCCCAAAAAGTCAAAAATCGACCTCGGGCACGCTTGGTCAAAACTTCAGGTTCGGGCGTATTCACCCATGAGCCCAAATATATAATTAGTTCTGGAATTCGACCCTAAATCGAGGTCTAAATTCTCAAATTTGCAAAATTCCCAATTCTCCCAAAATCCCTAATTTCCTACCCTTAAGAACAAGATTTAGGATTAGAAATCGGATGGGTATTGATGGAAATTGAAGGAAATGAGTTTAAGAATACAAACTTATGATTTGGTGTTGAAATCCCTCTACAAATTCGCTCATAGATCGAGTTCTTATGAAAGAGTTGTAAATTTTTTGAAAAATTCCGTGCTGGTTCTGTTTTAAAAAAGACTTGACAGGTCTTCATCGCGTTCGCGAGAAGCCTGTCGCGATCGCGATACTTAGCGTCCAAAGGTCTTCACGTTCGCGAGATACCGATCGTGTTCGCGAATGCATACCCCCCCCCCCCCCCTCCACGTTCGCGAGCCTAGTGTCGCGTTCGCGATGAGCAACTTTCCCCTCCCCCAGGTCTCATGCTTCGCGTTCGCGATAGCCTGGTCGCGTTCGCGAAGGGTAATGCCTCAACGCTCCGCGTTCGCGACCAGTACTTCGCGTTTGCGTAGTAGGAGTTCTCCCTCAGACAAGTTTTACTCTTCGCGTTCGCGAGAGTCCCTTCGCGAACGCGAAGAAGAAGACACCAGATGACAGCTGAAGCCAAAATACCAGATTTTCTAAGTGTATTCGCGAATGTGAAGAAGAAGACACGAGATGACAACTGAAGCTAAAATACCAGATTTTCTAAGTGTAAATCACCCCCTAGCCTATCCGGAACTCACCCGAGCCCTTGGGGCTCCAAACCAAACATGCACAGAAGTCTAAAAATATTATACAGACTTGCTCGCGCGATCAAATCGCTAAAATAACACTTAGAACTACGAATTTAGCACTAAATTGCATGAAATTTTCAAGAAAGTTTTAAAACTTCTAACTTTTCTACCAAAGGTCCGAATCATGTCAAATCAGTCCTACTTCTCACCAAATTTCACAGATAAAGTATAAATATCATAACAGACCTGTACCGAGCTCCGAAACTAAAATACGGGCCCGCTACCAATAAGGTCAAATTCTTTAAATTATTAACTTTTCAGTCTTATAATTTTCATCAAAAATTCAGTTCTCGGGCTTGGGACCTCGGAATTTGATTTCGGGCATACGCCCAGGTCCCATATTTTACTACGGACCTACCGGGACCATCAAAATACAGGTCCGGGTCCGTTTACCCAAAACGTCGATCGAAGTCAACTAAAATTAACTTTTTAGGCCAAAAATTTTATTTTCATAAATTTCCCACATAAAAGCTTTCCGGAATCATGCCCGAACTGCTCACACAAATCGAAGAGAAATAAAATGAGGCTTTTAAAGCCTCGAGATACGGAATCGAGTTCTAAAACATAAGACGACCCTTTGGGTCATGACAATTGACCTACAAAAGTTCAACTTGTAGTGTAAGGACACCTTGTGTTCTAGATTTGTCCATATACAAAGAGGCACAACAATAGTTTACCGTAATTAAAACTTAAGCGTAATGGCTTCCTGGCCACTTAAACTTGTAGGGCTTTTGAAAACCGATACATGAACTTTGGATTTTCCCATTTGAACACTCAAACTTAACAAAATGAGTACTAATAAAAACATCCATCAGAGCGTGTATACCAATTGAGCTGACATGTACAACACATCATCCTAAGCTATTTATTACTTGTCATATATTATTTGTGGGTCCCATTTTTAAATACAAAATCAGAAAAAAAAAAGTTACAAATACAAAAAAAAGAAAAAACCCTGAAACATACCCAGTATTAATCTGTACCCAACCACCCCTTCTTCTTCGTTCACCCTCCTCCCTTCCTTTCTTTACTCTTCTTTCTTCTCCTTTCTCTTTTTCTTCATTATACTTTCTCTCTTATTTCTAAATCAAATTCACAACATCGCTATGGCCATGATTAGACCCTAACCAACAAAAAAAAAGAATTTGAAATTTCAAAAAAAAAAACTGTTGTGCTTGTCATTTATTTCAAATGAGAAATTAATTGTGTAGGGGTGAATATCAGCTGATCTGGTTCATGAACCTTTTGGGCTTGGTTTGATGACTATAGTTGGCATAAAAAATATAGTATTTTTGCCTTTAAATTTCTTTTGTAATCTACATAGGACTTCTAGATTTTTTTTCCGTAGGTCAATATATTGGGGAATAATCATCATCCCGTGACTTCTTTCTGTTTACAATAGGGTGGTGATTTCTCCAACGAGAATGATATGCTTTTTCCCCTTTTGGGCCCTGAGCTTTCAATTGGTGCAGATGACTCTTTAACTTCCAAACTCTAGCCCAGAAAAGTAAGGCACACGAACTTTTAATGTTTTGCAGGCACTGGTGGAGATAGTATATATGGAGGGAAATTTCCAGGTAGATTAGTAGTATATATGTTTGAGTGTTTGATAAATGGTTATATGATTGGTTAATGATGGTAATTTTTTTCTCCATGTAGACGAAAACTTTAAAGTTGTTCATACTGAGGCTGGTCTTCTCTCGATGGCAAATAGTGGTCCTAATACAAATGGATCCCAGTTCTTCATTACGTTTAAGAGAACTCCCCATCTTAACGGATAGTGGTCCTATTCGCGCGCCTTGGCAGCGTGATTTGCACACAGTTTAGCCATGTCAGCTGCAGTGCTTCCACATAGGCATAGTCACCGGTCAAAAGTGTTTATTAGTACCCATTTTGTCAAGTTTGAGTGTTCAAATGAGAAAATCCAAAGTTCGTGTATCGGCTTTCAAAAGCCCTGCAAGTTTAAGTGGCAAGGAAGCCATTACGCCTAAAACTTATCTATACTTAATATTTATATGCTTATCTGTAGGGACGAAGGGGGAATATTGTTGACTGGTTCGGACGAACCCAGTAACTTTTACTTACATAATAAATTTATATTAGAATATTCACTAAATATGTATAATTATTTAATTGCAAATCCAGCAATAAAATAAGTTATGAATTCAATAACAAATTTAGAACCCATAAACTTCAAATTCAGATTGCGCTTTTGCTTATCTGTATTAATATTTACATATGACATCAAAGAAAAGCAAGAGTTGATAATAACCGTACGTGTAGATAATCTTCCAACAACCTTTTCGTTTTCACCGTTCACGTAGACACTCATTTCAGCAATATTGATTTTTTTTAAAGTTTTGTTTGACTGTTGAAAAAGCTAGTGTATTATCTTCTTCCTCAGTAATTATGTAATCAATTTTTCCATATTTTTTTAACAAAAAAGTCTCATACTTTATGTAATATCAGTTATAACCTCATTACATTATCAAATTAATAAATGAATAAAGAAAAAGGAAAAGATCATTTATTAGTAGTTTGGAACATACAATCAAGAAAAGAGAAAAAATATCTACTACTCCTATATACTACTTTATTTCAAATGGTCAAGAAGTAACAATGTGTCATCCTTCCAAAGATAAGCCTTTATAAAACCACATACCAACCTCAATTAGCTCTCTCACATACCAAACTATCTTAAATAGTTCTGTTTGTGAAAATGGCAAAATCCATGCGCTTCTTTGCCACTGTGTTACTTCTAGCAATGCTTGTCATGGCTACTGGTTCGTCTTCTTCTTCCTTATCAAACTTGTTTCTTTTTTCTTTCTTTTTTTAATTTAAGCATTTTTATATTTGAAATCAATTAGTCTGGCTGGATAAGTCCGTTAAATGGATAATATACTTTCTACTAAAAGATTCTTTATTCACATGACTCCGAGACCTCTCATAAAGAGCTAAAGTTTCCTTGGTCAAAAATTGTGGATATTGTCATACCATAATACTACTCGTTTTGTTTTCTATGCTGGGGGCACATTTTATAAATACTCCCTCAACTCATTTTATTTGTCGTTGATCGGGCACAAAATTTAAGAATATTAAAAAAATTATAATTCTTAACATTCTAAATGAAATGTGTGTAAAACCAGAGACGGATGTAGAATTTTAGTTCTATTGGTTCAATATTTAAAGTTATGAGTTCATATCTACTATTTATTATAATTTTAGAAAATTTTTACACATAAATTTGTACTTCGCATCGAAAGTACTGAGTTCAGTTGAACCCGGTAATTCTATGTTGCATCCGCCCCTGTGTATAACATGCCAAAAAATATCCTTTAAATTTTATAATTTTACACATACCATATCATTTCCTATTATGGGGTGTCATTTAACGTAAAATCAGAATCTACCTTTTATCAAACGTGCATGTATGGACTTAATTAGTAATTACTAACGCTAAGGTGTTTTTACGTACAGAGATGGGACCAATGACAATTGCAGAGGCAAGACGTTGCGAGTCGAAAAGCCAACGTTTTAGGGGACCATGTGTTAGAGAGAAGAACTGTGCCGCCGTCTGTGAGACCGAAGGATTTTCCGGTGGCGACTGTCGTGGACTCCGTCGCCGTTGTTTCTGTACTAGGCCATGCTAAGAATGTTACCATATGTTATATATGTAAAAACTTAATTTGAGAAACTATTGAATAAGCATTATGATTGTTCAAAGATTAACGTGCTAGTTTTGTTACTAATTAAACTAGTCGTGATCTTTGATCGTATGCAATATTGTTGGTAGATTTATTGCGGTTTGTGATTTCTATGATGTAATTTTTGTATTCTGCAACGTTATGGATAAACTATCTTCTTTCCTCTAAATTATTGTGTGTGGTGTTGTGTGGTGTTGATGTAAATTTTGTTATGTTCTATTTAAAAGAAGAAAAGATTGTCGGTGTGTTTGGTATCAAGGCATTATTTTAATTTTTTCCATGTTCGATTAGCTTAAATATTTTGAAAAATATTTTTATCATGAACTCATTTTTCTCAAATTAAAGGAAAATATTTTTCTCGCGCCTACCCCAGTTGTGCCCCATCTCCCTACCCCAACCACCCTCACGCCACCTGCCCTCTACCCCCACCCCACCCCACCCCACCCCAACTCCCTTCGTTTTTTCTACCCCCCATTCCCACTCGCCTTGCCCCAACCCCCCATTCCCACTCGCCTTGCCCCAACCCCCCATTCCCACTCCATAGTATTTGCTTAAATAATACAATATTTTACCCCATCTATTGAGATCATACTGAGTTTGTTGTTATTGTTGTTGTAATACAGTATTTTTTAAAATAATATTTTCTTTCACTAATCAAACATTAGAAAAGTTCGAAAAATATTTCACTCACTAAGGAAACATTGGAAAGTCAGTGATAAAACTACTTATTTTTTAGAAAAATATTTTCATATTTTCAAAATAATTATTTTCCAAGAAAAACACATTCCTTTGTACCAAACACACTCTCTAAGGTTATGGGAAGTCAAAATAGTAATTGTTTTATTAAAGTAATAGTAGAAACTATTTACGGAAGACGAAAGTAATATTTTTTAGAAGTGCTTTTTAAAATTTTGCTCAAGCACAAATTGTTGCTCTAATATTAGCAAAAAACAATTAAAATTGATTAGTCAAATATAAATGGCTGCTCTTTAAAGGTATTTTTTTAAATTACAAAATAAACAAATTTTGCAAATTTAGTCAAACAAGTTACTTGTGAACCTATTTTCTTTTTGACAACTTTCTGAATGTGAAAATAATTTAACATAAACTTTAAGTTTACTTTTAATGAGAAGCTAAAACATGTTGGGAACTACACGACAAGAAGGATACTCTTTGGATCAAGTGGATACATGAATGTTACATAAAAGGAAAGCGGATAAATGATATGCTCATTCCTCAGCAAGCGAGTTGGATGGTGAAGAAAATATTCAAGGCACGTGTCACGACCCGGTTCACCCTCCGTGAACCATCGTGACGACACCTAGTCTCTACGACTAGGTAAACCTAAAATGCGGAAAGTAAACCAAGCTTGCGAAAGAAAAGGAAAACAATTTAAAACAGAAATAGAGTAATAAAACAACGTTTAAAAGTGCCACTCGACTTACACAATATTTAACTCACAAAACTAATACATATGCCCAAAACCCGAAAACCCATGAATCACAAGCTAAGGATACTACATAGTGCTCTAACTCCAGAATAGTCTAAAACAAGGTAAATACAGAAGGCTGTAACTACAAGAGAGAATGGAGAGAGACTCCTCGATCTGCGGACGCGACAGATATACCTCGAAGTCTCCGAAGGGTTGCCTCGCCTCAAGGATGGTAAGTCTGAGTCGAAGTACCTGGATCTGCACATAAAAAACATGCGCAGAAAGGGCATGAGTACACCACAACAGTACTCAGTAAGTGCCAAGCCTAACCTCGGTCGGGTAGTGATGAGGAAAGTCAGAGCCCTACTGAGGTTAGATAAATACAGAGATGACAGAATAAGATAAATAGTACAATTGAGCATCTACATCAAGAATTTAATACAGGATAATAAGGAATACAATAGCTGAAACAGAGATAAAGAAAAAATACAAGGAAATACCATTCATAACAAGGATGATAACCGGGGATCTCTCACTATCCTCAATCTATGCCGGGGATCTCTTGGTATCCCGAGGATCTCTTGGTATCCTCAATGTATACAAGGGATGTCTTGGTATCCCGAGGATCTCTTGGTATCCTCAATATATATATATATATATATATATATATATATATATATATATATATATATATATATATATATATATATATATATATATATACTAGGGATCTCTTGGTATCCCGAGGATCTCTTAGTATCTTCAATATACGTGTCAGGGATTTCTTGGTATCCCGCACCTCAGTTCAAATCATAAGTACGTACAGGGGATCTCCCGGGATGCCGTCCCGTAGTCCCAAAGTAAAACACACAGCAGCAACACAAGAATACTCAATTAAACTCAATTTCGTGCCAAGTAAACAGGTAATTCTAATCTAACATGCTTCACATAATTCAATTAAGGCAGTTTAAGCAAATAAACAGTTAAGTCAATTAGATATGCTTTTTCTAAGCTAACAGCAGGTTTTAAATTGTAAGTAAAATGAAACAGGAAAAAGGAACACAATTGAAATTACTTTAAAAAAACCAGATTTTCAACAATTAGCTCAAGTACGCATTCGTCACCTCACATACAGAGCATTTCAATTATCAAATATACCAAATCCTAAGGGGAAGGTCCCACACACAAGGTTAGGCAAGCCACTTACCTCGAACCGGCTTAATAATCAACCCGAGACCACGTTCTTGCCACGAGTACTCGACTCTAAATGGCCCAGATCTGTTCAATTCATTTGCATAATATAAATAACACTTCAAGTAACTGATTCTACAAAGAAATTCTAAGCTAATACGCGAAATTAGGTAAATTGACCAAAATGCCCCTCGGGCCCACATCTTGGAATCGGGTAAAATTTATATTTTCAGAATCCTCACATTCTTACGAGTTCATGCATACCAAAATTATCTAAATCTAATGTCAAATTCCCAATCAAAAGTCGAATTCTAGGTCTAAGAACTTTCTTCCAACTTTTCCCCAATTTTCATTTTCAATCAGAAATTAAATGATGAAACTAACTATAGATTGATGGAATATAACGAGGAAGGGTTAAATAATTGTTATCCAATGATCTTCTCTTCAATTTCCTCTCAAAATCGCCCTCTCCCAAGCTCCAAATCGAATTTCAATCTTTTGAAACTAAACCCTCAAATTTTCCTATTTTCTGCCCAGACATCCCGCATCTGCGGTCCAACAATCACATCTGCGATACCGCTTCTGTGGTTGGGGAACTGCTTCTGCGGTTCTCACTTAAAAGCTCCATCTCGCACCTGCGACCCAAAATCCGCATCTGCGATCACGCAGGTGCGGTACTTATGCCGCTTTTGCGGTTTCTGGCCCCCTTCCTCATTTCCGCTTCTGCGACCACTGAGCTGCTTCTGCGGCGCCGCACCTGCGTTCCTACACTCGCATGTGCGGTTATGACAGAAAACCAGCAGCTGAAGTTGCAACTCCAAACTCTAAAATCCTTCCGTCGACCATCTGAAATTATCCTGAGGCCCCCGTGACCTCAACCAAAAGCACCAACAAGTCTAATACCACTGTCCAAACTTATACCAATCATTCAAACACCTAAAACAATATCGAAACGATGAATCAACCACGGATTCAAGCCTAAGAACTCCAAAACTCTAGAAATACGCTTTCGATCAAAAAGTCTATCAAACCTAGTCTGAATGACCTGAAATTTTGCACGCACGTCATATTCAACACTACGGAGCTACTCCAACCCGGAATTCCATTCCGACCCTCGGATCAAAATCTCACTAAACCGGAAACTTCAAAATTCGACCTTTCGACATTTCAAGCCTAAATTAGCTAGGGACCTCCAAGACACAGTCCGAACACATCCCTAAGCCCGAAATCACCCAACGGAGCTAACAGAACCATCGAATTTCCATTCCGAGGCTGTCTTCACACTGTTCCGACTACGGTCAACTTTCCAACACTTAAGCTCTCATGAAAATCAAGAATAACATAATGGGGTGACAACCAGTCCATGCCCAAGATAATATCAAAATCTACCATGCCAAGCAACAATAAATTGGCTCTGGTCTCAAAACCACCAAGAGCAATCAAACACGACCGATAAACGCGGTCCATAATAAGAGAATCTCCCACAAGAGTAGAGACATAAATAGGGGAACTCAAAGAATCCAGAGGTATACCCAAATGCGGATAAAAATAAGAAGACACATAAGAGCAAGTGGAGCCTGGATCGAATAGAACCGATGCATCTCTGTGACAAACCAATATAATACATGTGATGATAGAATCGGAGGCAGCAGCCTCGGTACGGGCAGGAAGGGCATAGTATCTGGCATGACCTCCTCCTCTAGGGAAACCTCTACCTCCTCGACCTCCACCTCTAGCTGGCTGAGTAGGTGGGGTAGCAATTGGAGCTGTAACCATAGTCTGAGAACTCTGCGGGGCACGCTGTGGCTGAGAAGTCTTTGGAGGCGCACTCTTCCCAAGCCTAGGGCAATCCCTCACCACATGGCGTGTGTCACCACACTCAAAACAAGCTCTAGGAGGATGTGGTGGCTGTGACTAGCTGGGGCTAGGTCTACTAGAATGACCTCTGAAAGGACCCCGCGCAGGAGGCGAGCTAGAAACCGGAGGTGCATAATAAGGCTCCTGAGGCCTAGGAGGAGCTGGAATACTACTGGCTGCTAGAAGAGCTGAATGAATAGGGTGACTCATATAAACCCTACCATGACGACCTACAGCTGGGGCACGGGCACCAGAATAATGGCCCGACTCTCGAGACCTCTTGGCCTCCCTCTCCTCTCTCTCCTTAGCATGCATACCCTCAATCCTCCTAGAAATGCTCACCACCTGCTGATAAGAAATATCCATCTCTAACTCACGAGCCATGCTAGACCTGATGCTGGGAATAAGCCCCTAAATAAATCGGCGAACCCTCTCGCGAACAGTAGAAACCAAGGCTGGGGCATGTCTAGCCAAACTAGTGTAACAGACAGCATACTATGAGACAGTCATAGCACCCTGGCGCAAATGCTCAAACTCTGCGCGCCATGCGTCCCTGAGGCTCTGAGGAACATACTCTCTCAGGAACAGTTCTGAAAACTGAGTCCAAGTCAGTGAAGAAGCCTCATCCGGACTGTCTAACTCATAGGTGCGCCACCACTCATAGGCGGCCACTCGAAGCTGGAAAGTAGCGGAGGAAACCCCGCTCGATCCTGATATACCCATGGTACGGAGAATGCGGTAACACTCATGTAGAAATCCTAGAGCATCATCCGATGCTAGACCACTGAATACGGGAGGCTTGTACTTCTTGAACCTCTCAAGCCTCAATTACTCATCATCGGAAGCAGCTACCCTGTCCTCGGGCTGATCTCAGACTGCAAGCTGTACGGAAATAATCTCAGGGACCTGCTCAACATGCACTCGCTGCTCAGGAGTGCGAGCGGCAGGAGTCTGTGCTCCTCCCCCGGCCTAAGACGTAGCTGCAGCAAGGGGAAGCAACCCTACCTGAGCCAAAGTGGTGTACATGCTCATGAACTGTGCCAGAGTCTCCTGAAGTGCTGGAGTAGTAGTAGCAGTAGGCGTATCAGGTGCCTGGACTCCGGCTGGAACTACTGGAGGTACCTCGGCGGTAGCTCGCATAGGTGCTCTAGCTGCACCACGTGCGCATCCTCGGCCTCTACCTCGGCCCCGTCCTTTGACAGCTGCAGTAGGGGGCACGGGTGCCTGATTATCTCGGGTAGCGCGTGTCTTCACCATCTGAGAGAGAATAGAAGATAGAAGTTTAGAATTGTGATGTCAAAATCTCGCACGACAAGGAAATCAAATGAAGTGGAATTTTCCATACAATTACATAGCATCTCGTAGATAAGTACAGATGTCTCCGTACCGATCAGCGAGACTCTAATAAACCGGTTTGTGATCCATGACTCCTATGAACCTAGTGCTCTAATACCAACTTATCACGACCCATTTTTTCCTCCGTGAACCATCGTGACGGCACCTAGTCTCTACGACTAGGTAAGCCTAAAATGAGGAAAGTAAACCAAGCTTGCGGAAGAAAAGGAAAACAATTTAAAATAGAAATAGAGTAATAATACAGCATTTAAAACTGCCGCTCGGCATACACTATTTAACTCTCAAAACTAATACATACGCCTAAAACCCGGAAACCCATGAATCACAAGCTGAGGATACTACATAGTACTCTAACTCCAGAATAGTCTAAAACAAGGTAAATACAGAAGGTTGTAACTACAAGAGAGAATGGAGAGAAACTCCTCGGTCTGCGGACGCGGCAGATATACCTCGAAGTCTCCGAAGGGTCGCCTCGCTTCAAGGATGGTAAGTCTGAGTCGAAGTACCTAGATCTGCACATGAAAAATATGCGCAGAAAGGGCATTAGTACACTACAGCGATACTCAGTAAGTGCCAAGCCTAACCTCGGTCGGGTAGTGACGAGAAAAGTCAGGGCCCTACTGAGGTTAGATAAATATTGAGATATCATAATAAGATAAACAGTACAATTGAGCAACTACAGTAAGAATTTATTACAAGATAATAAGGAATATAATAGCTAAAACAGAGATAAAGACAAAATACAAGGAAATACCACTCATAACAAGGATGATAACCGGGGATCTCTCTAGTATCCTCAATCTATGCCGAGGATCTCTTGGTATCCCAAGGATCTCTTGGTATCCTCAATGTATACAAGGGATCTCTTGGTATCCCGAAGATCTCTTGGTATCCTCAATATATATATACTAGGAATCTCTTGGTATCCCGAGGATCTCTTAGTATTCTCAATATACGTGCCAGGAATCCCTTGGTATCCCGCACCTCAGTTCGAATCATAAGTACGTACAGGGGATCTCCCGGGATGCTGTCCCGTAGTCCCAAAGTAAAACACACAATAGCAACACAAGAATACTCAATTAAGCTTAATTTCGTACCAAGTAAACCGGTAATTCTAATCTAACATGCTTCACATAATTCAATTAAGGCAGTTTAAACAAATAAACAGTTAAATTATTTAGACATGCTTTTTCTAAGCTAACAACAGGTTTTAAATTGCAAGTAAAATAAAATAGGAAAAAGGAACACAATTAAAATTACTTAAAGAAAATCAGATTTTCAACAATTAGCTCAAGTACGCACTCGTCACCTCACTTACAGAGCATTTCAATTGTCAAATATACCAAATCCTAAGAGGAAGGTCCCCCACACAAGGTTAGGGAAGCCACTTACCTCGAACCGGCTCAATAATCAACCTAAAACCACGTTTTTGCCACGAGTACTTGACTCCAAATGGCCCAAATCTATTCAATTCAATTGCATAATGTAAATAACACTTCAAGTAACTGATTCTACAAAGATATTCTATGCCAATACGTAAAATTAGATAAATTGACCAAAATACCCCTCGGGCCCACGTCTCAGAATCGGGTAAAATTTATATTTTCAGAATCCTCACACTCTCACGAGTTCATGCATACCAAAATTATCCAAATCTAAAGTCAAATTCCTAATCAAAAGTCGAATTTTAGGTCTAAGAACTTTCTTTCAACATTTCCCCCATTTTCATCTCTAATCCGAAATTAAATGATGAAACTAACTATAGATTGATGGAATATAACTAGAAAGGGTTAAAGAATTGTTACCCAATGATCTCCTCTTCAATTTCCTCTTAAAATCGCCCTCTCCCGAGCTCCAAATCGAATTTTCAACTTTTGAAACTAAACCCTCAAAATTTCCTATTTTCTGCCCAGACATCCCGTATCTACGGTCCAACAATCGCATCTGTGATACCGCTTTTGCGATCGGGGAACCGTTTCTGCGGTTCTCACTTAAAAGCTCCATCTCGAACCTGCGACCCAAAATCCGCATCTGCGGTCACGCAGGCGCGGTACTTATGCCGCTTCTGCGGTTTCTGGCCTCCTTCCTCATTTCCACTTCTACGACCACTGAGCCGCTTCTGCAGCGCCGCACCTGCGGTCCTACACTCGCAGGTGCGGTTATGACACAAAACCAGCAGCTGAAGCTGCAACTCCAAACTCTAAAATCCTTCCGTCAACCATCCGAAATCATCCTGAAGCCCCCGGGACCTCAACCAAAAGCACTAACAAGTCTAATACCACTGTCCAAACTTATACCAATCCTTCAAACACCTAAAACAACATCGAAACGACGAATCAACCACATATTCAAGCCTAAGAACTCCAAAACTCTAGAAATACGCTTTCGATTAAAAAGTCTATCAAACCTCGTCCGAATGACCTGAAATTTTGCACACACGTCACATTCAACACTACGGAGCTACTCCAACTTCTGGAATTCCATTCCTACCCTCGGATCAAAATTTCGCTATCGAACCGGAAACTTCAAAATTCGACCTTTTAGCATTTCAAGCCTAAATTAGCTACGGACCTCCAAGACACAATCCGAATACACCCCTAAGCCCGAAATCACCCAACAGAGCTAACAGAACCATCAGATTTCTATTCTGAGATCGTCTTCATACTGTTCCAACTACGGTCAACTTTCTAACACTTAAGCTCTTATTTAGGGACTAAGTGTCCCAAAACTCTCCGAAACTCAATATCTCGGCAATTCAAAATAGCAGAAATAAACATAGAAAAAGCACTTAATAGGGGATCGGGGCGTAAATTCTTAAGACAACCGGCCAGGTCGTTACAACACGAGAGGCTCTGGGAAATGTTGAACATCAGATATGAGGGAGCAAGAGCATGATTAGGAGTATATATCTGAGTATGATAGGAGAATTGCCAAAAGTCACATGGAAGAATCTAATGTGTGGGAATATAGATAGGCCAAAAGCAATCTTCATTACATGACTACAACTTCAGGACAAATTACTTACAACAACAAGACTACAAAGCTGGGGGCTACATATAGATACAACATGTCAAATGTGCAAGCAAACAGAGGAGACAAAAGACCATTTATTTGCTGAATGTGAAGTTAGTAGCAGAGCTTGGGGTAAACTAATAAGATGGATCCAAATTGACTGGCCAATAGTGAAGATAAGTGGAGAAATGCAGAAATAGATAGAACAGAGAACAAAAGGAAAGACAAAACAAGCAAAGATAGTGAAAATGATATATACAAAGTTCATCTATGCTATATGGATGGAACAAAATACCAGAGTTTTCATGAAGAAAGAGAAATCTAGTGATATTATAGCTAGAGATATAGCCTATATTTGCCATGTTCGGGCTGATGAAGTCCTTCAAAGACTGTTGAATGTTAAATTTCCAAATTAGTCGACAATGTCAGTAGGTAATATGTATAGGTTAGTATCTCTGTGTAATATAGTGTAGAACGCATGAATAGCAGACTGAGTATGTAGTCTAGCTGCTTTGTAAATATTTTACTTGGTAATTAATGAAATTTGATAGTTACCAAAAAAAATGAGAAGCTTTAGTAGACATACAAATACTATGAAATGTATAAAACAACAAGTTTTAAGAGAATTATAATCACAAAAATATTATAATTTGTTTAGAACCATAAATTTCAAAAATCTTTATTTCTTCTTGAAATTCATGCCCAGTCAGATAGGAACATAAAGTTCACATAAAATTGGGGCAAGCATGCTCCTAAAGTTTACAAAACTCAGCAAATTTTTAGTTTTATTCGGACACAGCTAATAAAATCATTACAAATTTAAAAAAAAATATCGAGAAGCTAGAAAGTAAATGAAGGCTATATTTATTTGCCAGAAAGTAATAGAGGAACAAAAAGATTATTAATTCTTGTTTCTCTATCTTCTTTGTGTTCCCACAGCTGCATTTTCTCTAATTATTGTTTCTTCTCCATCCTTATAGTTTACTAGTAAATTTGCCCGCGCTTTGCGCGGTACATTAATAAATTTTGAATTTGTACTCTACATTCGGCCAAAAGTAAATTTAATTGACCTTCATGCGGCACCAAGGACATCGATAGAAGCCATAATGATGTTAAAATTACTGCATAAACTTAATTGAAATAGATGATTAAAATCAAATTAAAGTTTGAGCTTGATTTCTTTATTTAGTGACTAAAAGTAGATTTTTAAACACCATTATTCCTGTACTAATAGCCATTTTTCTTATAGTGACAGCTTCTCTATGGTTGTATGGTCTAGCTTTGATGACAATTCTATCATCGAAAAACTAATTGAAACTGTGCGTAATCAAAGAAATTTCATACTATATATTGGGAATATATCATATGCATTCAGAAGAAAGAGCAGTCGAAAAAACCAATATGTTGAATTTATCAACTAATTAATATATAGAAGGCATCTTGAACCACAGCCAAGAATAAAATCTATCTTAATCTTACAGTGTAAACAGAGGTAAATAGCAAGACTGACTTACAACTATCTAATCAATAGTGTACCGTTTAGCAATTAGTGAAAGCTCGTCTAATGTCCATTGCCTTATAAGAGAGAAAAATTACATGCAAAAAAGAAATACTATTAAAATAAAAAAACCAAGATAAGCGTACCTGCT
The DNA here is from genome assembly GCF_000393655.2 of Nicotiana sylvestris. Lineage (NCBI taxonomy): Eukaryota > Viridiplantae > Streptophyta > Magnoliopsida > Solanales > Solanaceae > Nicotiana > Nicotiana sylvestris. The sequence goes on along the minus strand of NC_091067.1, from coordinate 19,049,406 downwards.
AACAAAGTACACGGAATTTCATGTCCATTTCTGAGGAACTTTCTCTGCAAACTTTGGATCAAATAGATTCAAAGGACTTTCTTCCCATTCAATTACTCTAAGATTAAAACGGGCTCATCAAGAAAATCCATTTCCTCATTATAGCATCCCTTTATAGCCATATTCAGGTTTCATGTCAGTTAAGCTTTTTTATTTACAAAGATGCTTAATGTTCAATTAATATTATATTAGTGCATTGGATCAGTTACAGACCCCTGGGCTTCTTCAGTTATAACTTCCATACAGATGGATAAAATGAGTTATACTCATCATCAGAAGTGTAAAGAGGTTTTGGTAAAAAAGGAGCGTGGGTGTAAAAGAAATAAATGACATTAATAAGTAACGATATAAATATGATACACTGTACTTAATTTTCTTCAATTATAAATTATGAAATAAGGGATAAAAGCCAAAAAAATGAGAAAAAAAAATGACTTCCTTGAGCTTTGAGAGGTGCCACATCACTTTTTCTATTCCTAACTATATATATATATATATATATATATATATATAGAGAGAGAGAGAGAGAGAGAGAGAGAGATATTTGGTCAAGCTTCTCCAATTGTAAAAGCACTTTTTTTATTTGCTTTTGAGGAGAGTAGAAACAGAAAAAAGTTGTTTCTCTCCATAAACACTTTTTTAAAAAGCACTTTTGACAAAAATACCTTTAGCATCAATTTTTAAAAGCTTAGCCAAAAATTAATTGCTGCTTAGAAATATTTTTCAAAATAATTAATCAAACACAAACTGCTTCTCATCAAAAATAATTTTGAGAAAAGCACTTTTAAAAAAAATACTTCTCAAAATAAGTTAATTTTTACAGCTTGACCAAACAGGCGAGAAGAAGAGAAGACTTTTGAAGGAGAGCCAAAGGTCATTCTGGGTCAATTGCAGTTATGCATTAGCTACTAATCTGAAAATAACTTATTTTATTGATGTTCATACATGATGATCATATTAATTAGTTAAAAACTAGCTAGTCTTTGGAAATTTTAAAAAAAAATTAAGAAATGTAGCTCAAAGTAACAATATAATATAAGAAGATAAGTAATAGAATAAGAGAACAATAAACTTTCTTATTTCATAAGTGTTCAAGTGTGCCCCATATCATATTTCATGCCTCTATTTATACTATTACATAGAAGGTTATAAAATGATTGTCTTAAACATTACATTAACAATTGAGATCATGGGGGAAGATCATGGGGAGAGGTTATGTAGTATGGGAGTTACAATCATAATAGTAATGAATAGTGTGAGGTTATTTACATTATGGGTAAAAAGTAGTGGGAGTAGTGGACATCCACATTAACTAATAGTTTTACAATACTCCCCATTGGATGTCCAAAAATAGATAATATGTCTCGTTAAGACCTTACAAAGACAAACCTTGTGAAAAAAAATCTTAGTGAAAAAAAAGAGTACACATATATGTAATATACTTTATTTACTGCCTCGTTAAAAACCGTACTAGAAAAACCTAGTGGGACAAAACTTAGGCTAAGGAAAAAAGAGTACAACGGTATCTTACTCCTCCTCATAAAAACATAACTTTATTTCTCGAAGACGGCGCATTCCAATCTTCTGTCTTAACTTCTCAAATGTTGAGGTTGGTAATGCCTTAGTGAACAGATCAGCCAAATTTTTACATGAAAGAATCTGTTAAACATTAATTTCACCATTTTATTGAAGATCATTTGTGAGAATTTTTTATTGATAAAATATGCTTTGTTCTGTCTCTTTTAATGTATCCTCCTTTCAATTGAGCAATGCAAGAAACATTATCTTCATATAGTGTAATTGGATTATTTTTTTCATAAGAAAGCCACGCATTTCTTGAATATGCTGAGTCATTAATCTCAACCAAACGCATTCCCGACTAGCTTCATGAATGACTATTATCTCAACATGATTTAAAAATATGACAACTATTGTTTGTTTCATAGAACACCATGATATAGCTGTACCTCCATGTGTAAACAAATAGCCTATTTGAGATCGGGCTTTATGTGGATCAAACATATAACCTGCATCAGCATAACCAATCATGTCTGACTTGAATTCATTAGAATAAAGCAATCATATATCTATAGTTCCCCGACAATATCTAAATATATGCTTGACACCATTCCAATGTCTTCTTGTTGGGAGAAGCTGAAACTTGCTAATAAGCTTACTGCAAAAGCAATATCTGGTCGGTTATTTTTGACAAGATACATCAGTTCCCCAATTACACAAAGATATGGAGTTTCATCACCATCGAGCTCTTCATCATTTTCTTGAGGCCAAAATGGATCTTTGCTTATGTCAAGCAATCTCACAACCATTGGAGGTACTCAATGGATGTGCATTATCCATGTAAAATCACTTTAAAACCTTTTCAGTGTATGTTGATTGATTGACAAAAAATTCATTTGTTACATGCTCAATTTGTAGGCTAAGACAAAATTTTATCTTACCAAGATCTTTCATTTTAAATTCTTTCTTCAAACACTTTACAACATTTGGAAGCTCTTTAGAAGTGCCAATGATATTCACGTCATCAACATACACAACTATGATGACAAATTCAAATCTAGACCTCTTAATAAAGACACAAGGGAAAATAGGGTTATTTTTGTACCCTTCCTTTAGCAAATACTTGCTAAAGCGATTGTACCACATCCTCCCTATTGCTTCAATCCGTATAAGAATTTTTGAAGCTTTATTGAACAAGTTTCCTTTGAAGTTTTATGTGCTTCATGAACCTTAAATCCTTTAGAGATTTTCATAAAAATTTCATTGTCCAATGAGCCATATAAGTAGGTTGTGACAACATCCATCAACCGCATATCAATCTTTTCATGGACTTCCAGATTTATTAGATACCTGAAGGTAAGTGCATCTACCGCAGGAGAATATGTCTCCATATATACAATGTCAGGCCTTTGCGAAAACTCTTGTGCCACAAGTCGTGCTTATATCTTACGACTTCACCTTTCTCATTTTGTTTTTGCATAAAAACTCATTTGTACCCATTGGCTTGACACCTTCAGGAGTTCGGACTATTGATCCGAAAACTTCACGTTTTTCGAGTGAAGTCAATTCCGTTTGAATCACATTTATCCATTTTGGTTAGTCATTTATTTATCTACATTCATTGACAGATTTTGGATCAAGATCCTCATCTTGTTGTATTACTTCAACTGGAACATTATGGGTAAAATTGTTGTCAACAACATTATTTCAGTTTCGCCTTTTTCCCATAGAGACATAACTTATTGTGATCTCTTTATTTTCATCATTTCTAGGTACTAGAATCTCATGTGAGGTCTTATCAATTGTTATGTCTTTATGCTCCTCTTGAGCAATTGCCTCCATGTTATGATCAACTTGATCATTTGCTCCTTTCTTTTTTCGGGGATCCTTATCCTTGGAACCGATTGGTCTACCACGTTTAAGGCGTGGCCTAGACTCATTTGCATTATCATACTGTCCAACTGGGACATTAACTCTAATTGGAGCATCTACCAATGGAATATGTGATTTAGTAACCAGTGGAAGGTTAGTAAATGCATCTGACAATTGATTTGCAATATTTTGCATATAAATAATCTTTTGAACTTCTTGTTCACATTGACTTGTATGAGGATCCAAATGAGATAGAGATAATACATTCCAATCTATCTCTTTTTTCAGCTGTTTATTTTCTCCCTTAATGTTAGGAAAATTGATTCATCAAAATCACAATAAGCAAATTGGTTGTAAATAAATTTTTTGTCATAGGCTCCAAATATTGAATAATAGAAGGAGATTCATAACCAACATATACTCTCAACCTTATTTGGGGACCCATATTTGTGTGTTGTGGTGGAGCAATTGGAATATATACCGCACATTCAAAAATTCTGAGATGGAAAATATTTGGCTCCTGACCAAAAGCCAATTGTAATGGGGAGATTTCATGATAACTAGTTAGCCTTATGCGCACAAGTGCTGCTGCATGCAAAATAACATGTCCCCACACTGAAAGAAAAAGTTTTGTCCTCATTAGCAATGATCTAGCTATTATAGGAGGCGTTTAATCAACGAATCTGCTAGACCATTTTGAGTATGAACATGAGTAATCGAATGCTCAACTTTTATTCCAGTGGCCATACAATCAGTAAAGGCCTGAGATGTAAATTCACCAGTATTATCAAGACGAATTGTCTTAATTGCATAATCTAGAAATTGTGCTCTTAACCTTATTATTTGAGCCAACAATCTTGTAAATTCCATATTACGAATTGACAATAAGCACACATGTGATCATCTTGTAGATGCATCTATTAAGACCATAAAATACTTGAATTGTCCATGTGGAAGGTGTATACGCCCACATATATCACCTTGTATACGTTTCAAAAATGTAGGGGATTCAATCCCAGCTTTAGCTGTTGATGGTTTAATAACCAATTTTGTGATGACCCGGCCGGTCATCTTAAGAATTTAAACCCCGATACCTTATTAACTACTTTTCCCGTATTTATTTCTGCTATTTTTATTTGCCGGGATGTTCAGTTTTGAGACACTCAGTCCCTAAATGAGAGCTTAGGCGTTGGAAATTTGATCGTAATTGGAACAGTGTGAAGACAACCTCGGAATGGAATTTTGATGATTCCGTTAGCTCCGTTGGGTGATTTCAGGCTTAGGGGCATGTTCGGATTGTATTTTGGAGGTCCGTAGCTAATTTAGGCTTGAAATACCGAAAGTTAAATTTTTGAAGTTCCCAGTCCGATAGTGAGATTTTGATCCCAGTGTCGGAATGGAATTCTGGAAGTTGGAGTAGCTCCATAGTGTTGAATGTGACATGTGTGCAAAATTTCAGGTCATTCGAATGAGGTTTGATAGACTTTTTGATCGAAAGCGTAATTTGTGAGTTTTTAAAGTTCTTAGGCTTGAATCCGATGTTAAATTGGTATTTTGATATTATTTTGAGCGTTCCGAAGGTTGGAACAAGTTTGAATGATGTTTTAGGATTGGTTGGAAGGTTTGGTTGAGGTCACGGGGGCCTCGGGTGTGTTTCAAATGCTCAACAGACCATTTTTGGACTTGGAGAAGGATCAGATTTCTGCTGGTATTTGTTGTAGACTTTTCTTCATCGCGATCGCATGAGGGAGATCGTGATCGCGAAGGATTAGATGAGGCGGAGGGAATTTTTCTCTTCACATTCGTGTGAAGAGGAATGCGATCGCGTATCTATAGGCAATGCTGAATCGCGAATGCGTGGGCTAGGCCGCGTTCGTGTAGAAGAAATAAGGCGGTCGCGTGAAGCCAACCGCAATCGCATAGGTTGAGGGAGCTAAAGCATCGCATTCACAGACGGGTTTCTGCTTAGCATAGAGTAAATCTGAGGTGCGTGGTCTTTGCTCTTCGCGATCGTGTCTGGTCTTCCGCGATCGCGATTAAGGAATTAGCTGGGCAGAATGTTTAAGTTCAAAATCGAGGGTTTAGTCATTTTTGTAAAAACTAGAGCTTGGGAGCTCGGATTTGAGCGATGTTTTGAGGGATTTTCAGAGATATCAATTGGGTAACGATTCTTTACTCCTTTTTGCTTGTAACCCATTAATCTAAACATGAATTCATTATTTAATTCCGAATTTTGTATGAAAATTGGGGGGAAAGTTCTTAGACAAAAAAATCGAGTTTTGATTGGGGAATTGACATTGGATTTGGATAATTTTGGTATGGTTGGACTCGTGAGAGTATGAGTATTCTGAAAATGTAAATTTTACCTGATTCCGAGGCATTGTCCCAAGGGGCATTTTGGTCATTTTACCTAATTTCGCGTATTAGCTTAGAATTTAATTGTAGAATCAGTTACTTGAAGTGTTATTTATATTATGCAATTGAACTGAATAGATTTTGGACCATTTTCAGTCGAGTACCCGTGGCAAAGACGTGGTTTCGGGTTGATTTTGAGCTGGTTCGAGGTAAGTTGCTTGCCTAACCTTGTGTGGGGGACTTTTCCCTTAGGATTGGTATTGTGATAATTAAAATGCCTTGTACGTGAGGTGACGAGTGCGTACTTGTGCTAATTATTGAAAATCCTATTTTCATTAAGTAACTTTAATCGTGTTTTCCCTTTCTATTTATTCTACTTGCACTTATAAACCTGTTGTTACCTTAGAGAAGCATGTCTAATTGACTTAATTGCTTTATTTGCTTTAACTTCCTTATTTGTATTACGTGAAGCATGCTAGGTTAGAAGTGCATGTGTTACTTTATTATGAAGTTGAGTTTTATTTGAGTATTCCTTGTGCCATTGTTGTGTGTTTTACTTGGGACTACGGGGACGGCATCCCGGGAGATCCCCTATACACATTTACGATTTGAGCTAAAGTGCGGGATACCAAGAGATCCCTAGCATATACCGAGGATACTGAGAGATCCTTGGGATACCAAGAGATCCCTATCATACATTGAAGATACCGAGAGATCCCTAGAATATATTGAGGATACCGAGAGATCCCCGGGATACCAAGAGATCCCTAGCATATATTGAGGATACCGAGAGATCCTCGGGATACCAAGAGATCCCTATCATACATTGAGGATACCAAGAGATCCCTGACATATATTGAGGGTACTAAGAGATCCTCGGGATACTGAGAGATCCCCGGTTATTATCCTTGTGAAGAGTAGTATTTCCTTGTGATTGTCTTTATCTCTGTTTCAGTTATTATATTCCTTATTATCCTGTATTAAATTCTTACTGTAAATTCTCAATTGTACTACTTATCTTATTCTGTCTCTCTATAATTATTTAATCTCAGTAGGGCCCTGACGTTCCTCGTCACTACCCGGCCGAGGTTAGGCTTGGCACTTACTGAGTACCACTGTGGTGTATTCATGCCCTTTCTGCTCATGTTTTTCATGTTCAGATCCAGGTACTTCGATTCAGTCTTATCACCTTTGAGGTGAGGCAACTACTCCAGAGACTTTGAGGTATATCTGCCGCGTCCGCAGACTAAGGAGGCCCTTTCCATTCTATCTTGTAGTTATAGCCCTTCTATCATTTCTGTTGATGTAGACATTCCAGAGTTAGAGCATTCTTAGTATATTCATAGCTTGTGATTCATGGGTTTCCGGGTTTTGGGAGAGATATATTAGATTTGAGAGTTATATTTTGTATGCCGAGCGGCACTTTTAAATGCTATTTTATTACATTATTTCTGTTTTAAAATGTTTTTCTTTCTCAAATTGGTTTATCTTCCGCATTTTAGGCTTACCTAGTTGTAGAGACTAGGTGCCGTCACGATGGTTCACGGAGGGCGAACCGGGGTCGTGACAAGTTTTCCTGAAGAACAAGCATTACAAGAGAATTCCTTAAATTGAAAAATCTTCTTGTCCTTCAATGTGTGCCCATTTGAGTTCTCTATTATTCTGCATATCATGTTAGAACCAGGATGGCCCAATCGGTCATGCCAAATGATAAATCGTTAGAAGTAGTAAACCTTTTATTTACTATGACATGTGATTCAACCACAGTAATATTTGTGTGGTACAACCTATAAGAAAATGCGGGTCATGCACATATTTTTTCTGCTTTTATTGTAGTAATATAAAGTTATTGAACCTTTCCGTCATTAGAGGTCTCAACATGCTAGCCATTTTGGCGAATAACTTTGAACTCAACAAGTTTCTTTGAGACTTCCTATAATACAGTGCAATTAGTAGCCAATATGTCACGATCCAAAATCCACTAGTCGTGATGGCACCTAACCCAACCCTCTAGGTAAGCCAACTAATAATTACCAATTCCAATAATATTAACAATACAATTAAACAAAAGGAATTTTCTGAATTTTATACATTTCCTAAGGACTGGTAGTACAAATCATGAGCTTCTAAGAATAGAATTTACAAGCTGAAATGAAGTAAATACATCTTCTATTTGAAAAGTACATAAACAAAGTTTTATAATATGACGACCCGGCCAGTAGTCTCATGAGTTACCGCTCCATTTTCCCCATTTTTGCTTCTTTACGCTTCGTTATCCGTATTTTATGTGATGGGGTTGATTAGTTTGAGTTCGGAAAGGATTTGGTAAGAAAGGAGACACTTAGTCTCTTTTAAGAAGGCTTAAGTTGAAAAAGTCAACCGGATATTGACTTATATGTTAGAAAGCTCGGATGTGAGTTCCGACGGTTCGGTTAGCTTGGGGAGGTGATTTATGGCTTAGGAGCGTGATCGGAATTAGTTTTGGAGGTTCGCAGTAGAATTAGGCTTGAATTGGCGAAATAGATATTTTGGCGATTTCCGGTTGATAGGTGAGATTTTGATATAAGGGTCAGGATGGAATTTACAGAGTTGCAATAGCTTCGTTATGTCATTTGGGATGTGTGTGCAAAACTTCAGGTCATTCGGACGTGGTTTGGTCGGATTTTTGATCGAAAATGTATTTCGGAAGATTTCTCAAAAATTAGGCTTGAATTTGATGATTTTTGGGTAATTTGAGGTGTTTTGATGATTGGAACAAGTTCGAATAAGGTATTGGATCATGTCGGTGCTTTTAGTTGAGGTCCCGGGGGCCTCGGGGTGACTTCGGATGGTTAACGGAAAGATTTTGAACTTAAGAGATTTCAGAAGATTGCTGCTTCTGGTATTTCCGCACCTGCGGATTGAGGACCGCAGGTGCGGTGCCGCACATACGGAAGGGGAGCCGCAGAAGCGGATTTGGGAAGAGTAGTAAGGGAATGCAAATGCGGCATATGGACCGCACCTGCGGAGTCGCAGATGCGGCTCGTGGACCGCAAATATGGAATATGGTCCCTTAAGTGATTTCCGCAGAAGCGGAAGCTAGACCGCAAATGCGGTACCGCAGAAGCGGGCTTTTGTTCGCAGATGCGAAAAACCCCTAGGCAGAATGTTTTAATTCGTTTCATCCGCGATTTTGAAGTTCATTTACTCCATTGTTGATCATTTTGAGAGCTTGTTGAAGGAAATTGAAGAAGGATTCAAGGGGAATCACCTAGAGGTAAGCTTTTTGAACTCAATACTCGATTATTATTGTGAAATCCACCTAGAAATTCATGAAACTAAGCTAAAAAATGGAAGAACTAGGGCTTGGGATTTTAAACTTTTGAATTGGGATTTGAAGGACCATTTGAGGTTGGAATTGAGAACTTTTGGTATGTATGAACTCGTGGGGTGATAAGAAATCTAATGATGTGAAAATTTTTGAGTTTTGAGGATTGGGCCCGGGGCTTGAGTTTTACTAATTTCGGGATTTTCGATATTTTTCGATTGTTTTCACTTGGGTTTTGTTCCCTTAGCATATTGTGATGTATTCGTTCTGATTTTGGATAGATTCGACGCGCGTGGAGGCCGATTCGAGGGGCAAAGGCGTCGTGAACTAGAGTTGTAGCCGGTTCGAGGTGAGTAATGATTGTAAATGATGTCCTGAGGGTTTGAAACCCCAGATTGCACATCATAGTGCTATATATTGAGGTGAGACACGCACTGGATGATGAGCGTGGGGTCTTTTACTACTGGGGATTGCGACTTGGTCCGTCCCGATCGATGATTTTACCGCGTATTTGACTGAAACTTAGTTGTTATCATCATGATTTGGGTTGATTGACATATTTGGGCTTCGTGCCAACTATTTGAATCCTTTGGGGAGTTTTATCACTGTTTCTTCACTGTTTTGACTTATTATTTGAACTCAGTCCTGTTGGTATCTACTATTTTATGAACTCAGCCACTTTTACTCAGATTTGAAACTTAAATGATATTTCTAAATGATATCTTGGGCTGAGAACTGCTGTTTTACTAATGCCCGAGGGGCTTGTGATGATTTTCGGACTGAGTGAGGCCGAGGGCCATATGTGAGGATATGCTGAGTGATATGAGGCCAAGGGCCTGAGATACTTTTATACGCCAAGAGGTGGCTTGATATAGCGCTTGGGCCGTAAGGGGCCCCTCCGGAGTCTGTACCCCTACAGTGAGCGCGAGTACCCATCATGATTTGAGAGTGAGCCCGAGGGGATGATACTGTACTGAGAGTGAGCCCGAGGGGCTGATACTGTTCTGAGTGATTGTTACTGTGCCCGAGGGGCGGATTTCTACTTGTTATTTACCTGCTAAATTACCTGTTTTACTTGGTTTAAAGGAATTTCATTTGACTTCTTCATGGATTTACTGCTTTAAGTGATTTTACTGCTTGATATAGAATTGCTTTGTGCCTTTACGTGTTTTCTTGCTTTCACCCATTATTTATATTTATTACTCACTGGGTCGAAGTACTCACATTACTCCCTACACCGTGTGTGCAGATTCAAGCATCGCAGAGTCCGCTCCTAAGTGCTGATCTTTCCAGTCCAGGCAGTGTTTTCGGAGACCACGAGGTAGCTGTTGGCGTCCGTAGCCCCCTGTGCCTCCCTTATCATACTGTTGTCATGTTCTTGAACTTCTGTATCGGATTTCGTATCTAGTAGACTGGTATCCGGATTTATTAGTTGCTCATGACTTGTGACACCCCAGTTTGGGCTGTGTCGGGATAGTTTCTACTGTTGTTATCGTTATTTCCGCAAATTACGGTTATTATATCATGTTTTAGAACTATTTATGGTACTTAACTGTTTAAATGAGGTGTTCAGTTTTGGTCTGGCTAGCCTTGTCTTCACGAGAGGCGCCATCACGACCGGGTTCGGGGTTAGGGTTGTGACATATAGTCTAAGGCTACCATGAACAAAATGCATCTACAATAGGGATGCAGGTACATCTTCAAATCCATCTCCCATAGAACACAACAACAACAACAGCCAACATTTGCGCGCAATGTGCAGAAGTGTAGTGTGAGTACAACCGACCCAATTTACTCAATAAGTAACAAACCTAACCTTAGGTTTAAAGTAGTGACGAGCTGGAACATGGTCGGGTCCAACACCAATAGCCAATAACAATTAATAACAACATAAAGTATATAAACAAGGAAGTAACTCACAGATAATATGCTCAGCATTTTCACAGTTTTTCGAAAATAGTTTCGCTTTTCAAGAATATCAGTGAAAACTCAAATCCCTTACCGAAATCATCGTAAAATATGAAATAGTTTGAAAACTGTAATTTATCCAAAAAAACGTTTTTCACAATAAATAAGATGTTTCATTTTCTTTCCAGATAGCAAGTGTGAATACCTCTCTATGCGCACATATCAATGTGTGTATGTCACGACCCAAATTTCCCATTGTCGGGACCGTGATGGTGCCTAACATTGCACTCGCTAGGCAAGCCAACGTTAGAATTCTATTCACATTTTTCCTTTACCTTTTATAATTAAAATTTAACAAAAACTAAATCAACGAAAATAAAAGCGGAAGTATATAATTATCTGATATACTTATACCATTAACATATACCGAAAACTGTCACCACCCAGAAGCTGGTGGTACAACTCACGAACTTTCTACAGATTACTATAAATACTGGTCTGAAAGAAAAATACATTTGTCTCGAAAGTAAATAAAACAGATATATAGAATATAGGAGGGGACGCCTGCAGGACTACCTTGGGTCTCCTGAATGTAGTATCAGTAACCGACCTCTCGATCAGCCACTACCAGCTCCAAAATCTGCATAGAAAGTGCAGAATGCAGTATCAGTACAACCGACTCCATGTACTGGTAAGTGCCGATCCTAACCTCGACAAAGTAGTGATGAGGCTACGGCGGGGCATAAACAATATATATCTTCCAGCAGTTTATAATAAGGCAAAAAGAAGATTCGGAATGAAATAGGACAATAACTTGCATTTAATAAATACAGAACCTAGTCGTTCTACCAATACTCAACTATAACCAATCCTTAAGAGTGAATTTCAACACCACAATAATGAACCTCAGCAGAAGAAGAATACATAAACAACAAATGATGCGGCGCGCATCCCGATCCCACCATTTAATAAATAACAATGTGAACATTCACCCTTATTACTCCTTATTGCGGCGTGCAACCCGATCTCACCAGTCCATCCTTATTATTCCTCAATATATATCACCTTTATTCCTCTTGTTATGGCGTGCAACCTGATCCCACTTATCCACCCTTATTACTCCTTGTTGCGGCACGCAACCCGATTCCACCAGACAATTACATTTCATCTTTATTCCTCCTGTTGCGGCGTGCAACCCGATCCCACCGTATCAGTACCAAACATAAAATAAGAACAAGTATTTCACAATTATCTTAAACCTTCCACAATATTTATACCTCAAATCATAATAACGGGGGGTCTATACAGTTATGAAACTTCAATAGTTAATACTACACAGCGAGACAAACCAAAGTGTACCATAAAGCACCAATAAACCAACTTAAACCAACAATGTAACATAATGACACTACGGAAAAATTAATACCCTCAACAGAGAAAACCAGATTTAACAAGAAGCAATTAGACATGAAAGCATCAATAAGCAAGTAGCAGTTAAAACATAAAAACAATATATTAGGAAAACGGGGAAGGGAGCAGGCTAAATAGAGAATTTGGTGGCGCATAGGTACTCGTCACCACACCTATACTCTACACACATGGAATTTCACATAACAAATAAGTCGGGGATCCCTAACCCCTCAATTCAAAGTTAGACCAAACACTTACCTCAACCAACGGGCAATTCAAAGCTCAATTACCGTTTTACCTCTTGATTCTACCTCCAATCCACTCGTATCTAGTCATAATTTACTTAACAACATCAATTAATCTTAAAGAAATCAATTTCAATGCATAATTATAGGTTTTCCAATATTTTTCCCAAAGAGTCAAAAACCGACCCCGGGCTCGCTTGGTCAAAACTCGAAATTTGGACCAAATCCCGATTACCCATTCACCCCCGAGCCCGAATATACAATTGGTTTTGGAATCCGACCTCAATTTGAGGTCTAAATCCCTAAATTTCGAAATTCCTAAGTTCTACCCAAAAACACCCAATTCCATCATGAAAAACCCTAGATTCTAAGATGAAATCTTGTAAAAAGATGAAATAGATTGAAAGAAATGAGTTAGGAATCATTTACCTATGATTTGGGGAAGAAATGGTCTTTGGAATATCGCCTCTTGAGGATTAGGTTTTAAAAAATGGGAGAATGAATGAAAAATTCCATCGAAAATCATTTTTGAACAGTTGCAGATATCCCATTTGCGATCAGGGGTTCGCAAATGCTAACCCCGCAAATGCGAACATTCCATCGCAAATGCGAATAATGTCCATGACCTGCTACTATCGCAAATGTGAACACTTGCTCGCAAATGCGACCTGTTCATATCACAAATGCGATCCTGAGCTTCGCAATTGCGAAGGTCCCCTCCCAGCCCTTTTGATCGCAAATGCGAAGTCTGCAAAACTGAAGCATACCAGAAATTTTTCCTTAAGACCAAATCACTCTATGGCCTATCAAAAACTCACCCGAGCCCTCGGGGCTCCAGACCAAACATGCACACAAGTCTTAAAATATCATACAAACTTGGTCGTGCGATCAAATCGCCAAAATAACACCTAAAACTATGAATTTAGCACCAAATTGCATGTAATTTTCAAGAAAATTTCAAAACTTCTAACTTTTCAACCAAAGGTCCGATCACGTCAAATCAATTTTGTTTTCCACCAAATTTCACAGATAAGGTTTAAATATTATAACAGACCTGTACTGGGCTCTGGAACCAAAATGCGGTCCCGATACCAATAAGATCAAACATTAACTAATTTCTCAAAACCTTTGCAAATTTCAGTTTGACAATTTTTATCAAAAATTCATTTCTCGGGTTTGGGACCTCGGAATTTAATTCTGGGCATACGCCCAGGTCCTATATTTTACTACGGACCCTCCGGGACCGTCAAAATATTGACCCAAGTTAATTAGAATCAACTTTTAAAGGTAAAAATTATTATTTTCTCAAATTTACACATAAAGTCTTTCCAGAATCGCTCCCGAACTTTGCACGCAAATCGAGGAGAGATAAAATGAGGTTTTATGGCCTCAGAACACGGGTTCGACTTTAAAACAGAAGATGACCTTTTGGGTCATCACATTCTCCACCTCTAAAATAACCGTTCATCCTTGAATGGACATATAAAAGTACCTGAGTCGGTAAAAAAATTGGGATATCTGCTCCGCATATCAGACTCGGACTCCTGGGTAGCTGCCTCAACAGGCTGACCTCTCCACTGAACACGAACTGAAGGATAACTCTTCGATCTCAACTGACGAACTTGCCGGTCTAGAATAGCTATCGGCTCATCCTCGTAGGTCAAATCTTTGTACAACTGGATAGTGCTAAAGTCTAACAAGTGGGATGGATCACCGTGATACTTCCGAAGCATGGACATATGAAATACTAGATGTACTGCTGATAAACCTGGTGGCAACGCAAGCTCGTAAGCCACCTCACCCACTCTTTGAAGAATCTCAAAAGGCCTAATGAACCTAGGGCTTAGCTTGCCTTTCTTCCCAAATCTCATCACGTTCTTTACGGGCGACACTCGAAATAACACTCTCTCTCCGACCATGAATGCCACATTACGAACCTTACGATCAACATAACCTTTTTGCCTGGACTGAGCTGTATGAAGTTTATCCTGAATGATCTTAACCTCATCCAAGGCATCCTGTACTAAATCTGTACCCAGCAACCGAGCCTCTCTCGGCTCAAACCACCCAACCGGAGATCGACACCGTCTACCATACAATGCCTTATAGGGAACCATGTGGATGCTTGACTGATAAGTGTTGTTGTAAGAAAATTCCACTAATGGTAAGAACTGATCCCAAGAACCTCCAAAGTCAATGACACAGGCACGGAGCATATCCTCCAAGATCTGAATAGTACGCTTGGATTGTCCGTCCATCTGAGGTTGAATAGATGTGCTCAACTCGACCCGCGTACCCAACTCACATTGTACTGCCCTTAAGAAATTCAGGTAAACTGTGTACCTCGATCAGAAATGATAGACATGGGCACACCATGAAGACGAATGATCTCAAGGATATAAATCTCTGCCAACCGCTCTGAAGAATCGAAAACTGCTACATGAATGAAATGTGCTGACTTAGTCAGCCTATCCACAATAACCCATACTACATCGAACTTCCTTTGAGTCTGTCGGAGTCCAACAATGAAATCCATGGTGATACACTCCCACTTCCACTCAGGAATCTCAATCTTCTGAAGCAAACCACCAGGTCTCTGATGCTCGTACTTTACCTGCTGATAATTCAAACACCAATCTACATATTCCACAATATCCTTCTTTATCCTCCTCCACCAATTATGTTGCCGCAAGTCTGGATACATCTTAGCAGTGCCCGGTGAATAGAATACCAGGAACTATGGGCCTCTTGTAGAATCAACTCACAAAGCCCATCCACATTAGGCACACAAACATGACCCTGCATTCTTAAAACTCCACCATCTTCAATTGTAACCTGCTTGGCATCACCGTGTCGCACTGTGTCCCTAAGGACAAGCAAATGAGGGTCATCAATATCTGATATGCTCAAATAATGAAGACCGAGCGACTGTGCAAGCTAAAACACGACTGGGCTCAGAAATATCCAACCTCACGAACTGATTGGCCAAAGCCTAAACATCTAATGCAAGCGGTCTCTCACCGACTGCAATATATGCAAGGCTACCCATACTAACTAACTTCCTACTCAAAACATCGGCTACCACATTGGCCTTCCCGAGATGATACAAGATGGTGATATCATATTCTTTCAATAGCTCCAACTACCTTAGCTGTCTCAAATTGAGCTCCTTCTACTTGAACAAATATTGCAAACTCTTATGATCCGTGAACACCTCACACGACACGCCATATAAATAATGCCTCCAAATCTTTAGCGCATGAACAATGGCTGCTAGATCCAAGTCATGAATTGGATAATTCTTCTCGTGAATCTTCAACTGTCGCGAAGCATATGCATTAATGTTGCCATTCTGCATCAATACCGCACCAAGTCCAATACGAGATGTGTCATAGTATATTGTATAGGGCCTTAAACCTGGGGGCAATACCAACATTGGCGTCGTAGTCAAAGCTATCTTGAGCTTCTAAAAGCTCATCTCACACTCGTCCGACCATCTGAACTGGGCACCCTTCTGCGTCAACCTGGTCATCGGGGCTGCTATAGATGAAAATTCCTCCACAAACCGATGGTAATAACCCACCAAATCCAAGAAACTCCGAATCTCTGTAGCTGATGTGGGTCTAGGCTAGCCCTTGACTGCCTCAATCTTCTTAGGATCTACCTGAATACCCTCTGATGATACAACGTGACCCAAGAATGCAAATGAACTTAACCAGAACTCACATTTCGAAAACTTAGAATATAACTGGCTGTCTTTCAAAGTCTGAAGAACGATCTAAAGATTCTGCTCATGCTCCTCTCGCCTGCGGGAGTAGATCAAGATATCATCAATGAAAACAATCACGAAGGAATCCATATAGGGCTTGAACACCCGGTTCATCAAATCCATAAATGATGCTGGGGCATTTGTCAAGCCAAATGACATCACTAAGAACTCATAATGCCCATATCGAGTCCGAAAAGTTGTCTTAGGGACATCAGATGCCCTAATCCTCAACTGATGGTAGCCAGATCTCAAATCAATCTTTGAAAACACTTTGGCACCCTAAAGCTTATAAAATAAATCATCAATCCTCGGCAATGGATACTTGTTCTTGATGGTGACTTTGTTCAGCTACCGATAGTCTATGCACATCCTCATCAACCCATCCTTCTTCCTTACAAACAACACCGGCGCACCCCAAGGCGAGACACTAGGTCTAATAAAGCCCTTATCAAGCAAATCTTGCAACTGCTCCTTCAATTCTTTCAACTCTGGCAGGGCCATACGGTACAGAGGAATAGAAATGGGCTGAGTGCCCGGAGCCAAATCAATGCAAAAGTTAATATCCTTGTCGGGTGGCATCCCCGGCAAGTCTGCAGGAAAAACCTCTGGGAACTCCCGAACAACTGGTACAGAATCCATAGAAGGAACCTCTGCACTAGAATCATGAACATAAGCTAAATAAGCTAAACACCCCTTCTCGACCATATGCCGAGCCTTCATATAAGAGATAACCCAACTAGTTGAACAGGAGCCCCTCTCCACTCCAATAGAGGCAACCCTAGCAATGCTAAGGTCACGGTCTTGGCATGACAGTCCAATATAGCATGATAAGGTAACAACCAATCCATCCCCTAAATGACATCAAAATCAACCATATCGAGAAGTAGGAGATCTACACTAGTCTCAAGACCCCCAATAACAAACACACACGAGCGATATACACGATCTACAATTATAGAATCCCCCACCGATGTGGACACATATACGGGAGCACTCAAAGAATCATAAGGCATATCCAAATATGACGCAAAATAAGAAGACACATAGGAGTATGTAGACCCTGGATCAAACAGAACTGAAGCATCTCTACTAAAAGCCAAAACAGTACCTGTGATAGCAACATCGGAGGACTCAGCCTCAGGTCCAGCTGGGAAAGAATAATATCGGGGTTGGGCCACACCACTCTGAATCATATCTCTGGGACGGCCTCCTGCTGGCTGGCCTCCACCTCTAGCAGCCTGGCCTCCACCTCTAATGGCCTGACCTCCACCTCTAGCTGGCTGACCCCTACCTATGGCTCCCTGACCCCTACCTCTAGCTGGCTGGGCGGGCGGTGCAGGGATTATGGCACGAGAACCCTACTGCTGTGGCTGAACACCCATTAATCTCGGACAGGTCCTCTGGATATGCCCATACTCACCACACTCAAAACACCCATCCTGATTCTGCAGCTGAAAAAACTAAGACTGACACCGATGAGCCAGCTCACCATGATAATAACTCTGAAAAGGAGATGCTCTGATAGGAGCTGGCAGTGCACTATAAGCTGGCTGCCATGAAGGAGGTACATAAGGACCATGCCCCCCTGAATCTTGATGGGATGTCTGAAGTGCTGAATGAAACAACCTGGGAGGATGTCCCATACCAAAAGTACCTTGGCCTCTCAGATAAGGCCCCACTTAATCTATCGGAGTGACGAGGCCTCTTGTCAGACCCCTGACCACTCCCCTGGGATAGAACATCTCAACTCGCCCGTCCACATTGGCTGCATCCTGGAAAGAAATCTTATTCCCCATCTCCTTAGCCATCTACAATCTGATAGGCTGAGCAAGTCCCTTAATAAACCTCCTCACCCTCTCCCTCTCGGTGGGAAGTATAAGAAGAGCATGACGTGCCAAATCAACAAATCTGGTCTCGTACTGAGTGACGGTCATTGAACCCTGCTAAAGGCGCTCGAACTACCTCCGATAGTCCTCTCCCTGAGTGATAGGAAGAAACTTCTCAAAAGATAGCTGAGAGAACTGATCCCAAGTCAAAGCAAGCGACCCAGCTGGTCTAGCCAAACAAAAGTCCCTCCACCATTTCTTAGCAGAACCTGACAAATGAAAAGCAGCAAAGTCTGCCCTATTGGTCTCCACTACCCCCATGTTCTGCAACACCTCGTGACAACTATCCAGATAGTCCCGGGGATCCTCCAAAGATGTACCGCCATAAGTAGTGGTGAAGAGCTTGGTAAACCTGTTCAATCTCCACAAGGCCTTAGAAGATATAACTGATCCATCGTCAGTCTGTGCTACAACACCCGGCAGAACTACCCCAATTGGCTAAACTGTTGGAGTCTGAAACTGGGGAGCTATCTGCTCCGGAGTGTGAGTAGTGGGAGTCAGTGATCCTTCCCCAGCTCAAGAGACGACTGGTGCTACAGGAAGCATACCGGCCTGGGTAACACTCTCCATAAGGCCCACTAGGCAAACCAAAGCATCCTGAAGTACCAGGGTAGCTATGAACCCCTCTGGAACCTGAGCTGACCCTGCTGGAACGGTCTTGGCCGGAGCCTCCTCATTGAACTCTACCTGAGTCTCCGCCGCTGGTGCTGTTGCTCGAGCTCTAGGTTGTGCCCTGCCCCTTCCTCGGCCTCTAGCACGGCCTCAGCCTCGTCCTCTGCCCCTCTTAGGAGCTGCCACTGGGGGCTCGCACTGCTGATTAGCTGATAAAGCGGTACGTTTTCTCGCCTTTGCGAAAGAATAGAGTAGAGAGTTCAATTACCATTGAGAGATTAAACCGCACGACAGAGATAAATAGAAGTAAAATTGTTCCTAACTCTGTAGCCTCTGGGGATAAGCACAGACATCTCCGTACCGATCCGTCAAACTCTACCAAGCTTGTTCGTGAATTGTGAGACCAAGGCAACCTAGTGCTCTGATACCAACTTGTCACGACCCGAATTTCCCACCATCGGGACCGTGATAACGCCTAACATCGCACTCGCTAGGTAAGCCAACGTTATAATTCTATTCACAATTTTCCTTTACCTTTTATAATTAAAATTTAACAAAAACTAAATCAACGGAAAAAAAAAATTGGAAGTACATAATTAAATGTTTATCCTTATACCATTAACATATACCGAAAACTACCACCACCAATATAGATATAGAATGTAGGAGGGGACGCTAGGGCTTGCGGATGCCTGCAGGACAACCTTGGTTCTACTGAATGTAGTATCAGCAACCGACCTCTCGATCAGCCACTACCAGCTCTGAAATCTGCACAGAAAGTCCAGAGTGCAGTATCAGTACAATCGATCCCATGTACTGATAAGTGTCGAGCCTAACCTCGACGATGTAGTGATGAGGCTACGGCGGGGCATAAACAATATATATCCTGCAACAGTTTATAATAAGGCAAAAAGAAGATACGAAATGAAATAAGACAATAATTTGCATTTAATAAATACGGAACCCAGTCGTTCTACCAATACTCAGCTATAACCAATCCTTAAAAGAGAGTTTCAACACCACAATAATGAACCTCAGCAAAAGAAGAGTACATAAACACCAAATTATGTGGCGCGCATCTCGATCCCACCATATAATAAATAACAATATGAACATTTACCCTTATTACTCCTTGTTGCAGCGTGCAACCCAATCCCACCAGTCCACCTTTATTACTCCTCAATATATATCACCCTTATTCCTTATGTTGCGGCGTGCAGCCCGATCCCACCTGTCCACCCTTATTACTCCTTGTTGCGGCGAGTAACCCGATCCCACCAGACAATCACATTTCATCCTTATTCCTCCTGTTGTAGTGTGCAACCCGATCCCACCATATCAGTACCAAACATAAAATAAGAACAAGTATTTCACAGTTAGCTCAAACCCTCCACAATATTTATACCTCAAATTATAACAACGGGAGGTCTATATAGTTATAAAACTTCAACAGTTAATACTACACAGAGAGACCAACCAAAGTGTACCATAAAGCACCAATAAACCAACTTAAACCAACAATGTAACTGATAACTAGGGATTATGGTTCATTTTACACTCCTTCTTACTTGAGTTTCGATTAAAAATGTGTACAAAATAGTTCCAAAGGCTTACATGTTGTACTTGTTTGCAGGGTTTGGTCAAAAAGGTGACAATCAGTCAAAACCAGCTCAAAAAGGAGTGAAACATGCACAAGTACCAAGAACAAGTCCAAGCACAATGCAACAAATCCATTGCGGCTGTACTCCATTTAGTGCGGTCCGCAGTGAAGAGAATCAGAGAGTGCACATTTTGGAAACTCAAACACTGTGGCCGCAAAGCATTTTGTGCGGACCACAGTGGCCTCACCGCGGCCGCAATTGACTTTGTGCGGTCCGCAAAGAAGGAGTTCAGAGAGTTGGAATTTTGGAGATTAATGCCAATGCGGTCCGCGGTCCTTTTTGTGTGGACCGTAGTTGAAGCCACTGCGACCGCGGTGCATTTTATGCGGCCTGCGGTGGCCAAGTTCAGAGAATAGAGATCTAAAGCCAAGAAGCCTCACCGTGGCCGCACTCGATTTTGTGCGGTACGCACTACCCCAGTAGGGGTATTTTTGTCCAGAAAATTTGGCCTAATATAAATACTTTCTTTTCCCATTGCGAACCCCGTAAATGCGAACCCCGCAAATGTGAACATTCCATCGTAAATGCGAAGAATGTCCAGGACCAGCTACTATCACAAATGTGACCTGTTCGTATCGATCATGCGATCCTGAGCTTCGCAATTGTGAAGGCCCCCTCCCTGCCATTCTGATCGCGAATGCGATACATCTTCGCAAATGTGATGCTCGCATTTGCGAGCCAGACTTCGCAAATGCGAAGTCTGCAGACCTGAAGCATACCAGAAACTTTTCCTCAAGTCCAAATCACTCTGTAGCCTATACAAAACTCACCCGAGCCCTCAGGGCTCCAGACCAAAATGCACACAAGTCTTAAAACATCATACGAACTTGGTCATGTGATCAAATCGCCAAAATAACGCCTAGAACTATGAATTTAGCACCAAGTTGCATGAAATTTTCAAGAAAGTTTCAAAACTTCTAACTTTTCAACCTAAGGTCCGAATCACGTCAAATCAATTCTATTTTCCACCAAATTTCACAGATAAGGTTTGAATATCATAACGGACATATGCCGGGCTATGGAACCAAAATACGGGCCCGATACCAACAAGATCAAACATTAACTAATTTCTCAAAACCTTTGCAAATTTCAGTTTAACGTTTTTATCAAAAATTTATTTCTCGGGCTAGGGACTTCGAAATTCGATTCCGGGCATATGCCCAGTCCCATATTTTACTACGGACCCTCCGGGACTGTTAAAACACAGGTCCGGGTCCATTTACTTAAAATATTGACCGAAGTCAACTAAAATCAACTTTTAAAGGAAAAAAATATTATTTTCTCGAATTTCCACATAAAGGCTTTTCGTAATCGCGCCCGGACTATGCACGCAAATCGAGAAGAGATAAAATGAGGTTTTTAAGGCCTCGGAACATGGGTTCGACTTCTAAAATAGAAGATGACCTTTTGGGTCATCATAGTGTAAAATGTCAAGATGACGTGATACCGTACAACACGAGGAAAAATACATCTCTATGCATATATGTCATGTTTGCATGCCAAAGCCGTGTATCTCAAAGATGAATCATGTACTAACACTCTCAAAGTACTCAATATCACTGTCTCACACTTTCTACTCATCATTCTCAACCACTCGGTACTGTATATGGTCCATACGACCTAGGGAAGATCCATCCCGGAGTATATAAATCACCGACCATCAGTCACTCAGTACCGAGGAAGGCCAATCCGGCCCAATGGAGAAGATCCATCTCCAGGTATATAAATGCTTCAAACAAGATCCATGTCCAAGGAAGATCCATCCCTCAATATAATCAATCACGCTCACTGGGGGTATGTACAGACTCCGGAGGGGCACCTACAGCCCAAGCGCTATAATCTGCATGGACAACTCACGTGCCATAGTATCAATATCAGAATCCGCACGGATAACTCACGTGCTATAGTATCAATATCAGAATCCGCATGGACAACTAATGTGCTATAGTATCAATATCCTCACAATCAAGCCCCCGACCTCACTCAGTCATCAATCTCTCCAGTCTCTCTCTCTCGGGCTCAAAATGTCATGAAACTAGCCCTAAAATGATGATATGATGTATCAATAAATAACAACAGAGACTAAGATATGATATGCATGTGATTGAGTATATAACTTTACGAAAGCAAATAACTCAATAGCAGAAATGACCACAGTGGGTCCCAATAGGATAAGCATGCAGCCTAGACATGGTGTCTAGCATGGATCACAACTCAATAGCTCAAATACGTAAAAAATTTATGGTTACAGGTAAGATCAAGTAACTACACAGTACCATAAAAATAACAGAGTCACAATTCACACGGTGCACGCCCACACGCCCGTCACCTAACATGTACGTCACCTCAACACCAATCACATAGCACGTAATTCGGGATTTCATACCCTCAACACTAAGTTTAGAAGAGTTATTTACCTCGAACAAGCTAATTCCAATATCGAGCAAGCCAAGCGATGCTCCAAAAATACCATCACACATGTAGCGACCTCCGAATAGTTTAAAACTAGCCAAAAGCAACTCAAATACATCAAATAAATCCCAAGGAAACAATTCCAAAATGATAAAGATCGAATCCTTAATCAAAATCCAAAACCGTCAAAAAATCACACTGGGGCCTACACCTCGGAACCTGACAAAACTCATAAAATCTAACAACCCATTCAATTACTGTCACACCTCCTTTTTCCGGCACCGCGAGGTGCGTAGGGAGTTTTTTCCAATTAAAGGACAGTCGAAACGGGATTGGTTTAATTATTTCAGAGTCGCCACTTGGGAGATTTAGGGTGTCCCAAGTCACCAATTTTAATCCCGAATCGAGGAAAAGAATGACTCTATATTACAGTCTGCGTACCAGAAATCCGGATAAGGAATTCTGTTAACCCGGGAGAAGGTGTTAGGCATTCCCGAGTTCCGTGGTTCTAGCACGGTCGCTCAACTGTTATATTCGGCTTATTTATCTGATTTTTAATACAATTATGAACCATGTGCAAATTTTATCTTTTTACCGCTTTATTATTATAATTATTATTTTTTTAGGAATGTGAACATCGCTTAAAACATATCTTTGGATTGTGTCACATGAAATGCACCCACAATACGAAACATATTTTATTTGATGTTTTAGGATTTAGATTTGGGTCGCATGAAATGCGCATCCGAGTTTAAGAAGGTAAAATTAATTAAATCGCGCCTAAAGAGTCTAACGCGTCATCATCTTTGGGGAAGGAAGTGAAATTCACTAAACAATCCATCCCTAATTCTAAGTAATTTTTTTTTTAATAATTAAATAAATAAATGAGAATGGAGAATCCTATACATTTGTATTATTTACATCTATTTATTTTTAGCGAACTCCTTTAATAGTATCCCTAATGACTACCTTTTTATTATTACTAAGTTTTTTTATAAATATAAAATCAATATCTACATTCTTGAAAATGACATATTAAATAGAAGGGAAAAACAAATATTAGCAGAAAATAATAAAATTATAATCATAGATACAACATGGAATTATCGGAAAGTAAAAAAATAAAAAAAAAATAAAAAAAACTAATTATCCCATAGTTGGATTAAAATTCAAATTATTAGTAAGACTTAAGCTTATTGAAACTAATTATTTGCAAATACTGAAAATTGAAAGAAATAAAAATAAAAACTTGAGTACTAAATCATATTTCTAAAAATTTAAACAATTTAACATTAACTAACTTTGTTTTAATTCATCATGTCCTAATACTTGTTTGCAAACTAATTCATGTTATAACTGAAATTAACTACATGATTCGGATTAACTTATCGTTGATGAAAAACCTTCTGCATAAGGAACTTAGTTAATTTTTTGCCAAACTGATTCAATAACGCCATTTTTACGTTATTTCTTCTATTTTTTTATTAAACAGTTTTAATTAATAATCAGGCTTAAATATATTTCCTAATAATCTGGTAAAGGCGTTATTTAATATGTCGCTATAATATGCCTAGTTATGCCGATGACAGTGATTTACAGAATAATAATACATGAATAACCTAAATACAATACAAAAATTAAATTAAACTAAATTAAAAATTTAACACTCCATTCTTCATTTCAGCTTACAAAATGCCAAAATTACAGTTGTGTACCTGATATTGTCAATATAAGAAGAAGAAAGTCAGCAACGTAATACGTAACACAGCAACAGCAACAATAACCAGCAATAACCAGTCAACGAAAATCCCAGTGACAGCTTTGAAAAATTCAAAATAAAATCCAGGAATGCCGAAAATAATGGACAGAAACCAAAGGAAATTTTCAGATTTTTGAAAGGCTAGTTAATCTTCAACCCTTAATTTCTACACCTGTATACCAGAATATTTCTCAGGTGTGTACTACTTTCTCTTCTAATTTTCAAATTTTTTTTCTTTGTATGTTTTTTCTTTTCTTGAGAGTTTCAATGTTTTTTTTTCGGAATAAATGTTCAGCCTTTTTTTTGTCAATCTCTTTTTTTCTGTCCCCCCTTTTGTGTTCAAGACTTCACACATATATATCCCATCCCATAAATCAATTAAAATCAATCCCTTTCTCTACCAAACCCATTATTTTCCCACTCATCCCCATTACATTAAATAAATATATCACACCACCCCATTATATTTTTGTCCCCCATGCTTTATTTAAAATAATGCAAGATTCCCCTTTAATTTAAATCTTGTCCCCCCTTTATATTAAATAATCATATCACAACCCACCCCATTTCATTTTGTCCCCCATGCTTCAAATAAACAATTTCAAAATGTACAATTCCTAAACTACCCCTTCCGACCTTACTGAAATTACCAAACTACCCCTGAACGTATTACAAATTTACCAAACTACCCATCAGCTATAACACATCAATTAATCAAACTTAACCAAAATATAGACAATATGATCAATTTCTAACAATGTTCAAACAACAATATGAACACGGATGAACATCATAACAACAATATCACATGAACATGATTTTAACAACATTTCAACAACAAATCACATGAACACAAATTGAACAACCAAGAACAACTAAAATTTGATTGAACAATATTTTAGCAACAAACAATCCTATTTTCGGATTCAACACCAACAATAAACAAAGTATGAAGATTTCTAAACTCAGTCATATTGAACTTAAAATCAACTCTAACAACATTACAACAAACAATTCTTATATTAAACTTTAAACAAAATTATGAGAACAATTCAAGAAATAATCATAAATGGTAAACAAGAAATCAAACTATACAAAATTTGGATTCAAGATCATCCAAACAAAGTATGAACATGAATTAAATCTATATTAAACAACAAGCATGACGGATTCAAACGATTAAATCAATATATTTCCTTCAACATAACTAAAAATTTTTTAGACAAATAACAAAATTGTTGTTAGAAACTATTATGAACTTAAACTTGAACTTAACAATATTAACAATTTCTAAAAATACATTAACACATGAAACAAATTGAAGAAATAATCAATTAAATTTCAATTTGAATCTAACAAACATCAAACTAACAAATATTTATTCTAACAATAAAACAAACATGAAATAAACATGAAAAATAACTAATTAATCCTTCCTTTGAAATCTGAAAAATTTATCTAACAAACAACATATGAACATGAACTAAAAATTAAGTCAAACGATAAACAAAACAAACATTTGCCGATTTTAGATTCGAAAATATCAAAAAAAAAATGCGGACAATATAAAACTCAAAAATCCACTAACCGGATCGACATGAAATATGTACGGACTGACTCGATGAACCTCGGCCAAAGCTCGACCAAACGGCAACGAACACGAACCTACGAAACCAACTGAAGCCGCGCCGATGCAGCAGCAACAGTTGTCGCGGCAGAAATGCATGAACAAAGCAGCTGGGATTCACTTGTTTACGTGAAGGAGACGGAGTGAAGCAGAAGTCATGAGAGCAAGTGGTCGACTGGTTCTGTCGACTGGTTCTATCCATCGACTGAAGACGCAGCAATGGGGAGGGGAAAAAACTGGACGAGGCAGCAGCAACTCGGAAGCGATGGTCGACGAAGGCAATGGCAGCAGTAGCAGCTGCGTGAGCAGTAGGTGGGCTGTTTGGGTCGTCCCTGATTGTCGACTGTAATCGATAGAAATGGGGGTTGACGACGAGGGTAAGGGCAGTCGGAGAAGAAGGCAGCGCAGTAGCAGCTGCGTGAGCAACAATGGCGACTGGCCATGGCGAGGGTGAACAACTTGGACATAAGACGTCGATGTTCGTTCGGACGAAGAAGATGAAGCAACGGAGAAACCATGGACGACGTCGACGGAAAAGATGAAGACGTGAAGATGGAGGGGAATGGGAGAGGGAAGCCATGGTTGGGCTTTGGAGTTTTGAGGAAGAAGAAGGAGAATAGGGGGGGGGCGGATGCTTTAGGCATTTCTTAGGGTTTTCTTAATTTTTTTTTTTTTTTTATTTTGTTTGTAAAATAAAAGGGGTGTTGGGTTATGGACTGGGTCGACCCAGTTCGAAATGGACTGGGTCGTAGGGAAGGTTGGGCCATTTTTTGGGCCTATGGCTTGAAATCGAAGAAGAGGCCCAATTCCGACTTTCTTTATATTTTCGCTCTCTTTTCTTCTTTTATTTTTCTAAAACTAAATTATAAAAATACTTAAACTATTATTAAGAACTAAATTAAGTTATAAAAGCGCAAATTAATTCCCAATAAAAATTAACGCACAATTAAGTATTAATTAAGCATAAAATTGTATATTTGGACATTAAATGCTAAAAATGCAAACGATGCTTATTTTTGTAATTTTTAAATTTTTGTAAAACAAATTTAATTACTAACAACTATAGAATTAAATCCTACATGCAAAATGCGACATATTTTTGTATTTTTTATTAATTTATCAAATAAACACGCACAGACAAATACAAATAATTATTCAAAATGTCACAAAATATCACAAAATGGCACACCAAGAAAAATCATTTTATTTTTGAATTTTTTGGGAGTAATTCTCATATAGGGCAAAAATCACGTGCTTACAGCTGCCCCTCTTTGCCCGGATACACGAAGGGTTTTCGTGCAAAGATAAAGCGAGCGATTTTTGCCCATTCGCGTACTCCGTTGAAGCATTTTTTTGAAAAAGATTTGACCGAACCTTTGCTTCAAAGGTTTCCTACATATCCTGGGCTAAACAGGAATCAGGTCAATGTAGTTCGGGAAATTTTGGTAGCTGGGACTACCGTTGGACTGCAATGTTACTGTTGTTGCATGCTATTATTATTGCTTACCGATCTCCTTGTTACACCGTGCTTAAAAAAACAAGAAGCTAGGCTAGAGTACAATTTATTTTTGTTGCCTTGCTTCCTTGTCTGCTTGCATTTCTTTCGGTGCTTTTCTTCCGATGCTTTTCTTCCTTTTGACACATGGACTTGAGTTTATGCTGGGACCCCTTGTTGCAACCTTCTGCTTCCCGGTGCTGGGGAATTTTATTGTTTATTGCTGGGGATTCCTGTTGTAACCTTCCGCCTTCTGGTGGGGTTACTGATTCCAAACTCTGTAATACAAGACTAAAAAGTTGCTTCAATGCAAAATTATGAAATGTATGCCCGCATTATACTGGTGGACGACCTAGAACTGAAATGTATTCCCGCATTTTACTGGTGGGCGACCTAGAACATGAAATGAAAACATAAATGTATACCCGCATTATACTGGTGGGTGACCTAGAAATGGAAAACTGAAATGTATGCCCGCATTATACTGGTGGGCGACCTAGAACAGAAAAGTATTCCCGCATTATACTGGTGGGTGACCTAGAACTTAAAAGTATTCCCGCATTATACTGGTGGGCGACCTAGAACATGAAATGAAAACATAAATGCATACCCGCATTATACTGGTGGGTGACCTAGAACTGAAATGTATTCCCGCATTATACTGGTGGGCGACCTAGAACATGAAATGAAAACATAAATGCATACCCGCATTATACTGGTGGGTGACCTAGAACATGAAATGAAAAGACAGAAATGTATTCCCGCATTATACTGGTGGGCGCCTAATTGGCAAAGAATAATTTGAATTTGTTTCCTCGATTCTCCGAGAAAATTTCCACTTGTGGTAGAAAATTTTATGCCCCAATTCTGGCGATCTTTCTTATGGCGTATCTTTAGGCCATCATCAACACTTTATTTTCCTGTTCAAATCAAAGAAAATTTAGTTAGTTTTTTTTTTTTTTTTTTTTTTTTGAAATATGGCGAATGGTCATGTCACTCCTGATGGGGATGATTGTTCCCTTTCCCTTATTCTTGTTCGGCGTTCTCAAAACTTGTTGGGGATGATGTTATTTGCTGGGGATAACATTCTGCTGGGGACGGTTTTTCCATTTATCCCTTCACCATTTTGTATCTCAAAAATTTCTGGAGGTTATTTTGCCGAAGATGAATTTTCCTTTCTTCCCTTCCCCTTCTGTGTTGTCCGACCACCTCGTAGCTTGGTCGATATTCGGTCGGAGTACTCTGGGGATCGTCTTGGAACTTGGCTTACAATTTCCTCAACATATTTTTTTTTCGGCTCTTCCCCGTACTTTCCTTGCCATTTTAGGACAATATTATTCGGCCTAGCAACCAACGTCTTTTGCCTTATTGCCTTGTCTCTTGCCTGCCCTTTTCACTTTTTATGTTGTACCATTTTGGCAACTGGTAGTAAGCTCTGAAAGACCTTCCTTAAAACATAAATTTCTAGAAAAATTCTTTTAAACAACAAAATGAAAAGATAGAAAAATGAGAAAATCTTTCTGAACAAAAAAATGAACTTATCTGGGTGATACAACCGATTCCAATGATCATGTTGTGCATTCCGGATTAATCAACCCAGTCTATTTGTGTCGATCAAACTTTCTGATGTCTTCACTTGCTGGGGATAAATAGGTGCCCAATTCTTCGCAAAATACGGATCTTTTTCCGTCAATCTATCTTGTCGCCTTATAGTGCCCTTCGCGGGGTTTTCACTAACAAGGCTCTCTCATTTCTCACAACTCCCGTCGCCTTATGGTGCCTGTGAAGGTTTTCACCGATAAGACTCTCTCATTTTGTATTTCTCAGCTTACGTCGCCTTATGGCGCCTGTGAAGGTTTTCGCCGATAAGACTCTCTCATCTTATTTTCTCAGCTTGGGATTGGAGTGTTGCCGATAAGATTTATCTCTGCCGGGAATTCTTTTGGCTAAAAATTCTTTCAATTCATGATCCTCATTCAGTCAGGGACCGATGTTTTATTCTTGGTTTTCATTTGCCTATCTTAACACCTCTCGGATACTGATCGGGAGGTCTTTTTTGGATATCAATATAGGTTTTAGAAGAAAAGGATATAAAATTCAAAATAACTTTGATGGGTAAAGTATTACAACTCTTGGAATCAAACTCTTTTTTTTTTCTCTTTTTTTTTTCAAAATTTAGAAACATAATTTCTGCCCCAGTTTTCTTACTTGGGGATTTTTCTTTTGATTTTTTTTTTTTATTTATTTTATTACCTTATGACCGAGCCGTGAGGCGCCTACGTATCCTCTTTGAGGAATCAGGTCGAACGTAGTTCACTGACTCCTTTGTTTTCTTGCGACCTTCAAAAAGTTTTTTTTTTCATACATTTTTTCATTAATGATTCCAAGAGAGGGGTATAAAAAGATAAGTATGGCTCAAAGGGGTAAAGCAAAGGTTAAAAGTGTTTGGATAGAAGAAAGAATTGCCTCCGTCATTTCATTATCCGATAAGCACTAAGTATAAACAAACAAATAAACAACAAAAGAAATTACACATAATATCTTTTGACTGCATCAGAATTGATAGCCATGTCGACGCATCTTCCTTCAACATCCGTCAGACGTAAAGCGCCATTGGATAATACTCTGGTCACAATATACGGCCCTTGCCAATTCGGGGCGAACTTGCCTTTTGCCTCAATCTGATGTGGGAGGATCCGTTTCAATACTTGTTGCCCTACTTCAAATTTTCTGGGGCGCACCTTCTTATTGTATGCTCTTGCCATTCTCTTTTGATACAACTGGCCATGACATACTGCTGCCAATCTTTTTTCATCCATTAAACTCAGCTGCTCTAGTCGGGTTTTGACCCATTCATCATCGTCAATCCCGGCCTCAGCGATAATTCGAAGGGAAGGAATTTCAACTTCTGCTGGTATTACTGCTTCGGTTCCGTATACCAACAAATAAGGAGTCGCACCTATTGAAGTACGAACAGTAGTGCGGTATCCTAACAACGCAAATGGTAGCTTTTCATGCCATTGTCTGGATCCTTCAATCATTTTCCTCAATATCTTTTTTATATTTTTGTTGGCTGCCTCAACTGCTCCATTCGCCTTGGGCCGATACGGAGTGGAATTACGGTGTGTAATCTTAAACTGTTCACATACTTCTCTCATCAAGTTGCTGTTAAGATTAGCACCATTGTCCGTGATTATTATATTTGGGATCCCAAATCTACAAATGATATGGGAATGGACGAAATCCACCACTGCCTTCTTGGTTACAGACTTAAAAGTTTTGGCTTCAACCCACTTAGTGAAATAATCGATGGCTACCAGAATGAACCTGTGACCGTTCGAAGCTGCCGGCTCGATAGGCCCAATGACATCCATGCCCCATGCTACAAATGGCCATGGTGCGGACATTGTATGCAATTCCGTTGGTGGAGAATGAATCAGATCTCCGTGTATCTGACACTGATGGCATTTTCGTACGAAACTGATACAATCATGCTCCATAGTGAGCCAATAATATCCCGCTCGCAGAATCTTCTTTGCCAACACATATCCGCTCATATGGGGCCCACAGATTCCAGCATGTACCTCTGTCATCACTATCGTGGCTTGACCTGCATCAATACATCTCAGCAATCCCAGATCTGGGGTTCTTTTGTACAACATTCCTCCACTGAGGAAAAATCCATTTGCCAGTCGTCGAATGGCTCTCTTTTGATCTCCGGTTGCCTGCTCCGGGTATATTCCTATCCTGAGGTATTCCTTGATATCATAAAACCATGGCTCGCCATCCATTTCTTCTTCTATTATGTTGCAGTAGGCATGCTGATCACGAACCTGAATATACAATGGGTCAACATGGATTTTGTCTGGATGGTGCAACATCGATGCTAAAGTGGCCAAAGCATCGGCAACCTCATTGTGAACTCTCGGGATGTGTCTGAACTCCACTGATCGAAATCGCTTGCTCAAATCGTGCAAACATTGTCGGTATGGTATAAGCTTCAAATCCCGTGTTTCCCATTCACCCTGGATCTGATGTACTAGGAGGTCCGAGTCTCCCAAGACCAAGACGTCCTGAACATCCATGTCTGCAGCCAATCGTAGGCCCAAAATACATGCCTCATATTCAGCCATGTTGTTAGTACAATAGAAACGTAGCTGAGCTGTAACAGGATAGTGATGTCCTGTTTCTGAAATAAGTACTGCTCCTACTCCAACTCCTTTCGCATTAGCAGCCCCATCAAAGAAAAGCTTCCACCCTGGCTCCTCATTCAGTTCTAACTCCTCTATATGTATCACTTCTTCATCAGGAAAATACGTCCTCAAAGGCTCGTATTCTTCATCAATAGGATTCTCAGCTAAGTGATCGGCCAATGCTTGAGCTTTCATGGCCGTCCTCGTCACATAGACAATGTCGAACTCTGTGAGTAATATCTGCCATTTTGCCAATCTTCCTGTGGGCATAGGCTTCTGGAAAATATACTTTAATGGATCCAGACGTGAAATAAGGTATGTAGTATGTGACGACAGATAATGCTTAAACTTCTGTGCTACCCAAGTTAGAGCACAACATGTTTTCTCAAGTTGAGTGTACTTATTCTCATAGACTGTAAACTTCTTGCTGAGATAATAGATGGCTTGCTCTTTTCTTCCTGTGATGTCGTGTTGACCCAACACGCAACCAAACGAATGATCCAGGACCGTTAGATAAAGGATTAATGGCCTCCCCGACTCAGGTGGAACCAATACAGGTGGATTAGATAAATAACCTTTGATCTGGTCAAATGCCTTCTGACATTCTGCCGTCCATTCTATCGCGGCATCTTTCCTCAACAATCGAAAGATGGGTTCACAAGTTGTTGTGAGCTGAGCGATGAATCTGCTGATATAGTTCAACCTTCCCAACAGACTCATTACTTCTGTTTTGTTCCTCGGTGGCGGCAATTCCTGGATGGATTTGATCTTTGACGGATCCAACTCAATGCCTCGCCGACTGACGATAAATCCTAACAGCTTTCCAGATGGAACACCAAATGCACATTTGGCTGGGTTGAGCTTAATGTCGTACCTTCGAAGTCTTTGGAAAAACTTCCTAAGGTCTGCTACGTGGTCTTCCTGACGCTTGGATTTGATGATCACATCATCTACGTACACTTCGATTTCTTTATGTATCATATCATGGAACACAGTAGTCATTGCTCTCATGTACGTTGCCCCAGCGTTCTTCAAACCGAATGGCATTACCCGATAACAATAAGTCCCCCATGGCGTAATGAAAGCTGTTTTCTCTGCATCTTCTTCATCCATCAAAATCTGATGATACCCAGCGTAGCAATCCACAAAGGAGCCGATTTCTTTCCCGGCGCAATTGTCGATCAAGATATGGATATTGGGCAATGGAAAGTTATCCTTTGGGCTTGCCCTGTTCAGATTACGGTAGTCGACGCATACCCTGATCTTCCCATCTTTCTTTGGTACTGGCACTACATTAGCCAACCAATCAGGATATCGAGAGACCCGAATAACCTTTGCTTGCAGCTGCTTGGTTACTTCTTCTTTAATCTTCACACTCATATCTGTTTTGAACTTCCTCAGTTTCTGCTTGACAGGAAGACAGGCCGGGTCAATGGGCAATTTGTGAACCACTAGCTTGGTGCTTAAACCCGGCATGTCGTCATATGACCATGCAAAAATATCTTTAAACTCAATGAGTGCTTTGATTAATTCTTCCCTGATGCCAGGCTCAATGTGGATGCTGATTTTGGTTTCTCGGACATTATCCGCATCCCCTAGATTTACAGCCTCGGTGTCATTCAGATTAGGCTTGGGTTTCTCTTCAAATTGGCATAGTTCTCGGTTTATTTCCTCGAAGGCTTTATCCTCATCATATTCAGACTCATAATCGATCTCTTGTATCATTAAATCAGAGTCAGATTGATTTATTAGACTAGGTCGAAGATCCGTCGTGCATGCCATGTCATTAGAACCAGTAAAAAGAGAACTGTTCAGAAAGAGAAAAGAATAAAACAAAATTAAAATGAGACAAGAAAAGAGTTTTATTAAAATGCGGGATAACAGGGTTCACACTTTTACAAGATAAAAATGAGATTTGGATTACACCCTGAATAATCCGAAAAATAAAAAAGCAAAAATCAAAGCCTACTACCAGGACTCTCCCCGAGTAGGAAGAGGAGTAACCGTCCAATTGTTGGTTTTGGCTTCAGGCCCCATAAACTGTATGTCTGTTCCACTGGAACCCTCTCCGACTTCTACCATATTGACATTAGTGAACAATCTTTCGAAACTCTGATTCAGATCCCCGTCAATCCCAATCAATCGCCCGAGAACTTTCGGGACTGGTGACCCCTTGGCGCTTGCTCTAACAAAAGATCTTGAGAGACGTGGCACAGGTTTGGGAAGAAACCAAACTTTCTTCTTCATTTTCCGAGCTCGTTTTACATCTGCCGCAGTCGGTTTGAACCCCAACCCAAAGGTCTCCAAATTCTTGGGCAAGGAAACAGGTTGAACAATTCCCTGAAGTTCAGCTCCCAAGCCTTTTCCTGGCATAAACCCATTACCTAGCATTTCTGAAACCATCATAACCGTTGCGGAAGCTATCCTAGGATGCTGAATGATTTCACCCTCGGGGATCTTGTTTGCCGACACTGCATCAAAAATCTGGTAGACCCAGGGACCTTTGTCATCATTAGTCTCTATGAAGGGTACAATGGCGCCTCCTACGGTGCACGCAGTGTCCTCGCCGTGCAATACGACCTCTTGTCTATCCCACTCGAACTTGACCATCTGATGCAAGGTGGATGGCACTGCTTTGGCTGCATGGATCCACGGACGTCCCAACAGAAAGTTATAAGATACCGTAGCATCTAATACCTGGAATTCCATGGTAAACTGGACTGGACCGATGGTCAACTCAAGTATAATATCCCCCACGGTGGCTGTTCCATTTCCGTCAAATCCTCGGACGCAAATGCTATTCTTTTGGATTCTTCCGTGGTCGATCTTCAATTGGTTCAGGGTGGATAATGGACAAATATTGGCACTTGAGCCGTTATCCACTAATGCCCGAGTAACTGCCGAATCTTCACATTTGACAGTTAGGTAGAGAGCTTTATTATGCTCCGTGCCCTCCACTGGCAGATCATCATCTGAAAATGTTACCCTGTTCACCTCGAAAATTTTGTTGGCAATCGTTTCCAGGTGATTTACAGAAATTTCATTGGGCACATGAGCTTCATTCAGTATCTTCATCAGGGCCCGACGATGTTCATCCGAATGGATTAATAATGATAGCAGTGAGATCTGGGCCGGTGTTTTCTTCAACTGTTCGACCACGGAGTAATCCTGCACTTTCATCTTCTTTAAGAAATCCTCAGCTTCTTCTTCTGACACAGGTTTCTTTATTGCAGCTGGATTGGGTCTTCTCAACTCCGCCGGAGCAAAACACCGTCCTGATCGAGTCAGTCCCTGCGCCTCACAACTATTCTCCTCCACTTGTTGTCCCTTGTACATCACCACTGCCTTCTCATACTTCCAAGGCACAGCCTTGCTATCAATCATTGGTGTTTGGACTACTGGTTTTATGATGACCAGTTCCCTGCAGACCCCTTTCACAACAACCACGGGTGTAGATGATGCTCCCGTTATTACCAACTTGGCTGGTTCTGGTTTCCTTGTAGCGGCAGATGGATTCTTCCCCAATATCACCACTGGCTTGACATCTTCCCCCTTCAACTGTACCCCTGCTTCCTCATTGATCGATTTTTCTTTTGGAGTGGCACGGATCATCATCACTGTCTGTGGGGGTTTCTTCGGCTCCCCTACTTCGTGCACAAGCTCGATCATGTGGGCTTCAGGGTGCTTTGGCAATGGGTTCTGGTTAATGTTAGGTGCCTCCGGTGCCTGTACCTCGATCTTGTTGGTATCAATAAGATCTTGTATTGCATGTTTCAGCCTCCAACATTTCTCGGTATCATGTCCGGGAGCTCCCGAACAATATTCACATCTTACCGAGTGATCCATATTTTGGGGTAAGGGATTTGGTAATCTAGGCTCAACAGGATTTAATAAACCCAACTGCCTCAATTTGTGGAACAAGGCAATATAAGTTTCCCCCAACTCAGTAAAAGTTCTTTGCCTCTGCAATCTTTCATTTCTGGCGGCCGGATTTCCCCTGAAACCCATCCCTGGAGGGTTCCTGTAGGCTCTTGGTGGTGGATAGGTGTTTTGTGGTGGTGGGTATGTGTTATGTGGAGGTGGGTATGTGTTATGTGGAGGTGGGTATGTATTGTGGGGAACCGGCGTGCGCCATTGTGGGCGAACCGGAGGTTGGGTGTATGTCTGGGCTTGATGGACGGTGAAATGTTGTTCTTGTGGTTGGTAGTAGGGTTGTGGAGGGTAATTTGGAATGTGTGGGTAGTTTAGACGATGGGGTCTGGGTTGGTAATGAGGGGAAGGACCTCTAGATCTGGACCAATTGTCGGCCTCTAATGTCGTGACCTCCTCTCTCCTTTTCTTCCCTAGCGCACCTCCCGTGCCGCTCTGAATGGCCTGAGTTGTTGCCTTAATTGCCGAATAACTCAGGATTTTATTAGACTTAAGTCCCTCTTCTATCATACCTCCCATTTTCACAACTTCATTAAATGATTTGCCAACTGACGTCACCAAGTGACCAAAGTAAGTTGGCTCGAGAGTTTGTAAGAAGTAATCCACCATTTCTCCTTCTCTCATTGGGGGATCAACTCTGGCTGCCTGTTCTCTCCATCGGAACCCAAATTCTCGGAAGCTCTCTCCGGGTTTCTTCTCGAGCTTTAGCAATGTGAGACGGTCTGGGACTATCTCAAGGTTGTATTGGAAATGTCCTGCGAAAGCCTGTGCCAAGTCATCCCAGGTGTACCACCTGCTCGGATCTTGTCTTGTATACCACTCTAACGCCGACCCGCTCAAACTCTGGCCAAAGTAAGCTATTAATAGCTCATCTTTGCCCCCTGCTCCCCTCATTTTGCTACAAAAACCTCGTAGATGTGCCATAGGATCACCATGCCCTTCGTATAAATCGAACTTGGGCATTTTGAACCCTGCTGGTAATTGAACGTCAGGGAAAGGGCATAGATCCTTGTAAGCCACGCTGACTTGGTTACCTAACCCGTGTATGTTCCTGAAGGATTGCTCCAGGCTTTTAAATTTCCGCATCACCTCGTCCTGCTCTGGGCTCTTAGCCGGCTTTTCAATCTCCGCCGGGACCTCAAAGTGGGGATTATAGGTATGTGGCTCGGGTGCTTTGAATGTGAGTTCAGGGGGGTAGTATTGTGTATCGTGAGCCTGAAACAATGGCTCACTAGATGATCTGTGCAATGGGGCTGGGGGAGGTGCCACAAAGACGGGAACATTTGGTGGAGGAGGGTTTTGAGTGGGTGGTGGAGCTTGGGAATCATAAGCCTCTCTTCCCTGATAATAATGATGGCTTGGGAAACTTGTTGAAGGACCGGGAGAAGGGTATTCCGGCGTGTGTGTTGGTTGGAGGGTAGGAGTAACGGGTAATTCTTGCCCCTTCTGGGCTCTAGCTAAGGCTATCTGCATTTCATTCATTTCTAGCCTCATTTTTTCCATTTTCTCCAGGGCTTCTTTCAGCATCTGATTGGCCGTTTTTTCTGACTCAACGCTGTTGTCTGACCCAGTCATACTTTCTGGTATAGGACCTTTTGATCTTGTCTGATAATGGTACGGTGCCAGTACGCTCTAACAACTAACTGATATTGGTATGAAAAAACAACAAACTTGTCAGTGGTAGAGTCTTAACAGATATTGTAATTGCACGTTAGGGGGATGCAATGCTCCTAGGCAGTTAATCATTTCTAACATGCTTTTGCTCCGATCCGCATGCATCATCCCGGCTTATTTTTGCTCTGACAAATATATATTCTTCCTCTTTTTTTTTTCTTCTTTTTTTTTCTTTTTAATTACGGTCGAATCCTATAGAGATTGCCTACGTATCGTGACCCCGCACGAATCAGACCAAGCGTAGTTCGTGCCATAAGACCAAATATATATATTTTTTTTTTCTTTATATTACTCAAAAATAATGCTATTACAAGCCATCACAGAAAAAACAAAAAATACAGACTTTATATATATATATATATATATATATATATTTTTTTTTTTTTTTTTTTTTTTTTGAGAATGTTTGAAGAAAAGGAAAAAACATATGGGTAGACAACAGACTCGAAAAACAAACAAGTGCAAGATTGAACTAGGGATACATTAAAGCTTTGAATTTTGGTGCCCGCGAGGCATCATTCGGCCTTTCCGCGGGCTTGGGGGCCAGGCTTCTTTGCAAGCTTTTTAGTTCCTCCATGATCTGATGGACATAACCCATGATTGAGGCAAATAGGACATCACGAGGCATCTCTTCACATGTTAGGCACTTTGTGGTGATATAGCGCCCTATATCATTGATCCTACCCCTGATTCTATCCCTCTCTATGCACAGCTGTTCTATCCGTTGATTCTTTAGTCCCAATATTCGAGTATTGTCAATGAGCTGCTCTTGGAACCTCTCCATTTGTTCTTCCATCCGGGCTATCGACTCATGGTAGTGTTCTCTATATGTTCTAGCATCCTGGGCTTGTTTGAGGACCCGATTATTGAGAATGGAGTTTATCTCTCTCAATGTCGCGACACTCATTTCATAGTCCCTTTTTACTTTCCATAGGTGCTCTCTCCGTGATGTTGTAACTGTAGCCCACCTGACCCGCATTCTTGTTATACAAGCCTGGGATCTCTCCAAGTCTTCTCGGCTTTGGCTGACTTGATTTCTCAATTCCGCTATCAACCTTTCATCAGATCGACGTTTCTGTCGGTCGCTATCACTCTTACTGACTTGGCGAATTCGGGCTTTCAGTGCCTGGTTTTCTTTGGCTAATTTGTTCTTCTCACCCTGCTCTGAGGCTACCTGAACGTTGTTTTCAAACATAAGTCTTTCAATTTGTCGCTTCAGCTTCCGGATTTCAACCCGGTAGCCTTCCTCTCTCTCTAACCAGCCCCACTGTTCCTGCGAATCATCCGTAAATTGTTGGACGTGAGCTCTTTTGGCAGGCCTCTGACGAATCTGGAACCTTTTCCCGAACCAAACATCGTATTTTGGGTCTACCTCACCCTTAGCCAGCTCTCGAACCATAGTCTTGGGTTCAAGGAATCTACATTCGTGCCACAACTTTCTAATTTTTCCTTCGGGGAACACGACTCCTGGACTCAACTC
The DNA here is from genome assembly GCF_000393655.2 of Nicotiana sylvestris. NCBI lineage: Eukaryota > Viridiplantae > Streptophyta > Magnoliopsida > Solanales > Solanaceae > Nicotiana > Nicotiana sylvestris. The sequence continues at coordinate 19,010,254 of NC_091067.1, read as the reverse complement.
AATGGCGTGCTTGCTTAGATCCTCATCAGTGGGAATTACCTGAAATCTTCCTAGTTGGCGCAGTACCCGATGAGGAGCATATGGTTGGATGCTACGAAGTCCCATCAAAAGAACATGACATTCCTCGGCCGCCATGTATATTACCTCAGTATCATTCAACCACCCAAATGCCCATTCAACTTGGTCGGCTGTTATTGACCTCAATTGTGCAAGCCATGCTTCGACGCCTTCGGGAAATATGACGCCTGTCATTCGTTTCTCAAAGCCGCTAATGCAGTTTTTCTCAGTCAACCCGTGGTTCATGTATCCCACTCGGTGATGGAGGTGTTCTTGCATCCACAACTGGAGTAACAGATTGCATCCCTGAAAGAACTTGCCTCCTTCTCGGCATATAGTTAAAGCTCGGTAGATTTCAGACAAAATCAAAGGAACCACAGTACTGTCGGTTCTTTTGATTGCAACATCGGCCATCCCTACAAGGCCTATCTCTATTTTTTTATCTTTGCGGGGACAGACCACAATTCCCAGAAATGCTGTGATAAATGCCAAAGTACGTCTTGCTTCCCACCTGATTCTGTTCCCAGTGTGAGTTAATCCGAGGTTTGGTTCTTCCAAACCCTGAGGAATTCCGTACCGTTGATACAAGAATTGGAGAGTACAACATCCCTTCGACAAATCATCATTCTGTACCTTCCGACTAATGCTTAGTAAATCCAAGAACGCGTGCGGAGATACTGGTCTTGGTGAAAGTAAATACTGCCCTCTTAGTTTCCCATTCAACCCCGCATATCCGGCGACTTCCTCTAGTGTAGGTGAAAGTTCAAAGTCAGCAAAACGAAACACGTTGCGTGTTGGGTCCCAGAACGGTATTAGAGCCTCGATGATATCTGTCCTTGGCTTGATATTCAACAGATCGACAAAACCTCCCAAAACTCTTTCCACTATCTTTATACTATCCTTTCCCATATCATTCCACCACATGTGGAGTTGCGAAGGGACCTCGCTACACACTGAGAATGGTTCATTTTGACTTGTGCTCATCCTGCACATTTATTATAGTGATTAAAGAAGGAAAAACTTTTATTTGACTTAAAAACTATCTATATTCTAAAGAAATATTTTTTGGATTTTAATAATTTTTTTTTCTTGAAAAAAAACTTTTAAGGAGAAAGGAAATATTTTTGAACCAATATTCTGAATTTATGAAAGAAATACTACAGAAAAAATATTTTTGAATTTTATTTTGAATATCTTTTAAACAAATAATTGGGATTTTGAGATTAAAAGGAAATATATTTTTTTTTTAAAAAAAATTGAGGTCTAAAAGAAAAACTTTCTAAAGAAGTGAGTAATGTTAAATATTTTTGGATTTTTTTTTGAATATGGTGAGCCGAAACCAAAGAGGTTTGCCTCTGATCTCACATCCGGTGAGAATCATACCCGCGTAGTTCAGGCTATAAACTAACTAATTTTTTTTTTTTTTTTTTTTTTTGAAAACAAACAAATTTTCCACTTCCTTTTATAAAAAAAAACTATTTTCATTTTTCATTTTTTTTTTTTAAATAAAGCAAATTAAAATAGAAGACTTATTCCTACACACTTTCTGCTTTCTAGGCAAACCAACAATTCTAAAAGTAAAAATATATATATGTTTTTTTTTTTTTTTTTAAAAAATTCGGCAGTACTTCGACAGTACTTGGACACTGATTTTTTCTAAATTAATCAAATAACTTTTACTTGCTATTTTTATTTTATTTTACTTTTTACACTCCCGAGACTCAGAAGCCGGTCAACATGCAAGACCGAGCAAATAAATGCACATAAAACAAATAATATGCATCAGGATGGTCATTTTCATTTTTGGTGCACCTGTCCTAGACAGACTCAACCCCTGTGTTGAGCCTCCAAAGTCAGATGCACGTGATGCAAACAAACGTTCCTACTAGGGATCCGACATGTGGTTTTGTTATACTAGGTTCAGAACCTGGGTGTTTGTTCTAGACCTGGCTTACCCGAGCGGACAGCTCGAGCCGAGGGGGGGTAGCGTACCGGGAATACAGAAGCTTCACCGGCTTAGCAACTTGTCCGAACCTCGTTCTAAATTGGGATTTGACACTATACAGAAAAGAAGTCGTACGAAGTACACCCTTCTTCATGATTTAGAAGACTCAGAGAGGAGATGGGTTTCGGCACAGTTTATACACAGTTCACGTAATATCAAAGCGGTAAAAGCAGCATTTAGCACATTAGGCTCAATCATGTAAAAATCAGATAAAACCAAATATAACAATTTATATGAGCTCGAATTTCTAACCCTGAACCACTGGTTCTGGGTTAAGTCCCCAGCAGAGTCGCCAGAGCTGTCACACCTCCTTTTTCCGGCACCGCGAGGTGCGTAGGGAGTTTTTTCCAATTAAAGGACAGTCGAAACGGGATTGGTTTAATTATTTCAGAGTCGCCACTTGGGAGATTTAGGGTGTCCCAAGTCACCAATTTTAATCCCGAATCGAGGAAAAGAATGACTCTATATTACAGTCTGCGTACCAGAAATCCGGATAAGGAATTCTGTTAACCCGGGAGAAGGTGTTAGGCATTCCCGAGTTCCGTGGTTCTAGCACGGTCGCTCAACTGTTATATTCGGCTTATTTATCTGATTTTTAATACAATTATGAACCATGTGCAAATTTTATCTTTTTACCGCTTTATTATTATAATTATTATTTTTTTTAGGAATGTGAACATCGCTTAAAACATATCTTTGGATTGTGTCACATGAAATGCACCCACAATACGAAACATATTTTATTTGATGTTTTAGGATTTAGATTTGGGTCGCATGAAATGCGCATCCGAGTTTAAGAAGGTAAAATTAATTAAATCGCGCCTAAAGAGTCTAACGCGTCATCATCTTTGGGGAAGGAAGTGAAATTCACTAAACAATCCATCCCTAATTCTAAGTAATTTTTTTTTTAATAATTAAATAAATAAATGAGAATGGAGAATCCTATACATTTGTATTATTTACATCTATTTATTTTTAGCGAACTCCTTTAATAGTATCCCTAATGACTACCTTTTTATTATTACTAAGTTTTTTTATAAATATAAAATCAATATCTACATTCTTGAAAATGACATATTAAATAGAAGGGAAAAACAAATATTAGCAGAAAATAATAAAATTATAATCATAGATACAACATGGAATTATCGGAAAGTAAAAAAATAAAAAAAAAATAAAAAAAACTAATTATCCCATAGTTGGATTAAAATTCAAATTATTAGTAAGACTTAAGCTTATTGAAACTAATTATTTGCAAATACTGAAAATTGAAAGAAATAAAAATAAAAACTTGAGTACTAAATCATATTTCTAAAAATTTAAACAATTTAACATTAACTAACTTTGTTTTAATTCATCATGTCCTAATACTTGTTTGCAAACTAATTCATGTTATAACTGAAATTAACTACATGATTCGGATTAACTTATCGTTGATGAAAAACCTTCTGCATAAGGAACTTAGTTAATTTTTTGCCAAACTGATTCAATAACGCCATTTTTACGTTATTTCTTCTATTTTTTTTATTAAACAGTTTTAATTAATAATCAGGCTTAAATATATTTCCTAATAATCTGGTAAAGGCGTTATTTAATATGTCGCTATAATATGCCTAGTTATGCCGATGACAGTGATTTACAGAATAATAATACATGAATAACCTAAATACAATACAAAAATTAAATTAAACTAAATTAAAAATTTAACACTCCATTCTTCATTTCAGCTTACAAAATGCCAAAATTACAGTTGTGTACCTGATATTGTCAATATAAGAAGAAGAAAGTCAGCAACGTAATACGTAACACAGCAACAGCAACAATAACCAGCAATAACCAGTCAACGAAAATCCCAGTGACAGCTTTGAAAAATTCAAAATAAAATCCAGGAATGCCGAAAATAATGGACAGAAACCAAAGGAAATTTTCAGATTTTTGAAAGGCTAGTTAATCTTCAACCCTTAATTTCTACACCTGTATACCAGAATATTTCTCAGGTGTGTACTACTTTCTCTTCTAATTTTCAAATTTTTTTTTCTTTGTATGTTTTTTCTTTTCTTGAGAGTTTCAATGTTTTTTTTTTTTCAGAATAAATGTTCAGCCTTTTTTTTGTCAATCTCTTTTTTTCTGTCCCCCCTTTTGTGTTCAAGACTTCACACATATATATCCCATCCCATAAATCAATTAAAATCAATCCCTTTCTCTACCAAACCCATTATTTTCCCACTCATCCCCATTACATTAAATAAATATATCACACCACCCCATTATATTTTTGTCCCCCATGCTTTATTTAAAATAATGCAAGATTCCCCTTTAATTTAAATCTTGTCCCCCCTTTATATTAAATAATCATATCACAACCCACCCCATTTCATTTTGTCCCCCATGCTTCAAATAAACAATTTCAAAATGTACAATTCCTAAACTACCCCTTCCGACCTTACTGAAATTACCAAACTACCCCTGAACGTATTACAAATTTACCAAACTACCCATCAGCTATAACACATCAATTAATCAAACTTAACCAAAATATAGACAATATGATCAATTTCTAACAATGTTCAAACAACAATATGAACACGGATGAACATCATAACAACAATATCACATGAACATGATTTTAACAACATTTCAACAACAAATCACATGAACACAAATTGAACAACCAAGAACAACTAAAATTTGATTGAACAATATTTTAGCAACAAACAATCCTATTTTCGGATTCAACACCAACAATAAACAAAGTATGAAGATTTCTAAACTCAGTCATATTGAACTTAAAATCAACTCTAACAACATTACAACAAACAATTCTTATATTAAACTTTAAACAAAATTATGAGAACAATTCAAGAAATAATCATAAATGGTAAACAAGAAATCAAACTATACAAAATTTGGATTCAAGATCATCCAAACAAAGTATGAACATGAATTAAATCTATATTAAACAACAAGCATGACGGATTCAAACGATTAAATCAATATATTTCCTTCAACATAACTAAAAATTTTTTAGACAAATAACAAAATTGTTGTTAGAAACTATTATGAACTTAAACTTGAACTTAACAATATTAACAATTTCTAAAAATACATTAACACATGAAACAAATTGAAGAAATAATCAATTAAATTTCAATTTGAATCTAACAAACATCAAACTAACAAATATTTATTCTAACAATAAAACAAACATGAAATAAACATGAAAAATAACTAATTAATCCTTCCTTTGAAATCTGAAAAATTTATCTAACAAACAACATATGAACATGAACTAAAAATTAAGTCAAACGATAAACAAAACAAACATTTGCCGATTTTAGATTCGAAAATATCAAAAAAAAAATGCGGACAATATAAAACTCAAAAATCCACTAACCGGATCGACATGAAATATGTACGGACTGACTCGATGAACCTCGGCCAAAGCTCGACCAAACGGCAACGAACACGAACCTACGAAACCAACTGAAGCCGCGCCGATGCAGCAGCAACAGTTGTCGCGGCAGAAATGCATGAACAAAGCAGCTGGGATTCACTTGTTTACGTGAAGGAGACGGAGTGAAGCAGAAGTCATGAGAGCAAGTGGTCGACTGGTTCTGTCGACTGGTTCTATCCATCGACTGAAGACGCAGCAATGGGGAGGGGAAAAAACTGGACGAGGCAGCAGCAACTCGGAAGCGATGGTCGACGAAGGCAATGGCAGCAGTAGCAGCTGCGTGAGCAGTAGGTGGGCTGTTTGGGTCGTCCCTGATTGTCGACTGTAATCGATAGAAATGGGGGTTGACGACGAGGGTAAGGGCAGTCGGAGAAGAAGGCAGCGCAGTAGCAGCTGCGTGAGCAACAATGGCGACTGGCCATGGCGAGGGTGAACAACTTGGACATAAGACGTCGATGTTCGTTCGGACGAAGAAGATGAAGCAACGGAGAAACCATGGACGACGTCGACGGAAAAGATGAAGACGTGAAGATGGAGGGGAATGGGAGAGGGAAGCCATGGTTGGGCTTTGGAGTTTTGAGGAAGAAGAAGGAGAATAGGGGGGGGGCGGATGCTTTAGGCATTTCTTAGGGTTTTCTTAATTTTTTTTTTTTTTTTATTTTGTTTGTAAAATAAAAGGGGTGTTGGGTTATGGACTGGGTCGACCCAGTTCGAAATGGACTGGGTCGTAGGGAAGGTTGGGCCATTTTTTGGGCCTATGGCTTGAAATCGAAGAAGAGGCCCAATTCCGACTTTCTTTATATTTTCGCTCTCTTTTCTTCTTTTATTTTTCTAAAACTAAATTATAAAAATACTTAAACTATTATTAAGAACTAAATTAAGTTATAAAAGCGCAAATTAATTCCCAATAAAAATTAACGCACAATTAAGTATTAATTAAGCATAAAATTGTATATTTGGACATTAAATGCTAAAAATGCAAACGATGCTTATTTTTGTAATTTTTAAATTTTTGTAAAACAAATTTAATTACTAACAACTATAGAATTAAATCCTACATGCAAAATGCGACATATTTTTGTATTTTTTATTAATTTATCAAATAAACACGCACAGACAAATACAAATAATTATTCAAAATGTCACAAAATATCACAAAATGGCACACCAAGAAAAATCATTTTATTTTTGAATTTTTTGGGAGTAATTCTCATATAGGGCAAAAATCACGTGCTTACAATTACGATTCCAACCATACTAGTTTCACTCAATTCCGACTCCAAATCGATGTTCAAAACTCAAAAATTCTTATTATGAAACTTTAGGCCAAAACCCCCAATTTCCTCTTTAAAATTCATCAACCAAAATCTAAAATTGAAGATAGTAGAGAACACTTACCCCAATTAATATGGTGAAAATTGCTTCAAGAATCGCCTCAATCCGAGCTCCATAGCTCCAAAAATATAAAAATGGCTGAAACTCTCGAAATAGAGTACTTTATACTTTTGCCCAGACATCCTCTATCGCGAACGCGGGAACACCATCGCTTTTGCGATGAACAAAAATATCAGCCACCAAAAATGCTCTACGCGTTCGCGGCACAAGCCTCACGAATGCGATACACATCGGAGACAGAACTACGTGAACGCGGCCCAAGCCTCGCGAATGCGATTAAGAAAGGTCCTCCAGCTCCAGCTCCCAGCTCAACTCTATGCGAACACAATCCCCTATATGAGAATGCGAAGAAGACTTTCCCCACCACTACGCGAACGCGGGATATATGTCACGATCGCGAAGAACAATTTGCTACTGCAATCAAAATACACTACGCGTTTGCGACACTGACCACGCGAATGCGATAAAGGACTGTGACACCAGAAACCAGCAGAATATAACAGTAAAAAATGATCCGAAATCCATCCGAAATACGCCCGAGCCACTTGGGACCCCGTCCAAATATACCAACAAGTCTCATAACATAACACAGACCTACTCGAGGCCTCAAATCATACATAACAACATTAAAATAATGAATCACACCTCAACTCAAAATCAATGAACTTTGAAACTTCAAACTTCCACAACCGATGCCAAAACCTATCAAATCACGTCCGATTGACCTCAAATTTTATGCACAAGTCACATTTAACATTATAGACCTTCTCCAACTTCCGAAATTGGAATCCGAACCCGATATTAAAAAGTCCACTCCTGGTCGAATTTTCAAAAATTTCAACTTATGCCATTTCAGACCAAATTCTACTGTGGACCTCCAAATCACAATCCGAATACGCTTCTAAGTCCAAAATCACCCAACGAAGCTAACGGAACCATCAAAAATCCAATCCGAGGCCAAATACTAAAAAAATCAAATTTGGTCAAACCTTTCAAATTTAAAGTTTCTAGCTGAGAATCATTCTTCCATATCAATTCCAAATAACCTGAAAACCAAAATAGACAATTCAGATAAGTCATAATACATTATGCAGAGCTACTCATGCCTTCAAACAATCGAGCAAAGTGTAAATGCTTAAAACGACCAGTCGGATCGTTACACAATATCGTTCCTCCAGGTAGTAATAAGGTCGCTCTTCCATAACCCTCAATTAATTTTTTACTACCAAATATTGTATTAACATAGACCTTTTTCATAACCAAATAAGAGAAAAACATTTCTCTTAATATTGTATGAGTTGTAGCACTATCCAAAAGACATAAATCTTCATTACTCATCTTGGATCCAATTGAATACTGAAATCTTCATAAAAAATAAAAGTATACCATGAGAAATACAGAAAAACTAACAACACCAACAACAACATTAGACAACTTAAGTATTACTTGAAAATAAAAACAACTTTAAAATGAGAAAACAAAATACAGAAATAAAAATAACAACATAATTGTATTTCCCCAGTAAAATGATCAAACTTTAGTTTTGATCCCCAAAGAAGTCTTCAACTTCCAAATGAGTAATATCATCGAGGCCTTCAAAATTATCATCATTCAAAACAATATTTGCCTCAACATTATTATCATTTTTGTTTGAAGGCCTTGCCTCAAAATCATTTTTTAAAGGTCAAGTGTGACTCCATTGGGGCATTAGCAGAAGATGCTCCAACATTATTTGCCTTTCATTTGATGGAGTTTTGATAAAGACTGATAAAATGCTCAGGTGCACGACATTCAATTTTCTAGTGACCTTTCATGTCACAGCGGTGGCAGTTACCTCTTTGCCTTTTGAAGGATTATTTTGAGAACCCATATTATTCTATTATTTTCCATGACCACCATGATGACGATTATTATATCGTATTTTTCCATTGCCGTTTCCATTCCCACGTATATTCATATGGCCATGATAATTATTCTATCTTTTTCTAGATTTATCACGTCTCGCTACCATATTCGCTTCAGGAATCGGAGCTGACCCTATGGGACGGGCTTCATGATTTTTCATCAAAAGGGTTTTATGTTGCTTAGCTACCAGATGGCATGAGATCAATTCAGAATATATTTTAAAACTCCTTTCACGATATTTCTATTGCAATACCATATTTGAGGCATGAAAAGTCTTAGGAGTCTTTTCCAACAAATCCTTATCATTCATAACATCCCCACATAATTTTAATTGAGAAGTTATTTGAAATACAATAGAGTTATACTCACTTACGGTCTTAAAATCTTGCAACCGTAAGTGCATCCACTCATATCAAACCCTTGGCAATACTGTAGCCTTAAGGTCATCATACCTTTCCTTCAAGCCAGTCTATAATTCAAGTGGATCTTTCACTGTCAAATATTCAACCTTCAAACCTTCATCCAATGATGGCGCAGGAAAATTATGGTTTTCGCTTTATCCTAGCTTGATGCCTCATTACCCTGAGTAATTGTGTTACCAAGACCTTTAACGGCTAAGTGAAACTCAGCATCACGAACTTATGATAGGTAATTCTTTCCAGAAATGTCAAGTGCCACAAACTCAAGGTTTGACAAATTCGATATAGTAAAAAACTATCAAAGAAAATAAATTAATTAAAAATAGTAAAAAGAAATAAACGAAAATATTTTCAAAAATGGTCAATCTGATCATAATCCCATAAAACTAATAAAATCAATTGACCAGTTAATCATCATAAAAATACATGAATTAGTTATGCCACAATAATAACATATAAACATTAGTATTTATATGAACTAACAAGATTACCTGATCTAACTTGTACATGCATATACAAGTGGTAATAATTCTTCAAAATAAACAAAAACATATTCTTTCGAAATCCATTAGTCGTAAGGAAGAAATGCAAAGATATGATAGAAAAAAACAGGAAGTCATTTGATAGACTATTAAAATTGTAGGAAAAAATATTTCTAACCAATCTGACAAACATGTGAACTATTGGCATTAAACATACAACAGATAATTGTATGTGTCCAGGTACGACTTAGTATTATGTTTATCAACTAAACATATTTAGGCATTAAGAATGCACTCAATATAATTGGAATCTTTCCCTTTTACGAGATAATACACAATGTTAATTGAGTAAATCCAAAAGAAGTAGATTCCAATTAATGGAAAGAAATGCATAGCAACAATTTGATAATTTAAACACTAGGTTGCAGACATACACCTTGCAAGTGGAATTCAATCTTGAAGTTAGAGACTTCGTGCTGATAACGTATTAAGAAAGGTATCTCAAAGTAACTGTATGGGGTAAAATATGTTCATATTTAATGATCGCATGAGAAAGCGGCAGTGGAGCCGAAGACAGAAGACAGTCGGGTCCGAAGACAACGATCTCAAAAAGAATGGTATTCATAAAGGCGAATTAAACACCTTCCACCTAGTAGCATTTAATGAAGAATATTCTATAACATTAAGTGCACAGTCCGTTACAGAGAATATGACATTCATTGCCTACCGTTACACATTCTTCAATGGCTCTCATAATTGTCATTTAAGAGGGGCTTGATCCTAGGACCTTGTTTCCTAGGTGCAACTATAAATAGTGAGCTCTACAGTCATGTCACGACCCAAATCTCCCTCTGTAAGATGTCGTGACGACACCTTGTCTCTAAGACTAGGTAAGCATAACAATTGCGGAAGAACTGAAATAATAACAAAATAACGACTGAACCTTAACAACAACAGGTATATATATAGATAAAGCTGGAAAACTGCCTCTCTACATACATAAGTAAACCAATAACTCGGGAGTAGACAACTTCCAAAACCCGGTAGTCACAAGACACAATCTCTAAGGAATCATTCTAACTGACTTTATACATCAGTATCTAGGAAAAATAAGGAAGAACACCACAAAAGGATAGAGGGGGACTCCGAGGTCTGCGGACGCTAGCAGATATACCTCGAAATCTCCATAGCAGTAACACGTATTCTCTACTAATAGCGGGGCTGGTAGGAGGTACCTGGACCTGCACACAAAACATGTGCAGAAGTGTAGTATGAGCACACCACAATGATACCCAGTAAGTGCCAAGCCTAACCTCGAAAGAATAGTGACGAGGTCAGGTCAAGGCCCTACTCGAATATAATAATTAAGGTAGAAGATATAGTAATATAATGAAAAGATAGAGAATTTAACAATGAGAAGTTATAGAGAGGTAACAACACAACAGATAGAGTTAAACGACAGGGACGCTCCCGAGGTACCACCTCGTAGTCCCAAAAGTAAATACTCAATAGGGGAGCTCCCGAGGTACCGCCTCGTAGTCCCAAAAGTAAATATGCAACATGGGAGCTCCCGAGGTACCACCTCGTAGTCCCAAAAGTAAATATGCAACAGGGGAAACTCCCGAAGTATTGCCTCGTAGTCCGAAAGTAAAAACGCAACTCGTAACTAATGGAACAACCAATTCACAGCAAGAAATCATACAGTTAAAGACTAAATACAAAAATCAAGGGAAAACAGGAATTTCAACTAAGCATTTAAGACATGTAGACATGTGATATTAGGCTAAACATGATAACTACACATGCTGTATAACTCAGTTAAGATATAAGAGGTTACTATTTAGTAAAAATCATATTTTTAATAATTAGCCCGTGTACGCACTCGTCACCTCGTGCACACGGCACTCACATATCACAAATTGTCACAACAGTACCAAATTCTAAGAGGATTTCCCCCACACGAGGTTAGGCAAGTCACTTACCTCGAACCAAGCTCAATCAGTCAGCAAAAATGCCCTTTCCTCAATTTTCCGACTTCGAATGGCCCAAATCTAGCCAAAAGCATTTACATACTATAAATATAACTATAAAAAACTAATCTAATTAATGAAATCAAGACTTTAACAAGAAATTAGAAAATTGTCCCAAAACGTTGACCTAGGCCCACATCTCGGAATCGGGTAAAAGTTACAAAATTCGAACACTCATTCAAATACGAGTTCACCCATACCAAAATTATTGAAATCTGATACCAAAACCTCAATTAAAACCCCAAAATTCGATTAAAGAACTTTTTAACTTTTTCCTCAAATTTCTCAACCCAAATCCTTAATTAAATGATGAAATTATTGATGGATTAGTAGATATTAATCAAAAACAAGACGAGAATCCTTACCAAAATGTTTCCTCTGAAAATCCCTCAAATATTTGCCTCAATCCGAGCTCTCAAAGTCCCAAAATGAAAATGAGATTAAACCCTTGATTTAGCCCTTTTTCTACCCAGTTAATCCGCATCTGCGAGGGCTTCACCGAATCTGCGGCTCCATACCTGCAGAAAAACCATCGCAGGTACAGACTTCACTTAAGTCCACAGAGCCCGTTTTTGCGAGCAAAAGGGCCGCACCTATGCGTGCGCTACTGCGACAACTGTTCCGCACCTGCGACTTTAGTCGCTTCTGCGCATCACCTCATCGCAGCAGCGAGGCTGCTTCTGCAGGACCTTGTCCGCATCTGCGAGCCCTTGCCTGGGCTACCTTCTCCACTTCTGCCTCCCCTACAATGCACGTGCGAGTCCGCACCTACGGCCATCCCCGCCGTAGGTGCGATGACACCAGAAGTTGTAAGCATCAACAATTCTCACAAGTCTAATTTTAGTCCGTTAACAACCTGGAATCCACCCGAGGCCCCCGAGACCTTAATCAAATATACCAACAAGTCCTACAACATCATACAAACTTAGTCAAGCCCTCAAATCACATCAAACAACATCAAAAACACAAATCACACCCCAATTCAAGCTTAATGAACTTCAGAACTTCAACTTCTACAAACGATGCCGAAACATATCAAAACACGTTCGATTGACCTCAAATTTTGCACGCAGGTCACATTTGACATTACGGACCAACTCCAACCTCCGAAATCAGAATCCGACCCCGATATCAAAAAGTCCACTCCCGGTCAAACTTCCCAAAAATCTATCTTTCGCCATTTCAAGCCTAATTCAACTATGACCTCCAAATTACAATCCGGACGCGCTCCTAAGTCCAAAATCACCAAACGGAGCTAACAGAATCGACAAAACTCCATTCCGGAGTCGTCTTCATACAATTCTAACTATGGTCAAATTTCTAGAACTTATGCTTCCATTTTAGGGACCAAGTGTCCCATTTCACTCTGAAACCAAAAATAAATCCTCCTAGCAAGTCACACAAGCATATAATGAATAGAGGAAACAATAGATAAGGGATCGGGGGCTAATACTCTCAAAATGACCGGCCGGGTCGTTACATCCTCTCCCTTTTAAAACAATCATTTGTCCTCGAACGAGCATAGAGACATACCTGAAGTGGTGAAAAGATGATGATAACGGCTTCGCGTATCATGATCGATCTCCCAAGTCGCCTCCTCGACTAGCTGACCCCTCCACTGAACCTTCACTGAAGCAATGTTCTTTGACCTCAACTTTCGAACCGGCCTGTCCAAAATAGCCACCGGCTCCTCTACATAAGATAAGTCCTTATCCAACTCGACTGAGTTGAAATCCAACTCATGAGATGGATCACCGTGATAGTTTTGGAGCAGAGAAACATGGAATACTGGATGAAGTCCTGCTTAACTGGGAGGCAAGGTAAGCTCATAAGCAATCTCCCCAACTCGCTGCAACACCTCGAACGGGCCAATAAACTTTGGGCTCAACTTTACCTTCTTCCCGAACCTTATAACACCCTTCATAGGTGAAACCCGAAGCAAGACCCGCTCTCCAACCATGAATGCAATATCGCTAACCTTCCGATCCGCATAACTCTTTTGTCTGGACTGGGGTGTACGAAGTCAATCCTGAATCACCTTAACCTTCTCCAAAGCATCCTGAACTAAGTCTGTACCTAATAGCCTAGCCTCGCCCGGCTCGAACCAATCCACTGAAGACTGACACTGTCTACCATACAAAGCCTCATATGGGGCCATCTAAGTGCTCGACTGATAACTGTTTTTGTAGGAAAACTTTGCAAGTGGCAAGAACTAATCCCAAGAACCCCCAAACTCTATCAGACATGCATGGAGCATATCCTCTAATATCAAAATAGCACGCTTGGACTGTCCGTTCGTCTGAGGGTAAAATATTGTACTCAACTCCACCCAAGTACCTAACTTATGCTACACGACCCTCCAAAATTGCGATGTAAACTGTGTACCCCGATCAGAGATGATAGATACTGGCACGCCGTGAAGCCTGACAATCTCGCGGATATAAACTCGAGCTAGCAGCTCGAAAGAATAAGTAGTCATCATTGGAATGAAATGAGCCAACCTGGTCAACCTATCCACAATCACCCAAACTGTATCAAACCCTCTGAGTCCGTGGAAGCCCAACAAAAAAATCCATAGTGATCTGCTCCCATTTCCACTCCGGAATCTCTATCTTCTGTAGCAATCCACCTGGTCGCTGATGCTCATACTTCACCTGCTGGCAATTTAGAAACCGAGCTACATACTCTACTATGTCCTTCTTTATTCTCCTCCACCAATAATGCTACCTCAAGTCCTGATATATCATCGCGGCACCTGGATAAATGAAGTACCGCGAACTGTGAGCTTCCTAGAGAATCAACTCGCGCAATCCATCTACATTGGGCACACATAGCCTGCCCTACATACTCAATGCACCATCATCCCCAATAGTGACTTCCTTGGCATCACTGTGCTGAACCGTGTCCTTAAGGACAAACAGATGAGGGTCATCATTCTGATGCTCCCTAATACGATCATAAAGAGAAGACTACGAGACCACACAAGCCAAAAATCGACTCGGCTCAGAAATATCCAACCTGACAAACTGGTTGGCCAAGGCCTGAACATCCAATGCCAATGGCCTCTTTGCTGCTAGTAGATATGCTAAGCTGCCCAAACTTTCCGCCCGGGGACTCAAGGCATCGGCCACCACATTGACCTTTCCGAGGTGATATAGAATACTGATATCATAGTCCTTATGTATCTCTAACCACCTCCACTGATGCAGGTTAAGATCCTTTTGTTTGAATAGATGTTGCAGACTCTGGTGATCGGTGTAGATCTCACATGGGACACCGTACAAATAGTGCCAAATCTTCAAGGCATGAACAATAGCTGTTAACTCAAGGTCATGGACAGGATAGATCTTCTCAGGCACCTTCAGTTGTCTAGACGTGTAGGCAATCACCCTACTATCTTGCATTAACACAGCGTAGAGATCAATACGTGATGCATCACAATATACAGAGTAAGACCCTGAACCTGTAGGCAATACCAATACTGGGTTGTAGTCAAAGATGTCTTGAGCTTTTCAAATCTCTCGTCTCACTCCTCTGTCCACCTACCTGAATAGAGCACCCTTCCGGGTCAGCCTGGTCATAGGTGCTGCAATATCTGAGAAACCCTCTACAAATCGATGGTAATACCCCGCCAAACTAAGAAAACTCCAAATCTCCGTAGTTAAGGACAGTCATGGCCAACTCTGCACTGCTTCAACCTTCTTTGAATCCACCTTGATCCCCTCACTCGACACTACATGACCCAAAAATGCCACTGAGTCTAGCCAGAACTCACACTTTGAAAATTTTGCATATAGCTTCTTTTCTTTCAAGGTCTGAAGCACAGTCCTCAGGTGCTGCTCATGATCCTCCCAACTCTGGGAGTACACCAGAATATCATCAATAAACACAATAATAAAAGATCCAATATAGAGTCGAAATACACTGTGCATCAAGTGCATGGATGCTGCTTGGCGTTGGTCAACCCAAATGACATCACAAGGAACTCGTAATGACTATACCGAGTCTTGAAAGTAGTCTTCGGGATATCTGGTTCCTGAATCTTCAACTGATGATAGCCTGAAAGCAAGTTAATCTTGGAAAATAGTCTGGCACTCTGTAGCTGATCAAATAGGTCATCAATACGAGGCAATGGATACATGTTCTTCACTGTAACTTTGTTCAACTGATGATAATCAATGCACATACGCATAGAACCATCCTTCTTCTTTATAAACAAGACTGGAGCACCTTAAGGTGACACAATGGCCCGAATGAAGCCCTTATCAAGTAACTCCTACAACTACTCCTTTAACTCCTTCAACTCAGGCGAAGCCATACGATATGGAGGAATAGAGATGGGATGAGTGCCTGGTAACAAATCAATACAAAAGTTGATACCTTATCGGGCGGCATGCCCCAAAGATCAGCTGGAAATACATATGGATAATCCCTCACTACTGGAACTGACTCAACGGTAGGGGTATCAATACTGACATCTCTTACATAAGCTAGATACGCATCACACCCCTTCTTAATCATTCACTGAGCCTTTAGAAATGAAATAACTCTGCTAGGAGTGTAATCTAAGGTACCTCTCCATTCTAACTGTGGTAATCCTGGCATAGCCAGCGTCACGGTCTTGGCATGACAATTAAGAATAATATAATGGGGTGACAACCAGTCCATGCCCAAAATAATATCAAAATCTACCATTCTGAGCAATAATAAATCGGCTCTGGTCTCAAAACCACTAAGAACAACCAAACACGACTGATACACACGGTCAACAACAATAAATCTCCCACAAGTGTAGACACATCAACAGGAGAACTCAAATAATTACGGGATACACCTAAATATGGAGCAAAAGACACATAGGAATAAGTGGAGTCTGGATCAAATAAAATCGACGCATCTCTATGACAGACCGGAACAATACCTGTAATGACAGAGCCGGATACAACTGCCTCCATATGAGCAAGAAGAGCATAATAACTGGCTTGGCCTCCCCCTCTAGGTCGACCTCTACCTGCCCGACCTCCACCCCTAGCTGTCTGAGCAGGTGGAGTGGTGGCTGGTATTGTAACGGGCATCTCGGATGTCTGCGCTCCAACTGGAGCTACTAGTGGCTCCTCTGTAGCAACTCGTGCGGGTGCTCTTGCTGTACCACGTGGACATCCTCAGACTCTACCCCGGCCCCGACCTCTCGCTATTCTAGCAGGGGGCGCGGGTGTCTGGTCATCTGATCCAGCTGTATGTGTCCTCACCATCTGTAAGAGAATAGAAGACAGAAGTTTAGAATTCCGAAGTCAACAATATCGCACGACAAGGAATCAAAGAAGTGAAATTTTTCCTAACAATTCCATAGCCTCCCGAAGATAAGTATAGACATCTCTATACCGATCCGCAAGACTCTACTAAACCTAATTATGACTCATACACCTACGAACCTAAAGCTCTAATACCAAATTGTCATGACCCAAATCTCACTCCATAAGATGTCGTGACGGTACCTAGTCTCTAAGACTAGGTAACCCTAACAATTGCGGAATAACTGAAATAATAACATAATAATGGCTAAACCTTAACAACAACAGGTATATATATAGATAAAGCTGGAAAACTGCATCTCGGCATATACAATTAAACCAACAACTCGGGTGTAGACAACTCCCAATCCGATACTCAAAGTCACAAGCTCTAAGGAATTGTTCTAACTGTCTCTCTACATCAGTATCTAGGAAAAATAAGGAAGAACGACATAAAGGATAGAGGAGGACTCCGAGGTCTGCGGACGCTAGCAGATATACTTTGAAGTCTCCGTAGTAGCACATAATCTCTACTTATAGTGGGGCTAGTAGGAGGTACCTAGATCCGCACACAAAACATATGCAGAAGAGTAGTATGAGTACACCACAATGGTACCCAGTAAGTACCAAGCCTAATCTCGCTAGAGTAGTGATGAGGTCAAGTTAGGGCCCTATTGGAATATAATAATTAAGGTAGAAGATATAGTAATACAATAAAAAGACAGAGAATTTAACAATGAGAAGTTGCAGAGAGGTAACAATACAACACATAGAGTTAAACAACATGGGTGCTCCCAAGGTACTTCCTCGTAGTCCCAAAAGTAAATACTCAACAGGGAGCTCCCGAGGTACCGCCTCGTAGTTCTTAAAGTAAATATGCAACAGGGGAAACTCCCGAAGTACTGCCTCGTAGTCCCAAAGTAAATACAGAACTCGTAACCGATGGAACAACCAATTCACAACACGAAATCCTATAGTTAAAGACTAAATACAAAAATCTAGGAAAAATATGAATTTTAGCTAAGTGTACTGCACAGATTTTAAATAAGCATTTAAGACACATAGACATGCAATATTTGGCTAAACATGATAACTACACATGCTGGGATAACTCAATTAAGATATAACAGGTTACTATTCAGTAAAAATAATATTTTCAACAATTAGCCCATGTACGCGCTCGTCAACTTGCGTACACGGCACTCACATATCACAAATTGTCACAACAATACCAAATTCTAAGGGGATCTCCCCCACACAAGGTTAGGCAAGTCACTTACCTCGAACCAAGCTCAATCAATTAATAAGAATGACCTTTCCTCGATTTTCCGATTCTGAATGGCCCAAATCTAGCCAAAAGCAATTATATACTATAAATATAACTATAAGAAACTAATCTAATTAATGAAATCAAGACTTTAACAGGAAATTCGAAAATCGCCCCAAAAGGTTGACCCGGCCCACGGCTCGGAATCGAGTAAAAGTCACAAATTTCGAACACTCGTTTAACCATGAGTTCGCCCATAACAAAATTACTCAAATTTGATAAAAAACCTCAATCAAAACCCCAAAAGTCGATTTAAAACTTTTCAACTTTCCCCCTAAATTTCTCAGCCCATATCCTTAATTAAATGATGAAATTAACGATGGATTAGTGGATATTAATAAAAAACAAGTCAAGAATCCTTACCCAAATGTTTTCTCTGAAAATCCCTCAGAATTTTGGCTCAATCCGAGCTCTCAAAGTCCCAAAATGAAAATGAGATTAAACCCTCGATTTAGCCCTTTTCCTGCCCAGTTTATCCGCTTCTGTGAGGGCTTCACCAGATCTACGGCTCTACACCTATAGAAAAACCATTGGAGGTGCGGACTTCACTTAAATCCCAAGAGCTCGCTTCTGCGAGCAAAAGGGCTGCACATGCGCATGCACTCCTGCGACAACTGTTCCGCACCTGCAACTGTTGATACTTAATTTTCTCTATATATTTTTAATATGAAAAATACTTTCAAAATAGCATATGTATGCATATATAAGTATGTCCAAATGTTTTAGTATTTTTTCTTAATTTTTAAAGATTTTTAAATCAATTTATTGCCTTATCTTATCCAGAAAAAACCCAATAATTATTCCCACAATTTTTATTTTTGGTGATTCATTTATTGGAATCTCATATTTATACTAAAATATAGCTAATGTAATTTTTGCATATTTTTACAAATTTATTTAGTATTTTTAAAGCTAAATTACATATAATTGTAATATTAGCCTCTTTTAGATTTAATTGCGTTTATATCTATAAAAATTAGGTCCAATATGTTTAATTTGATAATTATGTACTATTAATTATTTTAGTACCTTTAATTTATTTCCAGAAATTATTCTACTACTTTTTATAAAATAAATAAGGGAATATTGGCTATTTAAAATATAGCCCAATTGTGTTTCAATTGTAGCCTGAATTGAACCCCAATTTTAAACCCAATTACCCAGCCCAAATCCTAATCTACCCGACCCACGACCCTTTTTAAATAACCCGCCCGAATTTCCTTTTAATCCCAGCCGTTGATCGCCTAGATCAACGGCTCACATCAGCCCTTTCCTTTTTTAATCCCGACCTACCCCAAACCCTAGTCATTTTTCACCTGCAGCCGCCTTCAAACCCCCATACTCTCTCAATTCTCTCTCAATCCCCTCTCAAACCCTAGCCGCCGCCTTCAACCACCACCCAAAAACCTCCCAAATCCATGGCTTCCAAGGTCATTGGAGGCATGTATCTACCTCCTTTGGCTTCTACATGCTCGATTATCACGGTTTCAAGGCTAGATCCTGGAAATGTTTGGTCCAGACCTTGGTTGATTTCAGTTCTATGGCTGTCTCCGATCATCTTTGACTTCGCTCCGGCCAGTCATGGCTATTCAAGCCTGACTCTTGACTTCTCCTGCTTAGATCGATGATTTTCCAAGCCTTTCTCACCATCTATGGTTCTTCTGAAACCCTAACCTTTGAGGTTCTTCCGATTTCTTTAGATCTATGTTTACTCTAAACTTTTAAACGTTTTCTCAAGGTTTCTTTCAAAACTCTACCTTCAAGAACCCTTATCTTTTCCGATTTGAGTTTCTATTAAGTTATTTCGAAGCTTTCTTTGAATTTCTAACATGTTCTATTGTGTTTCCTTATGTTGTTCTTTTACTCAAGTTTGCTCATTAAGGGTTTTGAAATTTTTGAATTTATTTCGTTAGTATTTGTCCGATTTACTTGCTTTTCATCTCTAGAACTCGATTGATAGTGAAAACCCTAAAATTTTGGGTTCATTCGAGTCTTGAGACTACTTGCTATGTGATTTACTTATTCGTCATGCTCTGAATTCGATTAATTTCAAAACCCTAATTTCTCTAGACCTATTCGAACTTCTGAAAACTGCTTCATCTGTTTGAATTAGCTCGACTGGATTCGAAGTCTTTTTGTTTCAACTTCTGTTTCTCTATGTGATTTGGTTTCTTGCAAGCATTGAAACTAGACTATATTTTTAAGAAAAAGTCTTTTTACCCGGACTTTTGCATGCTTCTGATACCCCTTTTCCCTATTACTAAGTTGACCTATGTGACTACCATGTTGCGATAATACACTATCTACTGATTTTGTGATTGTTATTCTCTTTGTCACAAGTTCAGCCTCGCATGCCTAATGTTTATGCACTCTTTTATATGCTAAATTCTCCTCTAAAATGACCTTCAATTTTGGACTGATTTCAAACCTATTGTGTAATTCTGATTACACTCGTGTAATTGATTCTTTCCTTGTTTTACTGATTTCCCTGTATTTTGAATTGGTTTGAAAACTTCCCCTTAGACTTTCGATTCTCTTGTCTTTAACTTGGTTTGCTTGTTTATTCTTGGGAACCCATGTCACTCTCCTTAAATCAGTAATTTTGAAATCCTTGACTCCCTGATTTGCTATGTACCGATTTTCGATTGTCTCTATATGCTGCAACTTTACTTTGTTTTCTTACCTTATTTGGCTAACCGAATATTTCAAAGATTCTTCCCTTAATTAAACCTCTATGCACTTACCCCTAATTGTCTACTCTGCACATGATGCTTACTTGATTTCTTTCCTTAAATATTTTCTGCCCATTACCGTTTGATTTTAACTCCTTAATTAAAGGAAGTCCTTGTACTGATTTGATTTTAATTGGTACATAGTTCCATAATTACTTCTAAACTATGATCCTTGCCTTATTTTCTGCCTGTTTTCAAACTATAAATACACTACTCTTTCATTAACACGCACACGAACACACTTAGTTCTGAAATCACTTATACTCAAAATATTCTCTCTTGCTACTTGTATTGTGGCTTGTCTTCAAAGTCCTGCTACATGCTTTTACTATATTTTGCTCCTTTGAACTGGTATGTTCTGATTAAGATTTCAACATCACAACAATATGTTTACTTAATACTTTTGCCTTCTTGTTTGCCTACTACTTGTGTTTAGTCCAGTACTTAATTTAGCATGCTGTAATTTCCTTCTACCTATTTTGAATCTATTATGTGTCCTGAACCCCTACCCCAATGTGTTGATACTGATGGTTTGTTTGAGGCATGACAGTATTAAGTATTGCTGTATATGACTCAAATGTGATTCCCCTAGGATCATAACCTCTATGTTACCATTATGTGATTGTGTATTCTAGTTAATTTTGTAAGCATAACAGCACTCCCTATTGCTGTGCATGCCCAGAATTAACTAATGCCTAAGTGCATAGGCTCTTTGCAATCCCCAATCCCTGAACCCCTTTTGTGTGAAGTCCTTAACTCTGTAACTATTTCCCAGCACCTCTCTCACTCTTCTTTACTCTGTTTCTTCACCTGCACTCTCTCTTAGACTTAAGTTCTGCCCCCCCTCTTGTGAGCCTTGCCTTGGGACCCATGAGCTCCCTCTGAACTTGGACACTTGAGGGCTGGCACTTCCATACTGCACCTGTCCCTATTCTGGTAATACAATTTGGGTGTGAGCACTGCCCGGAGTCCCATTGAGTCTCTTAGGGAACTCTGACACACTCAAATTGGAGAAAGGCTTTCGATCAATGGTCTTTAAGTTGGTTTATCTCGTAACTTAGAGAGGAAGTCAAGAATCAGGCCTCCTCTGGTTGTACTTTCTTTGTATTTTTCTGTTCTGATGTAATTTGTTATTCTGGTTTGTAATAAGTTATAATAAACACTTGGGGATGGCTAGTGAAAAGGGTTGGGTAACTATGCATGCAAGGTAGAAAACATACGTATATGGTGTTTTAACTCCTGCATATTCGAACTTCACCTAGAGACCATGCCTATAGGATACTTTTAATTCTTCATATTCAACTTCACATAGAAAACCTGCCTATAGGGTACTTTTAATTCTGCATATTCAACTTCATATAGAAAACCTACCTATAGTGTACTTTTAATTCTGCATATTCAAACTTCATTTAGATGTCATGCCTATAAGGTTTAAAAGGAGTAATGCATAGAAATCATGCCTATAGGGGTTTCTTAAATCAATCTG
The DNA here is from genome assembly GCF_000393655.2 of Nicotiana sylvestris. Lineage (NCBI taxonomy): Eukaryota > Viridiplantae > Streptophyta > Magnoliopsida > Solanales > Solanaceae > Nicotiana > Nicotiana sylvestris. Next base: position 18,987,671 of record NC_091067.1, on the reverse strand, counting down.
ATTCGCTTTCATTCGCAGTCAATGTTAGATAACATGCTCCTAGGAATTAAAGTCGGTAATAGTAGATACTGCCACCTGTAGAACTTGTAACCAGTTCAGTTTTTTTGTTTATTCTGCTTCTCTTAATAACCTAATTCACTCACTTAACAAGGTTTAACAAGCATGCTTATAGGATTTCGAATAATTTATTTCAAGCTTCTACTATCTCATCACCTTTTAAATTCAGTAGATATCATGCCTATAGGACCCCGTCTAAACACGTAGGCAAGCCTTAGAATAATAACTGTAAAACTGAATCTGTTAATCACTACAACCAGCAGGCAGACCTGATTCGGACTTTTTATCTGAGTTATGCAATAAACTAAAACTGCCTCAACAATCTCATCTCCCTCATCTTTAATGCTTTTCAATCCGACCTAAGCAGTATCTGTAAGACATGCTACTTTATGTGTTTGTTCGAGGAGGTATACTTGAGCCTATATGCTTATGTGTTTCCCCTTTTATATGCAATATGTGTTTTGTATGTCGCCTTAGAATTTTACCTTTGAAACTCCAAATAAGCCCAGCATCCCTCCCTTTTAGGATTAGTAGTCCTAAGTGCCTCCGGGATTGATAGGAATAGGACGAGTAATAGCATGCAATAAGTAATCGAGACCAATCCGCGCTTTAATACCTTAAAGGGGTGGGAAGGGTAGATATGGATATGATGACCACGCGATAATGTCACGTGTAGCCCCTCATTGAGGAGTGATTACCGGACATTGTGTGGGGTGATCCATATTTTTAATAAACCTAGGACCCCCATTTCTTTATTCTTTATTGTTTTAGCAATTTAACTCCTTATTCTAAAGAATCAGCTTTTCTAATTGTTCTTTCAAAACTTGTTTACTTTCAAACCATTATGTGTTGAAATCCCCTATTATTTGAGCCTTATTTGCTTATACGTTAATTGCACCTCAATTCACAATAATTGTCTGGTCGGGAACCACACTAGTGGATTCTGAGGGGTGCCTAACACCTTCCCCTTAGAATAATTTCAAGCCCTTACCCTATCTCTGGTTATTCAAATCGAACTCTTTTGGTGTCCTAATGCACCATAATCATTAGGTGGCGACTCTCCAAATTAAAACCCAGTTCCCAAAAGGAATGAGTTGTCTCTCCAAATGTCATAAACCTGATTTCCGCTTAGGGAAAAAAAGGGGTGCGACAGTGGCCTTAGTTGTTTCTGCGCATCACCTCACCGCAAAAGCTAGGCCGCTTCTGCGGAACCTTGTCCGCATCTACGAGCTCTTGTCTGGGCTGACTTCTCTGCTTCTGCGTCCCCTCCAATGCACATGCAAGTTCGCACCTGCGGCCATCCCCACCGCAAGTGCGATGGTACCAGAAGCTGCAAGCTTCAGCAATTCTCGAAAGTCTAATTTTTGTCCGTTAACCACCTGGTATCCACCCGAGGCCCCCGAGACCTCAAACAAATATACCAGCAAGTCCTAAAATATCATACAAACTTAGTCGAGCCCACAAATCACATCAAACAACATCAAAAACACGAATCACACCCCAATTCAAGTTTAATAAACTTTAAAACTTCAACTTCTACAAACGATGCCGAAATATAGCAAAACACATTTGATTGACCTCAAATTTTGCACACAAGTCATATTTGACATTACGGACCTACTCCAACTTCCGGAATTGGAATCCGCCCAAAAATCCAACATTCAGTATTTCAAGCCTAATTCAACTACGGACCTCCAAATCACAATCCGTACGTGCTCTTAAGTCCAAAATCGCCCAATAGAGCTAACGGAACCGAGGAAACTCTATTCTGAAGTCGTCTTCACACAATTCCAACTACGGTCAAATTCCTAGAACTTAAGCTTCCATTTTAGGGACTAAGTGTCTCATTTCACTCCGAAACAAAAAACAAATCCTCCCGGTAAATCACATAAGCATAGAATGAACAGAGGAAACAGTAGATAGGGGATCAGGGCTAATACTCTCAGAATGACCGTCCGGGTCTGTAGGCATATAAATTTTATTAAAATTAAATCCATAAATAATTTGGACTATATTTTAAATTCAAGATATATTGGTCCAATAAATATTATGGTCTAATATTGAATTAATTATAGAAGTCCAATACATATGAGTTAAATAAATAGGTGCAAATCTATTGGGCTAGCCCATTTAGTTGGGCTAAAAGTGATGAGCCCACTTTATTAACCCCAAGATATCATCTTCATAGAGGCCCAACTTGGTGTCATATGACGTGGCATGCCAAGTCACAGAGAAGAGCCAATAGGATCATGCCACATGTCAAAATGACAAGGCATGCCAAGTCACATTAAAAGGCCAATGAAACCGCACCACGTGTGCAAGTCACATGTTCTAGCCAATCAACACTTTAATTTGATTGGTCGGAAAGAGGTTGCTCTTATCACACCTCTTCCCTCCTACAACTATAAATAAGGGGTTTCATAACCTAGAAAAGGGACCGAAAGTTATAACAAGAAGCAAGAAAGAGCTCGTGGATCAAACGCTGTAAATTTCTCCACAAGTTTCAAGCTTCAAGCAATCAAGTTCAAGCTCAAGAACGAAGAAAAAAATCAAGTTCAGGCTCAAGAACGAAGAACAAATCAAGTTCAAGTTCAAAATCAAATTCAAGATCAAGAACGAAGTCAAATTAAATACAAGGTATTCAACATCAAGGCTACTTGTTCGTGATACTTCGTGGCAACAATCAAAGTGTTCGCGACGGATAGATCAAATTTATAGAGATTGTACACTCATATTATTTGAAATCAAATACTACGATTGTTGCGATATTTTTCGATCTCGATTATTTTCTCGAAGCAAATTTATTATCTATAAATTCTGGCACGCCCAGTAGGACATCGAAATTTTAACGGATCAAGCTAAATCCTGAATTTAAAATACTACAAGACTCTTGAAATCGTAGAGTCTATCAGGGTTTTTTGGAGGTTACTTTGCCCTAAACCCTATTGCACACCTATATAAAGGAATACATATTCCTTTGAAGAGGCATCTCAGCAATTCCATAAACTCTCGGAATATGCACAAAGACATGTCAAATATGAGATCTCTGAAATTCCATGAAACTCTTGGAATATTCATTAAGAGATCAAATACATGTCAAATATGTCTTGCTTAGAGTCCTACGTTCCAGAAATACGCCGCTAGGGCCCTCGAATTACGTAGAATAAATCACAAGGAAGAATAAAGGGATAAACACAGTTGTAACCTACAATGTTTATTAATAAAATCATTGCTTCTTATAGTTGTTTGTGATTGCAATTTTATTTTTCTCTGAATAAATTTGTTGCAAATAAATTGGCATGCCCAATGGGACCAGTTCTGCCCTTTATCTCTTCCTCCTGTAAATCGAAAACTCCAAGTTTCAAAAGTAGCGGTTTTATGGCCGAGTACTTCAAGTCTTATCTTCAAGTTTCTGCAAGCCTACACCCCGGCAAACCTTGAAGTAGGGGCATTTGTAGACATCGAAATTTTAACGGATCAAGCTAAATCCTAAATTCAAAATACTACAAGACTCTTGAAATCGTAGGAGTTTATCAGGGTTTCTTGGTGGTTACTCTACCCTAAACCCTAACACACACCTATATAAAGGAATACATATTCCTTTGAAGAAGCATCTCAACAATTTCATAAACTTTCGGAATATGCACAAAGACATGTCAAATATGAGATCTCCGAAATTCCATGAAACTTTTGGAATATTCATTAAGAGATCAAAGACATGTCAAATATGTCTTTCTTAAAGTCCTACGTTTGAGAAATATGCCGCTAGGGCCCTCGAATCACGTAGAATAAATCGGAGGGAAGAATTAAGGGATAAATAGAGTTGTAACCAACAATATTTATCAATAAAATCCTTGTTTCTTATAGTTATTTTTTATTGCAGTTTTATTTTTCTCTGAATAAATTTGTTGCAAATAAGGTTGTTACATCATTGTAAGGGAGACGAATTTTCCTAACAAGCATCTACCATATTTTATCCAAAGCTCAATAACATTTTACTTTCTTACTTATTCATATTGTTATTACTGCCTCCGGAAGCTCTGCTCCGGGAATTACGATTTCTGCTATTTTAGGCTAAGTCTTATATTTTTGTCTAATTTATTTATCATTTTAGGATCAAATCGATTCACTTGTCTATAGACCACATATAAATTCAACTGTACCGTTTTACGGGTAAACAATAACCATATAAAATAAGAAGATAAGTAATAGAATAAGAGAAGAAGAAATACTTTCTTATTTCATCACGTATTCAAGTGTGTCTCGTATCACATTTCATGCCTCTATTTATACTATTACATAGAAAGTTACAAAATAATTGTCTTAAACATGACATTAACAATTGAGATTATGGGGAAGAGTTATAGAGGTGTGGAAGTTACCGTCATAATAGTGATGAGTAGTGGAATACTATTTACATCATGGGGAAAGTAGTGAGAGTAATGGATATCTACATTAACTAATAGTTTTACAACAAAAAAATAAGAATAAGAATAAGAATAACTAGAATGGTTTCTCCTCCGGACATGACTATGAATACCAATTACTCGCACTATAGAAACACATCAATCTATTTTTTATTGTTTTACCCTTTAATTAATTAAGAAGAGAACAAAGGGGAAAATTTAGCAAGACAAGTAAATATGGTTGCAAGTCAATTTTTGTAATATATTTTATAAATTACATTGTGGAAAATATATTTTGATATGAATAACTATTGTTACTCCATTTGTCCCCATTTTGTATACTTTTCGTTTTTCGAGAATTAAATTAACTTAAAAGCACTTGACTTGAAAATTCTCTTTAAATAAGTTAAACACCAAAATAATTTTAAAAGTATATTCAAGCTAGTTTAGCAAGCTTTGAAGCGAATTCAAACACACTCAGAGAGAATTTTTGAACAGTTTAACTAACTCATACAATTAGATGTTAACTAGTGGTAACCCTTTGAGCAATTAGCATTACTTGCTCGGCCAAAATTACAAATTCAAATCTTGAGAATCGTATAAAATCTGCTGCCGACATTAATTGGTACTGGCTATCATAATATTGGTTAAAGATAAGGACAGTCATCAGAACAGATATGTCGGATAGTAATTCAATTATTGGTCATGGCTCATGTATATGACAGGTAATTTTGTACCAGCTTATATTCAACTTTCATCTTCTGCTTTTTCTGTTTTACTAGTTCAACATCACACCAACAACACTTGTGGCAAAATGACTTTATCCTTGATCATAAATATGAGGTTCGAACCTTAACTAAAAAATTATATTTGTTAGAAAACGTTTTACCTTCGATACAAAACTTGGATACCTAATAGTAACACAAAAAACAATAGTTCAACATTACATGTTCTCAAAGTCTGACAAAGTGTTTAAGCTACAAAAACTTAAGCAATAGGGTACTACTATCAACTTTCTAACTTCTGCTTTTTCTTTTTCACTAATTTAACATATCACGAGCTCAAATTTAAACTAAGGGGTTGTTTGGTTGTAATACGATGTATACCGGTATAAGTTATATTGAGATAAGTTATGATGAGATTAATTATGATGAGATTGTTGTTTATTCATTGTTTAGTATGTTGTATTAAGAATGATAATTGCATAATTTCTCAGAAGAAGGTATAAGTTATACCGGTGCTAATTACCCTACCTTCTATAAGGTATAAGTTATCCCAGTATTAAAATTAACACCGGGATAACTTATACCTGGTTTGCTAACCAAACAGAGTATTAAGGTGGTATTAAATTTTTATACCACCCTCATACCTTTTTATACCTCATACCAAATGACCCCTAAGTGTTTAGCAATAACATCTTAGTAAGTAGGTATCTGTTATCTACTCTCCCGTTTTAATTTATGTGGTAGTATTATACAGAATTTAAGAAAGAAATAGATACTTTCGAATCTTATGGTTATTTTATACAAAGTTTAAGAAAGGAAAAAACTTTCGAATCTTGTGGTATAAAATAATTCATAGATATTGGTATAAGTATAAATCATCTCATTAAGGAGAAACTGAAAAAATAAAATAAAATTATTTTTAAATAAGAAAATGTGATATTTTTTTGAAAGAGTCAACAAAAGAAAATATAACACATAAATTAGGCTAAAGGGAGTAGATCTTTCGCCGTTCCGGGACATACATAGAAGTACGCGATGTCAATATTTAAAAAGAGCGAAATATAAAGAATACCAATTATCACATTATCTAACAAAAAATAGTCTTAGTCCATTAATTTTATTGAGTCCTAAGTTAAAAGAGGTCTTAAGTTCAATTCTTACCTATTAGCAATAAAGGTTCTTTCAAATATTTGCCAAAATAAAAGATCTAGGTTCTAATCTCTGAGCTCTTAGAGAAAATTTAGCAGCTTAAACAAGATGCCAAGTAACAATATAAGTTAAAGGGTGTCATTTCCTTTTTCTTATTATTTTCGTACAATATTATTATATATATTTTGTAAAATTTTCCGACGAATCAGTATCACATGACACTGATTCGTTACACATATATCCGCCCCTGAAAATGTGAGCTGAAATTCAAGAATAGTCCATTCCACCATAATAGATCTCTCCTACTGTAGTCCGTAGATTATTACTCCCTCCATTTATTTTTTAACTTTTTATGCCCCTTAAGAAAGAATAATTATAGTATTTATTTTACCATATAGCCCTTAATAATGATAGTATTTTAAAAATATTTGAGAAACAATTTTAGAAATGAGTAATTAATGATAAGGATAAAATAAAAAAATAATATTTGTCTTTCTCTTGATTTATTAAAATTGACAAATAAAAGTAAAAATATAATTTAAGTATAGTAAAAGTAAATGGAGGAAGTAGATTGGATGATCGGTTTACATTTTACGTGAGAACACAGTGTATCTCAGTGTATACGTAAGTTACACGGAGAGAATATTTTAACACGCATGCTAAAAGTTAAAAGTGAATTCCAAAAAAAAACAAAAGGAATAAGAAGAAAAAGGAAAAGGCAAAAAAAGGGATGAAGCTAGACCGAATAAGATATAAAATTATATTATTAATGTGTAAAAGTTAAATTATATTATCTTCATACTATATGTGACAACTAAAGCTAAAAAAGAGACATAGTGATCTCCTAAATGAAAATCATGTTGTCCACTTCCTTATACTCATCTCTATCTTAAATTATATGCCATATCTTTTTAGTTTATTCTAAAAAAAATCATACTTTATTATTTAAAACTAATTAATTTTAAAATAATTAATTTTAAAACCTTTTTTTGCGTAATTTACTTTGGATTAAAATTTTTAAAATATTTAATTTTATATTTGATCAAATACTGTAACATAAATTAAGAACGAAAATTAATTAGGAGAGACAACATAGAAAAGCAAGTATTGAATTACCAACCTTGCACACAATCTTCCAACAGCCTTCTCATTCTCACCGTTCACGTAGACACTCAATTCAGCGACTTTTTAATTCTTTAGTTTTGATTGAAACGTGAAAATCTAAACTATCTTTTTGCACGGTAGTTATTAATTAACATTTCCTATCTTTTAACAAAACGATTTCTTACTTTACGATAATATAACCTCATCAAGCGATAAGGTTAGTGTTTAAAGAAAATGAAAAGAGGGTTTATTACTTCCTCCATCCCAATTAATGATATGGTAGTATGGAAATTTCGAGAGTCAAACGAATTTTTTTACGGTAATTTTTCTATACGTCGTTTAAATATTTTAAAATGTTGCTTACTACTATAATACTTGTTATGTAGTTTTAAAAAAAAATTAAACACTTATATCTAAATTTATAATTAAAATTAAATAAAATTGACTCTTGAAATTCAAACTATACCACATCACTTGATAAGCAAATAATTCGGTTCACTAAAGAAAGAGAAAAGAGCGTTTATTTGTTTGGTACAAACAATCAAGAAAAGAGTGAGAGAAAAAGTAGTACTCTCCGTTTCAATTTATGTGAGCCTGTTTGATTTGATACGAAGTTTAAGAAAAAATGAAGACTTTTGGAATTTGTGGTTCTAAACAAGTCAAAAAGGGGCCCAGAATATTTATGTGATTATAAAAGTTTCTCATTAAGGGTAGAATTATAAGTTTAAGCTAAATTTTATCCAAATTTAGAAATGGTTCATTCTTTTTGGAACGGACTAAAAAGGAAATAGGTTCACATAAATTGGAACGGAGGGAGTACTTGTTTTTTGGAACCTTAGGAAAACTCGCAACCGCTACAGCCCTTTAAGTGAGCATTCTGTGCGTACTCGGTAAAGCCTCCGTTGTATAATAGCCAGTAAACCACATAGGGAATGTAAACCGCATTAGATAAGCCATATGCGACAGGCTCAGACCCAGAAGACATTAAGGATGAATCGATCACAGGTCATTTATCTTCCAAACAAGGGCAGACCTAGTGCATAGACTACGAATTTTCGGGAACCCAATAACTCTTGCGTAGACTCTGTATTTATATTAAGAAATTCACTAAATATTGGTAAATATTTGACTATGAAACCAATTATTATTGCATATTAATATGAAATTACGGTAGAAACCCATAAATCTCAAATTCTGAATCCGCCCCTACTTGGAAACCATGTCCTCCAAACCATTTGAGCAACCCCGAAGGGTTAAATTGATACGCAAATAATTCGGTACATTAAAGAAAGTGAAAGAGCGTTTATTAGTTTGGTACAAAACAATCAAAAGAAGAGAGAGAAAAAGTAGGGCTCCTTTTTATTGTGATAGTAGTAGTAGTAATTTATTTCAAACGGTCAAAAAGCGATGTGTCATCCTTGCAGTGATAACCCCTTATAAAACCCCCATACCATAGCCAATTAGTAGCTCACAGAAAAGATAGGAGCATTAGCTTTCACATACTAAAATATTTCTTCTTCTCCCTCTCAAAGATCTGTCAAGTAAAAATGGCAAACTCCATGCGCTTTTTTGCTACTGTGTTACTTCTAACATTGCTTGTCATGGCTACCGGTTTGTCTTCTTCTTCCCTATCAAAATTTTGTGTGTGAGGGCAGTGACGGATTTAGGGGAGGAAGGGGTTTATCTGAATCCTCTTTGTTGGAAAATTAGATTGTACATATATAAGATAAAATTTGTTTTGTATACTCGTTGACAAAACCTAAAAGCATAGCTTAGTGGTCAAAGGGTTCAAAGTATTTGTGAGTTCCTTGGTTCAAGTTTCGCTGGCCATCGTCTCTTTTAATTTTTAACTTTTTCTTTTTTGAATCTCTTTAACGGAAATCCTATCTTCGTGCGGGTGTTTCTTTTAGTTTTAAGCATTTCAAAACCACTTAGGCTACTCTTCTAAGCATTTCCTATCAAAAATTACTAATTTATCTCGCTTAAATCCAAAACCTTTAATTAGGTATGAGAGTTCAGACAAGTGAGGCTTGTTCAGCCACGACTGTTAACTTCTGGGTTCTGAGTCACGGGGTTAAAAAAAGTATGAGAGTTCAGATCTCAACCATCTCATCACCCACTAGCCCACTTATCAAAATTGTCAATGTTATCGTACCATAGGGGGGCATATAATTCAAGATTTGAACATTATGGTTTCGTGTCGAGGATTCTGTCACTAAACTCATTTGATTTGCTAGATTTTAAGTCAGTTATTCATAGTATCTAATGAATTTTTCAACACTTAAATAAAATTAGAGCCTAAAATATTGCGTGATAAATTTAACTTTCCATTCGTCCTTACATAATATTGTTGTGTTTTCTATGCTGGAGCACATTTTTCAAATATAAAGTGCTCTATTCTTTCTTTTTTAATCTTATATTAAACTTGATGGAATAATTTCTAGCCACACAAATTTTTCTGATCTGTTTTAAACTACACATTTCAAAAGTGGTTCATTATTTTTAAATTTGATGCTGAATCAATTACTTTAAGATAACTTGAGACGGAGGGAGTATATATTTATGTTTCATGTGAATAGTGGTGTTTTGCATCCAATAAATTAAAATTTTGGATGACTAACGTTGAGGAAATTTTACAGAGATGGGACCAATGACAATTGCAGAGGCAAGAACTTGTGAGTCCCAGAGCCACCGTTTCAAGGGACCATGCTCAAGAGACAGCAACTGCGCCACCGTTTGTCTGACCGAAGGATTTTCTGGTGGCGACTGCCGTGGATTCCGCCGCCGTTGTTTCTGTACTAGGCCTTGCTAATTGAGAATATTATCCCTTAATTATATAAGTAAAAGTAACTAAATTTGAAATAAGCACTATGATTGTTCAAAGATGACGTGCTAGTTAGTTTAATTTCTTAAACCGGTAGCCGTGATCTTTGATTGTATGCAATTATGGTGGTAGACTTTTGGTATGTATTTTCTGTGATGTATTTTTGGTTTTCTGTAATGCTAATGAATAATTTATCTTCTTTCCTCTTTTTTTTTTTTTTTTTTTTTGGCATTTGCATCTATACCTAGTTTGGAAATTCAAAGTATCATATTTGAACACGACCGGAGATCTTCTAAGAGTTCTTTTCAAGGTCAGCTTCCTCTTTGATAAGACTAATACAAGGTGAACATAAAATTCGAAAAATCGGATCGAACCGAATTAATTCGATACCTCGGGTTCGGTTCTTCGGTATTAATTCGTTATGGAATTTCTAAAAGTTTGGTACTTCGGTACGGTTCTCGGTATTAAGATATTGGTATTTCGGTTTAACTGAAATACAAAATTTTTTTAGTAAATGTTATACAGCTAAGGCTGTTTATCGGGCGGTTATTTAGTTTTAACGGTTTGGCTTATCGGTTATCGGCTTGTAAATATATTAATCCGCTAGCAATATCGGATGGATTGATATCGGTTTAGCTATTATCGGGCGGTTAACGGGCGATTATCGGTTTAGATTGTACCTTTTTAATTAGTATATTGTGTAATAAACCGAAGTAAAAATCTAAGACACACAGAGATAGCATTTCAGATCTGCACGAGTTCCAGCAGCAAACACGTTTGAGCAGCAGGGCTACTGGAAACACCAAGTATAGTGTTACATTTCAGCTAGCTAGTTTATTGGTCTTGTTCACAGTTCATAAAAGTTGTGCACACTAATCAACTGTATAATTATAATGTTACACAAACATCGAATGAACAAGCATACTAATCAACTGTAACCTAAATGATATAACTGTTAACGAAGGGTGTAGAACCTTGTGAATGTTCTAAGAAGATAATTACAGTAAAATAACGTTAGTTTTGTGTTTTAAGTGAAAATACAACGAAGTGTTAATTAGCATGAAACTTGAGAGTAACATGTGACTAAACCCCAAGAAGGATATAAAGCATTTGAGCGGCTTTTAACTAAGCACTGTCCAAAGTAGTCATAAAGCAAATCATAGAGACACCATAAGTATATAGTCTAAATGTCTAATAGAGGTCCAGTACTCGAAGTGGAAGTATGGAAGGAATTTTTATTATTTAATATACATAGTAATATATGGATAAAATAAATTTTATATATATATATATATATTCTTAACGGGTTAATGGATTATCCGTTATGAAAATTAAAAAATCCGCCACCAAACCGATAAGCCGTTAATAAAAAAATTTCAATCTGTTCCCCATCCATTAAACCGTTAACCCGATACCAATAAGTCATTAAGCAACTTTTACGGTTCGGATTTCGGTTTCGATTCGATTTCGATTCAGTTTTGAGCACCCCTATATACAGCAATGGTATCGTCCAGGTGCCCCAATCTTGAGAGTGTGTACAATTTTGAGCTTACAACAAAAGTACAGAAATTACCTTACACTATTAGACTTTGTTGCTTGCATCTTTACTGATTCTATGGGGAATATGTATTAATAGAACATTTGTTTCTCAAAAAAGGAAAACTAGATAAGCCAGAGTTGGAATTAAAAAAAAAAAAAAGTTAAGCAATGGGAAATATGTTCCTACCTAGGAAGATATCGTGCTTTTCCATCCAACTCTTTTTACCCTTTCGTTACATATATTTGCTCTAGTAAAATTTGATCTATTTTATATTTTATTGTTCAATGCCTGTAATGATCAAATACCTCTTGTTTCAAAATTTTCAATAATCTTGGCTGCCTCAGTCTTATTCCTACTATATAAAAAGCACAAAAGCAGCTCACCGTCGACATCCCGCTTAGACACAGGAGTATTTAAGTATTTTGCATTTTTGTACCTCCTAAACATTTGGATCTTTATTTTTTGTGTTTTCAATTGCAGAAAATATGGTAAATAATTTGTGCTTAGATTCCCTTACAATTCAGTAATATGAAACATTTAAATTTGCTTTTTCAGAAAGGAAAATGAATATTTCTTTCATGGTGCTCTACACCTTGATCCTACTGCACTTAGTTATAGCTTTTTGTCATGATTTAACTATTAATAGAAAGCTTTCATTCTATCTATCTGTACTATCTACTGAACATTATGGTATAGATAATTAATTTCCTTGAATTTTTTTCTTTTCATTTGACTTCAGTAGAAATGTGATGCACATAATCTTTCTAATTGTCATATAAAAACTGGCGCACTTTAGAATGGAAATGATGATTATTTGATTTGGACTGAACAGGAAAATGACAAATTTATAATATAATCTTGCTGTAAATTTTTGTCTTAGCAGCTGATGATGTTCCATCTTAGCCTTGAAATATTATCTTAGGATCCATTGTGCCATATGAAGTGGCATGCTTCTATTGGGTACTGGGTTGTAATGATGGTTGTCTGACTCGAAACATATTTGTAGAGAAGAGGTATTCAAATGTGCAGTTCAGGTATATTTATTGGTGCTCTTTATTCTTAGAGAAGTTTCTTGTGGTTAGCTACATATAAGTTTATATCATTTACTAAATCTTCATGAACTTCTGACATCTATATGTTATGTATCTTCATGATGAAGCCTGCATTTGCTGTTGGCATTCTAATTTGGCACCATTGTGAGTCTTATTAAAGGTCAAGTTGCCTTTATTTTAAAACTATATATAAGTATCCTACATGCGCTTCCGATGTGTTTAAGTTCTTAACTTTTTATGTGACAATGGAAGCATAATACAAAATTATGTTCTTATAATAGTGATATAAGCTATATAATGAGAGAAAAAGGAAAGACGCACACAAATAAGAATACTGGGCACAAACTCTAGCACGCATAAAATGAGAAAGAAACATCTACATGTCTATTTAGTTTTGTTAGAATACTCTTTTTAGTCTTAAAGAAGCATATATAATATGTAAAGGTTACTTAGCTTCTTTAGGATCTTTTTAACAAATTATGTTTACGTGAGATGAAAATAACTCAAACCATAGACAATCATCAAGTGGGAAAGCTTCTTTAGGATCCTTTCAACAAATTATACTTTAGGTGAGATGAGACTAACTCAAGCCATAGACAGTCATCAAGTCGGAAAGAGAACTGATATGTGCTTGGATTGCATCACGATTCTTGGGGACAACTACACTGATCTCCAAGGTTTTCTATCTGGTTACATTTTATGAACTTTGATACTGAATTATTTATTATTTTTTTACAGAAAATTTACTTTAAAATAGTAGTTGCCAAACTTTATTTCCATCTAAACCATGCGTTGCAGCAGCGTATCGAAGCCTTTTGTTAAGAAAAAAAGCGGTCCAAGATATTACTCAGTCGCCGTATTTAACTCTTGCTTTTGACTTTTTAGCTTTGGATCTCAACTGTAATCAAATTGTTTAATGTCCGGAGTGTATTGGGAAAAATTGCATTTATATATGCAAATGACATGTTGAGACACGTGGACTGTTTAAATAGTCAAAGAATTATAATTAGTCAAGAGGTACGGGCAGCAGTAGAAACAAGCAAAGGAAAAGGAAGAGGCACGGGAGAACATTTGAAGGATTCAGTGCTCGTACCTATTTAAATCATTTATCAAAAGGAATGAATCTGACCATAATAAAGAGTGCAGATACGAAATTCGATAGGCATTAAATACTGGATACGTTAGAGAATTTGTATTGATTACAATGATTGTGTAGCGTAGCATTCAATGTCTTTAATTATTCATAATAGCCTCATTATGATTTGGAGGAAACACATATCTTCAAGATACCTATAAAAGGGAGGTATCTGGTCACTTGTAAACACAAGACACAATTGGAATATACTTTGATTCATTTGTTTTTCTCCTGATTATACTCTGGTTATTCTAATACTTTCTTCTACATATTCTTTTGATTATCAGTAACCCGCGTTCTTCTAAATTCTAACTTTGACTGAAATTTTATTTTTTGGTTAAACAAATTGGTTCCGTTACCGGAAATCTGATAATCTATTTTCTTTTCACTTGACCTTCCTTGTTACATCAATTATGTCGAATAACAGTGACAACACCCCAGGAAACCAAGAGAACCAACAAAGTCAGGGAGGCCCACAGAATATTAACATTCAAGTTCCTACTCCGCAGGACTCTCCACGACAATCTCGTGAGGGTACTCCTGATGGATCTCAAATAAACGAGTATGCTCAATTTGAAAATGCCGAAGCTGTTGATGAAGCTTTGCAGAAATTAATTACTGCTCAGGTCAGCAAAGGTGTTGAGGCGCTTGTTAAACAGTTACATGTTGCAACACCCACACCTTCTCCAAATAATAACACTATAGAAAACCCTCGTTCCGAGCTTGTTAACTCAAGCAGCGATGGAACTCCCAGTAAACCGCAGGAGAGAGAACCATGTAATGTAATTAATTCTGATTTACAAAATTTAGTACTAACCTTGCAGAAACACCTCAAGGAGCAAAGTGAACGCATAGAGCAGATACCCGGGGTGCCGACCATAATCAAAGGGGTAGACATGGACATATATTCGCAGCAACCCTAGAAGCCAAGTGCTGCCCCACTCCCAATTCCAAAAAAGTTCAAAATGCCTGATATTCCAAAGTATGATGGAACAATAGACCCACGAGACCACGTGACTGCATTCACAACGGGCGTAAAAGGTAATGATTTGACTAAGCAGGATATCGAATCGGTATTAGTCAAGAAATTTGGTGAAACACTCACCAAAGGAGAACTAACATGGTATTTCCTTTTATCTGAAAATTCTATAAACTCTTTTGCTGAGCTTGTAGATTCTTTCATCAAAGCACACTCGGGAGCCCAAAAAGTGGAAAAAAGAACGGAGGATATTTTCAAAATTAAGCAAGGAGATTCAGAATTTCTTAGAGAATTTGTGGACAGATTTCAACGCGAAAGAATGACATTGCCGCGTGTACCTGATAACTGGGCAGCTATAGCTTTCACGAGCAATTTGAATGAAAAAAGCTCAGAAGCTACGAGGAGACTCAAGGAAAGCCTTCGAGAATTCCCAGCTACAACGTGGAATGATATTTATAACAGGTATAGCACGAAGTTGAGGAAGATACTGTTCTCTGATCTCAAAAAGAAGAAAGTATACGTTCAAGACGTGCAGAGAACAAAAAATGATCCGGTAAAAACAGGTACGAGCCCTATATGGGACCTGCGGGGAAAGACTCGCGGTCAAAACAAGATAATCAAAGGCACGATCACAGATCAAGAAACAGAGAATTAGGTTCTTCATCAAGATTTAGGAACGAGCGAAACAACTATGAGTCATAGGATGATGATAGAAATTTAAAAGCGAGATTCGGAGGTTACAACTTCAACGTCAGCACCTCCGAGCTCGTAGCTATTTTGAAAAGCATGGGAGATAAGGTTCGATGGCCAAAGGAAATGAGATCGAATCCAAAAAGGCGCAACCCTGACCATTGGTGCGAGTTCCATAATGATCACGGGCATAAAACAGCAGATTGTAGATTTTTACAAAGTGAAGTTGATCATTTATTAAAACAAGGATATCTTACTGAGTTGTTCAGCGAGAAAGGCAAGCAAGCTTACATGAAGAACATGTAGGAGCCTCCAAAACCACCTTCTCCCAAAAGAACTGCTAATGTTATAAGTGGGGGTGAAGACATCAATGGTGTGTCATATACTGCAGATAACAAAACTTCCAAAGTAACTACTACCCAAGGGAAACGGGTGCGGCATGATTTAGAAGAAGGAAATATTACATTCAATGATGCAGATACAGATGGCGTATTAATCCCTCACAACGATGCATTGGTAATATCTTTAATTGTGCATGATACTAATGTGAAACAAGTTTTGATTGATCCAGGTAGTTCCATGAACATTATTTTGCTAAGAGTGCTACGTGAGATGCAAGCTAAAGATGGAGTAATACCAAAGGCGCATACTCTATCTGGATTTGATAATTCCAGTGTCGTCACAAAAAGAGAGGTAACACTCACCACTTTTGCTGCAGGGGTCGTCAAAGATATAAAGTTCCAGGTAGTAGACATGGAGATGGCTTACAACATGATTCTGGGGAGACCATGGATCCATGAAATGGATGTTGTTCCTTCAACCTTGCATCAAGTTATCAAATTTCCATCGCCATGGGGAATTTGTCAAATTCGCGGATATCAACATACATCCAGGGCTATTAACTCCGTTGCAGATACAAGCACGAGAAGTGGAGGCAAATAGCAATCACAGAAGGCAGTTGAGGACATCACAACACAAACCTCAACTAAACAAGGGCGAACAGATGTGGACTCAAGGCCTGATACCATTCAAGAACCAGAAGAAAATGAAGATATCAAAACAACGATAGAGGAATTAGAACCTATCATGTTATTCGCTCAATGGCCTGATAAAAAAGTCTATGTCGGAGCTAATCTTGACCAAGGAATGAAAGGTAAGTTAATTGAATTTTTGAAAACTAATATGGATTGTTTTGCTTGGTCCCACTCTGACATGACAGGAATACCACCAGAGGTGATGACTCATAACCTAAATGAAAATCCGTCATATCTTTCTGTGAATCAAAAGAAAAGAAAGCAGGGAACTTTCAAGAATCAGGTGATTCAAGAAGAAGTCCAAAAATTGCTAAAAATTGGTTCCATTCGAGAGGTAAAATATCCTAACTGGTTAGCCAATACTGTTGTGGTTCCAAAGAAAAATGGTAAGTGGTGGGTTTGTGTAGATTATACAGATCTTAACAAAGCCTGGCCTAAATATTCTTTTCCACTACCACACATAGATCAATTGATTGATGCAACTGCAGGTCACGAATTGTTAAGTTTTTTAGATGCATATTCAGGTTATAATCAGATTAAAATGGATCCGGCAGATGAAGAAAAAACTCCATTCATAACAGACAGGCGGACTTACTATTATAAAGTAATGCCCTTTGGTCTAAAGAATGCAAGTGCAATGTATCAGAGGTTAGTTACTAAAATGTTTCAGGAATATTTAGGAAAGACAATGGAGGTATATATAGATGATATGCTTGTTAAAATACAGTACTCAAAAAATCACATATCACACTTATCTGACACATTTTCAATTTTGCACAAATTTAATATGAAGTTAAATCCCGAAAAATGTGCATTTGGTGTTGCACCAGGCAAGGTTTTGGGTTTTCTTGTTTCTAACCGTGGAATTGAAGTAAATCCTGCACAGATTAAAGCCATTAAGGAAATCCCTGACATACTTTCAAGCAAGAAAGAAGTTCAAAGATTGACAGGGAGAATTGTGGCCTTGCGAAGATTCATCTCTAAATCATCAGATAAGTGTTTTAAATTCTTCTCAGCCCTTAAGAAGCAGGATCATTTTGAATGGAATGAGGAATGTCAACAAACACTTAGGAACTTGAAAACGTACTTATCAAATCCACCTTTGTTGGCAAAACCAAAGGCTGGGGAAAAGCTACTCCTCTACCTTGTTGTTTCAGAGGTGGTGGTAAGTGCTGTTTTGGTACGAGAAGAGCAAGGTAAAAAATCACCTATCTATTACGTAAGTAAATCTTTGTTAGATGCAGAGACAAGGTATCCTCAGTTAGAAAAACTTGCACTTGCGTTAATCATGGCACCTACAAAGTTAAGTCCTTACTTTCAGTGTCATCCTATCATTGTGGTAGCTACCTACCCTTTACATAACATATTACATAAACATGAATTATCAGGTAGGTTAGCTAAGTGGGCAATAGAGTTAAGTGAATACGAAATTGCATACCAACCTAGAACTGCTATAAAATCACAAGTATTAGCTGATTTCGTGGTTGATTTTAGTCCGGGAATACAGTTAGAAGAAGAAAAAGAATTATAGGTGTTCAATGTAGCTAACCTAGGAACATGGACTTTATTCACTGATGGCTCATCTAACGTGAGAGAAGCAGGTTTGGGGGTAGTATTGGTACCATCTACGGGTGAAACCATTCGGCAAGCTATTAAATGTCATTCCATAACTAACAATGATGCCGAATATGAGGCTATGATTGCAGGTTTAGAACTGGCACGGGAACTTGGCATAAATCAGATTATAATCAAGAGTGATTCATAACTCGTAGTTAATCAAATGCTGGGGACTTATACAGCCAGGGAAGCAAGGATGCAACAGTACTTAGAAAAGGTACGGGAATTGATAAAGCAATTTCAATATTGGAAGATTAGACAAATACCCAGGGACAAAAATCTTAAAGCAGACGCCCTAGCAAATCTCACATCTGCAGCCGACGTGGCAAATGATGCAAATGCCTCAGTGATACATTTATTTCATTCAGTTCTTGATCGTGATGCGAATGAGGTAAATTTTAATAACTTAACCTGGGATTGGAGGAACAAAATTGTTGCTTTTTTGTAGTATGGAACCGTCCCTGATGACAAGAAAAAGGCTTATACGCTTCGAAGGTAGGCCGCTCGGTACTGCTTAAAACAAGGCAATCTATATCGTAAAATGTTTGGTGGACCCTTAGCAAGATGCCTTGGACCTTTGCAAGCAGAGTATGTAATGAGAGAAATACACGAGGGTCATTGCGGGAATCACGCAGGTGGAAGATCACTAGTAAGAACGTTAATTAGGGCAGGTTATTACTGGCCTAAAATGGAAGAGGAGGCAGAAAGTTTCGTGGCCAAATGTGATAAATGCCAGAGGTACGGTAACAATATGCATAGACCTGCAAAATTATTACATCCGGTCATTGCGCCATGACCATTTATGAAATGGGGAATGGATATCGTAGGTCCATTACCGCAAGCAAAAGGACAGGTAAAATTTTTGCTTGTTCTCACTGATTATTTTACTAAATGGGTAGAGGTAGGTGCATTCAAACATGTGCGAGAAAAGGAAGTCAGAGACTTTATTTGGCGGAATATCATATGTCGATTCGGCGTACTAAAGGAGATCGTATGTGATAATGGTCCTCAGTTTATTGGAGCTCATATCACGGAATTTTTCCAAAGCTGGAAAATTAAAAGGATTACGTCAACACCTTATCATCCGGTGGGTAATGGACAGGCAGAATCAACGAACAAAGTCATTCTCAATAATTTTAAGAAACGACTAGAGGAATCAAAAGGAAACTAGCCTAAAGTGTTACTTGGAGTTTTATGGACATA
Organism: Nicotiana sylvestris; assembly: GCF_000393655.2. Classification (NCBI taxonomy): domain Eukaryota; kingdom Viridiplantae; phylum Streptophyta; class Magnoliopsida; order Solanales; family Solanaceae; genus Nicotiana; species Nicotiana sylvestris. The sequence continues at coordinate 18,968,156 of NC_091067.1, read as the reverse complement.
TCGCACAACTGCAAAAACAAGTACATGAGAAACATTGTTCTCATTGGTTTATGGAGCTGAGGCTTTAATTCCAGTTGAGATAGGGGAACCAAGTACACGGTTCACACAAGCGACACAAGAATCTAATGACGAGGAGATGCGGGTCAACCTAAATTTACTCGAAAGGCAGAGAGAAGCTGCTTTAATAAGAATGGCAGCACAAAAGCAAGTCATAGAACGATACTACAATAGAAAAGCGCACCTCAGGTTCTTCAAAATTAGGGACTTCGTGCTTAAAAAGGTTTTTCAGTCTACAAAGGTAGCTAACACAGGAAAATTAAGTCCAACATGGGAAAGAACCTACAGAGTGCGTGATGTTGCAGGAAAAGGAGCATATGAATTGGAGACAATGGATGGCAAGATACTACCTTCGCATTGGAATGCTGTTCATTTAAAGAGATACTATTTCTAAGCAAAATCCACGGTCAGGTATAACCATTTTAAATTTCATTTTTGAATTGTTAAAATTTTACTAACGATTTTAGATGATAGGAAAAACGCTAACCCATACTAAATGATGAGTCACGACTTGTAAGGCACATGGAGTAACCTAAAATTCCTGGCCTAAGGTTACAATTATTCTGATAGAAATGCAAACGGGTTATGCAGTCTTCATCTATAATCGTTCCTCCGAGTCCCGTATGTTTTTTCTTTTCCAGAAAAGGACCAAACGAGAGAAACTATCAAGTGCTCGAGGCTTCATACTTCGACACTCAAACACTTAGGGGACTACATAATATACACGGACATATGTATAAAGAAGGCAAAACAGATTAAGGAAAAATCAAGCCTGAAAGAGTCAAGTACAGAGTAAAAGTCATAAAGCCACGAGCTAAGGCCAAAGAAAAACCTCACTATAGTTAGGGCAAAGGCTATGTACTAAAACGGGTTATAAGGAAAAACCCCGTGTCTATTATTCTTCTTTTGAATCTGTTACAAGAAAAACAGTTACGAGAAAGTTATAGATGTAATTCAAATACATGTAAAGTTTTATTCGGAACTAGACAAGGTTCAAAAATAAAATCTTGTCAAAGTTATTTCAGAGAAACATGTGTATTCCTATTTCTTTTGTCGTATGATAATACCATTATGAAGTTGAGACGTCTTCTTCATTAAGTATTGGAATATAAAAGGGCCCTCTTTTATAAAACTCATGTTTAAATTAATCATGAGGTTAACAGAAGCATTTTTCAGAAAACAAAAATGCAAATTATTCTGTAAGTCCTTAAAAATAAAGGTGAGAATAAAGCAAGAAGAAGTTTAAGATAAAAAACTTCTTAATATGTAAAAATAAATCTAAGAATAAGTTCGAACTTAGTCATAAAACTACGAAATTGTTTAGATTGCCCCATTAAAAGACTTGGGGACTGACATTTCTAAAATCAACCCTCAAATGAAGTTAAGGGTTTGATTACAATTTTCCAAAAACAAAACAAAAACAAAATCATTTGAATGATTAAAACTGGTCACTGAGAAGTTTGTGGTATTGAGGCAGGAACGTTAATAGTAGCAGGCTCAATTTGGGCAGGTGCATCAGCAGGCGCGGTTTCAACTTGGCTTGCAACAACGGGCTCGATCGGGTTTGAAATAGTCATGATACCTGTATCAGCTTCAACATTCATGAGAGCTTCAGCCACGAGAACTTCATCCACGGGAGAAGGGAAGTCCTGAGTTTGTTGAGCCTTTTCAATAGTTTCGTTGATTTTAGCTAACTCCAACTTCAGGTTGAAGTTTTCTTGGCCAGCTTCAAGTAGGGTATCACGACGGGAATTCAAAAAAGCCCAACTTGCCTCAACAGCAGATTTTTCTTCAAGGATCTCATAATCCTTTTCCCAAGCAGCGATCTCATTTTTTAGCTCTTCATTTTCAGCCAAGGTGGAGCTATGGGAAGCTTGAAGAGAGGCGTGAGAGCATTCTAAAGCACGCACCTTATCAGCAGAGATTCTGAGGTCTTCTTGTGTTTGAGTCAAATTTTGCACAAGCTCCCCAGCGTAAACTTCCTTTTGGTTTAAAAGAGCCTTTAATTCTCTGATCTCTTCACTAGCTTTAGATAGCTGCTCTGAAAATGAGGACTCAAGATGCTCTTTGTCTTTCTCTACTTGGTGGGAAGAAGCTTTTGCAACCGCCAATTATGAAGTTAAAGCCCGTACTCACTGCTCTAAGGTATTCTTGCTCTCTTGTAAGCTCTCTATATCAAGCTGAGCACTCTCAAATTGCCCCTTCCAATTGGTTGCTTCCAATTGAGAGTCGCGTGCTATCTTCTCCAAAGGAGCAATTCTTTTCATCAACTCTGTGTCAATGAGATTAGCCTAAAAAAAGAGAAGAAATAAGAATCTCAAAGATGAAAAATTTTGCAAAGTAAAAAAGGGAGAGAAGGAAAATACCTTCAGAGTGGCATGTACGATATCATTCATTAAAGTCAAGGAACTGTGGCTCTCCAGCTTTGCTTTTTCAATTGGGCCAATAAGAGGCTCCAGCCATACATCCGCCTGACCTGACTTTCTCAAAAGGCTGTTCTCAGCAGGAATTTCAATAGTTACTCGCCTCATAGCGGCACTTCTACTTGAAGAGCCCGTTTCAGTATGATGACCTATAGGAGGGGGAATAGTTAAAGGAGGAGCTAGAGAAGAGGTAAGAGCAGTAGAAGAAGGAACGGAAATAGCTGGGGCTTGTAAAGAAGGAATCACAGGCACGGGTAATAAAAAAGACGATAAAGGTACTTCGTCTAAAATAGGCCCGACATCTTCACGACTAAATCCACCGACGAAAAGTTGATCGATAGACTCACGAGTATCGTGGGGAGTGACGTCATCATCTGGAATTATTATTGGGGTTTCAACAGGTTCGGTAAGAGAAACCGAAACTTCAGCTTCATCATCGGAAACGATGCGTCTACTAACTTGTGGCCTCGTTACCAAGGAACTCTCATTTTCCTCTTCTTCAGAATTTTCCTCTTCAGTAGCCTTCCTTTTCGCAGAAGAGGAACCCAAGACTATTTCTCGAGTTCTCTGTAAAGAGATACGGGTTCCCAAAGGAGTACGAGTTCCCAAAGACACACGAGAGGCTACAACTGCTTCAGCAGTAACCCCTCGAATAGCAAATCTTGACAAAAAGAAGGATAAAAGTTAAAACAATAAAGGAGAATATAGGCACGAAAAGAACAAAATGTGAACTCTTACCATGAGTCTTTACCTTCCAACCAAGGCGGTTAGAAAGTGTTTTCCAAGATCTACCGTCCATTGGTGCGATCTTCAGCAATTTATCTACCCAACCACGGAAATTGGGAACATCCCCCACAACTCCCATGGTTGCTAAAAAAGGGGGGGGGGGGTAAAATTAGAAAAGCTGATAAACTTGAAAGAAGAAGGTACGAGAGGGATAAAAGACCTACGTGCAAAATTTCACTTCTCAGGGAAGGGAACATTATCTTCACCCACTAAACCAGTAGTGGGGGCAGCAACAAATCGGGCATACCAGCCAAGAATCCTTGTCATCTTCAGGGCTCACCAAAACCCTCTTATTCCTGGCTACTAGTGTAAAAACACCATTACGAAAAAGCCTAGGTGAGTAAAGATGAATCAAGTGAGGGAAAGTAAAAGGAGCTTCGGCTTTAGTGGCTAAATGCCTTAAACATGCAACAACCCTCCATATGATTGGGCCAATTTGACCCAAGCAGACATTGAAGAAACGACAAAATTCAAGAATGACTGGGTCGATTGCTGGTCTAAACCCTAAAGTAAAAGGGTAAGTGTAAACAAAAGAGAACCTAGTTAAATAGGAAGTAATTCTCTAATTCGGATTAGGGATAATAATGAATCATTACTCCAATGACAGTCCTTACGAACCACAGGAGTCAAAACCTCTGTAATTTGAGTAGGGTAAGCATCGACACGATCTAATGCGGAAACCTGGTTTCTAAGAGATTCCCTGTCATGGTAAAAAGACAATTCTGAAGGGACTATATCATCTACTAAAGGTTCGCATAAAGGTTCAGAATGGTCTTTACCCCTAGAAGAAGATTTGTGAGAAAGGGAACCTCTGGTTCTAGAGGAAGGACCAGAACCAGAAGAAGGCATAGACGAACCACCTCGAGTAGATCCTAAACAGCGAAGTCTACCTCCCCTTCTATGCCTAACAGGGGCATTGGGGAAGGAGTTAGTAATGGAAACTCTCTCAGGGTTAGGGCTTGGAGAAGACATATCGAAGAAGAATGATTTAAGGAAGAAGTAAACAGAGATTTGGAGAATTAAGTGTTCAATAAGTTTTATGTGATAAAAGACAAGGGAAAAAAATATTTATACCGATAAGCAACTGCCAAAGGTAAAAGTACGGAGGTGGAAAGACCATAATTATGATAACTGACACTTCATTAATAGTGAAACCATAAAAACCTTGAAAAAGGCTGCAAAAATTGCAGAGCCAATGGAAAATTGATATGTGTACGAAATATTAAATGGAAGTGACAATTGGAGCGTCAATTTTGTCATAGCATTAGGTGACAAAAATTCTCGTTTTAATGAAATCCACTTCTTAAATATTCAATTGATGAATAAATGGAAAGTGGGGGGACTATCTGTATTGGGAAAAATTGCATTTATATATGCAAGTGACATGTTGAGACACGTGGAATGGTCAAATAGTCAAAGAATTATAATTAGTCAAGAGGCACGGGCAGCAGTAGAAATGAGCAAAGGCAAAGGAAGAGGCACGATAGGACATTTGAAGGATTCAACGCCCGTACCTATTTAAATCATTTATCAAAAGGAATGGATCTGACCATAATAAAAGAGAGCAGATACGAAATTCGACAGACATTAAATACTAGATACGTTAGAGAATTTGTATTGATTACAATGATTGTGTAACGTAGCATTCAATGTCTTTAATTATTCATAATAGCCTCATTATGATTTGGAGGAAACACATATCTTCAAGATACCTATAAAAGGGAGGTATATGGTCACTTGTAAACACAAGACACAATTGGAATATACTTTGATTCACTTGTTTTTCTCCTGATTATACTCTGGTTACTCTAAATTACTTTCTTCTACATATTCTTTTGATTATCAGTAACTCGCGTTCTTCTAAATTCTAACTTTGACTGAAATTCTATTTTTTGGTTAAACACAGAGCTTCGACCAACTATTTCAATGTGGAAACTGAATTGCCATCCGATTCGGGGGAAAGAATGAAACAGGGAAGAACATTGATGTAGCCAAGGTACTTGATTATCTACCTGAAATAATAATAATATTTTTAACTTTCTTATTTATAGGTTCTGCAACATTAACAAAAAGTACATTATTCGTTTCTCATGGACAAAATTAGTGAACAAAATAGTAGTTATGTGATCACCCTAAACCCGGACCCAGTCATGATGGTGCCTCTCGTGAAGACAAGGCCAGGCGACACTTCCCATTTCAGTAATTAATAGTTAAATAGTAAGAAATAGTTTAAAGCATGATAAAATAATCCAAATTTTAAGCAGATAATAGCATAATTTGCGGAATACAACCCAACACAGCCTGATACCGGGGTGTCACTAGTCATGAACATCTACAAGTTCTAATACAAGTCTGAGGAAGTCTATAAACTATTACAAACTGTCTGATAAAGAGATAGAAATGATAAGGAGAGAAACACGGGATTGCGGACGCCAAGCAACTACCTCGTGGACTCCAAAATCTGCCGGGAGCTCTCAACTCACACTGGCAGGATCCGCAATGCCTGAATCTGCACATGGGGTGCAGATAGTAAAGTGAGTACTCCAACTCAGTGAGTAATAATCATAAATAACAACTGAAAGTAGGAAATCACGTAAGGCACACTACAGGCTATAATGAAACAGTAAAACCAGTGAAAATAGTAAATTAGTGAGAGATATGTGAAAGTCATTTAACTCAAATTAAAATTCATGAAAAGCCTTTTTCAACAATTAAGCAGGTAATTGACAGGCAATTAAGGAGGATAAACACATAAAGGTTTGCCCCTCGGGTACAGTGTCAACAAATCCACCCCCTGGGGCAATATCTTACAACAATACCAGTCCCTCGGGCAATATCTCACATCACAATGTGCACCCGCGCTCACTGGGGGTGTACAGACTCCTGGAGGGGCCCCTTACGGCCCAAGCGCAATATCAAGCCATCTCGTAGCGTCATCACTGGGCTCTCGGTCTCATATCAACAAGTCACTTCATGGCATACATATCTCAAGCCCTCGGCCTCAAATCATGATTAGTGTTTCCTCACAACATAGGCCCTCGGCCTTACTCAGTCAAAAGTCCTCACAAGCCACTCGGCGGTAGTAAAACATGATTCTCAACCCAATTATCATTTAAAAGATCATTTAAGTGTTAAAACATAGTAAACATGGTTGAGTATGAAAACAGTGAAATATAGCATGACTGAGTTCAAGTATAAAGTCAAAACAGTGAGGAAATATCAATAAAAATCCCTAAAGGGTTCAAATAGTTGGCACGAGGCCCATTAATGACATTCAGCCCAAATAATGATGATATCAAATAGATTTCAGTCAAATACGCCGTAAAATAGTTGTGAATACCTAATCTTTGCGCTATTTTAACACCTCCTAAATTTATTAGTATTTTTTATTATTTAATAGTTTTTTCAATTTAGTGTGTTTAATTGCGTATTTCCGATCATAAAAATACCAAAAATAGTTTTTTCTTTATTTGTGCATTTTAAAAAATTAACTAACTCTTCAATGGGTGAATTAATTTAGTTAATTGATCATTTGAATAAGTTATTTAATTATTTTATTTATTTGTGTAAATTTACTTTAATAAGTAGGATTAAGAAAGAAATTTGGCCAAATTTGAAAGAGAAAGTGGCCAAGAGTGCAAGATAAGGGGCTGCCATTGAAAGAATCCGAAACTACGTAGTTTTGCCTCAAAACTACATCGTTTTATTAAGTGAATCAAGATTAAATTTCATTCATTCATCCCTTCCTCATCCAATGGTCCACAATCAATCTTCCAACTAGGTATTTAAGACTTAGAAATGTTGAAATTTTTCCCCCATTTCTTCCATAATTATTTTCTCCTCCCTCTCTTTTCTCTCTCTCTCTCTTTCTCCATAACCGCCACCCCTCCACCGCCGCCGAAAATCGCCCACCGGCAGCGGACCACCTCCAAACCATCTAAAAATCTCACCATGTAATCTCCAACACCTCCTCTTTCCATATCTCCAAACCAAATCCTTCAAAACCCCCTCAAACTCCTTGAATCTTAGATCTAGGAAATTTTAACCATCATTTTTTTGCCCAAATTCTTGAAGCTCCGACCACTACCACCCCACAATACCTACATCAATGGATAGAACTCCTCAAGATCTACCTATTGATTCCAATTCTACCCCAAAAATCCGGCGACCAAAATCCGGCAAAATTCCGGCGACCTCCCGGAACACCCTATTTTGGCATACCACCAATTTTTCGGCCACTTGAATTGTAAAATGGTAAAATCCTATTCTTTTTCATGGCTGATTTTTTATTTTATTTTTATTTTTCAGATTTTATTTTTGTCTATTATTAATTATTTTAGCATTAGTTTTTGAAGTTTGAAATGTTAAATTTTCTGTTTTTGCACTTGTTGAAGTAGTAAAATAGTTTTGTATTGATAAAAGTGAGGTAGTGAAGAATTACTTGAGAGTATAGGGTAGTTGTTTTTTTTTGACTGCTTCAAGACTTTGTGGGTACAAAACTCAAAAGTCATTTGTTTGGTAAGAAAATATAGACTTTTGGACAATTTTTGAATAAAAGTCTATCTTTGAATAGTGAAGAGCAGATTTTGTTTGAAATACTAACCTAAAAGGTCTTGTTTTTGAATTTAAGAGCAAATTTTATGGAAAATCTGTCAGAAAGATTGATTTTTAATCTTGAAATAATTGGTTGTTTCTGAGATATAAAAGAAAGAGGAGGACACTCCATCAGACTTAGAGATCTCTACACACAAAAAAAGAGGAAAAAATCAGTAGCTATAATATCCCTTAGCAGCTGAAAATTATGAGCTTTTGTGAGTTGATTCTTAAGTGAAAACTTGTTTAAGGAAAATAGAGTAGTCTTGAAAGATTTTTCTGGAGTTACATAATTGTTTGTTTCAACTGTTTTGCTGGGGTATTTCTAGTTTATTTTTTTGGGTTTGAATCTGCCGGTTGTCGCTGTCTTTTGTTGTTGTTGCTGCCCATTTAATTGTTTTGCTGTTGATTTTGGAAAGAGGTGACTCTGCTGTATTTGTTCTTCTTTCTGCTGTCCAGGTAAGTTTAGGACCATGTAAACTCATAAAATCGAGTTGGAATGAAAATTAATGATGCTGGAAAATATTAGTAGCTTCATCCTTCTATTGTAATTCATTTTTATATGCTCTTGAATGTTTGATAATGTTATAACGATATGTTAGTTAATTAAATTGTGTTAAGCATCTTTAATTATTTTTATTTTTATTTTTGCTAAAGCATTAGATATAATTTCTCTGGGCAATTGGTTGTCTGAAAGGAGCATATATATTAAAATTTGAACCCTTGTAGCTATGTTTGTCCCTTTGTTGTCACCAAGCTAAGTTTTTATTATTATTATTATTATTATTATTATTATTATTATTATTATTATTATTATTATTATTATTATTATTATTATTATTATTATTATTATTATTATTATTATTATTATTATTATTATTATTATTATTATTATTATTATTATTATTATTATTATTATTATTATTATTATTAAGGTAGTTAAGTTGTAGATTAGAAAGACAATCTGTAAACTTATTTTTGTAAATAGTTGGCTATGGATTGCAAATAGCAAGATAGGGCCAAATCTGTAACATGGCTTTAAAAGGCCATATCTGTAGATTTAAAGTCCAAGAGCATATGGGCTTTGGATTTTGTCTTGGACATGAGCCCATTTGACTCCATCAACCCAATAGTGGGCTGCCTCATTCAATGTCAAGACAAGCCCACATCTTACTAGTTTTAAGCAATGTCAATTAATAATTTTCTCTCATTAGTCTCATCTTTTAAATTAGTTCTCATAACAATGATTCTTGTCATGACTGCGAATTCGCTAGCGTAGCACTGTTATGACAAAATTAATAAAATTCGTCTCAGTCATGCATTTGCTTGTGTGGTGCGGTTAGGACAATTTAATATTATTCAAATCTTTTCTTTAATAAATAAAAGCGGACATAAGAAAAACATAAAAATCATATAAATCACAGTTTATCCAAATTTAATTCAAGCCAAATGTAGTCAATAAAGTGACCGTGCTAGAACCACGAGACTCGGGGAATGCCTTACACCTTCTCCTCGGTCAACAGAAATCCTTACCCGAACTTTATTTTCGCAGACCGATAATAAAAGAGTCAATCCTTACCTTGACTAGGGATTCAACTAAAAGGTGACTTGGAGCACCGGCAAAAATCAATTCCAAGTGGCGACTTTGTAAATAAAATAATTCCTATTTCAAATTTGTCACTTCAAATGAAAAAACTCTTTAACCCACAATCCATAACACGTTGCATTTTGCACATTATCTCTTGGAGGGGTAAAAAAAGGTGTGACAATAGTCATTATGGATGGACTAAGTCAAAATTCCCAATAGTGCACGACCCCACACTCGTCATCAAGAGTGTGCGTCTCCTCAATATGGCACAACGATGTGTAATCTGTGGGTTCATACCCTCAGAACATCATTTACAATCATTACTCACCTCAATCCGGTCCAAACTCTATTCTGCGACACCTTTGCCCCTTGAATTGGCCTCCACTCACGTCGAATCTATCCAAAATCAGAATCACGACGTCAAAATATGCTAAGGGAATGAAGCCCAAGCGAAAATAATCAATTTACAACCTAAATGTCGAAATTAACAAAAACCCGACCCCCGGGCTCCTGTTTTTTCAATAACTATATCATGATCTGGGTTGACCAAGCCAGATTAATAAATAAGAAATGTCTGAATTTGTGACGACCCGGCCGGTCGTCTTAAGAATTAACGCCCCGATCCCCCATTAACTGATTTTTCCAAGTTTATTTCATCTATTTTGATTTGCCGGGATGTTCGGTTTTAAGTTTCGGAGAGTTTTGGGACACTTTGTCCCTAAATAAGAGCTTAAGTGTTGGAAAGTTGACTGTAGTCGGAATAGTGTGAAGACGGCCTCGGAATGGAAATCCGATGGTTCAGTTAGCTCCGTTAGGTGATTTCGGGCTTAGGGGCATGTTCGAATTGTATTTTTGAGGTCCGTAGCTAATTTAGGCTTGAAATGCCGAAATTTAAATTTTTGAAGTTTCCGGTTCGATAGTGAGATTTTGATCTGTGGGTCGGAATAGAATTCCGAGAGTTGCAATAGTTCCGTTATGTCATTTGGGATGTGTATGCAAAATTTCAGGTCATTCGGAGGTGATTTGGTTGGGTTTTTGATCAAAACTTATCATGCAAATTTGTTATGCAAATTGATAAATCGAAACCGTACTGAAATTGTACCGAACCTAACAACAAATACTGAACCGTACCGAGCTACTTTGGTACGATATTTGGTATACACAATTGATAAACCGAATACCAAAGTACCGAATGCCCAACCTTAACTTCTGTTGTTCCAAGGATTCCACACGCTCTAGGACTTTTGTCTCCGACTAAATTATCCATATCTTCTTGAGCAACGATCCTTATCACTTGTATCAGCCATCTTCCACCAAACTAGGACCTAGGTAACTTTGAGATAAAGTTACTGTCCTGTACATACATATATGTATCAATCATGAGAAGATGATCCTTTAAACCTAGGGAGCTAGTTCTTCATAATAGTTAAGTAGCTACATTGAGGACCTAATTCTTTGAGCAGTTAGTCACACTTTGTTAATCATCAAAACTTCAATACTCAACAGAATTACAATGCACTCAAGGCTAATTAATGCACTTAACGCCAAATAGGTGTGAGCGGAAACAAATGCCTTCATGCAAGGCCAAATAAGTCTGAAGTGAAAAATTGCATTTAAGGACAAATAGGTTTGAAGTGCAACTAATGTTTTATGCACTTAATGCCAAATAAGTCTGAAGGGCATATTACCCCAAAACACAAACTTTTTCTTTGAATTTCGATTATCCAATACCTAAATTTACTTCAAATGAGCTCAAATTTGAAGCATAACTTTGAAATATTATAAAGAACAAATTTCAATCATCAATTTGTCAAAAACAAAAACAATCTACCGTTACCTCTGTTTTCACAGCGAAGAAGAGAAAGAAGAGGAAGAAGACGAAGAAGAAGAAGAGGAAGAAGAAGAGGAAGAAAAAGAGGAATAAGAAGAGGAAGAGGAAGAAGAAAAAGAGGAAGAAGAAGAGGAAGAGGGAGAGGGAGAGGGAGAGGAAGAGGGAGAAGAAGAAGAGGAAGAAGAAGAGGAAGAATAGGAGGACGAGGAGGAGGAGGAAGAGGAAGAGGAAGAGGAAGAGGAAGAGGAATAGGAAGAAGAAGAAGAAGAAGAAGACGAGGAGGAAGACGAGAAGGAAGAGGAAGAAGAGGAAGAAGAAGAAAAGGAAGAGGAAGAGGAAGAGGAAGAAGAAGAAGAGGAGGAAGAAGAAGAAGAAGAAGAAGAAGAAGAAGAAGAAGAAGAAGAAGAAGAAGAAGAAGAAGAAGAAGAAGAAGAAGAAGAAGAAGAAGAAGAAGAAGAAGAGGAAGAGGAGGAAGAGGAGGAAGAGGAGGAAGAAGAAGAAGAGGAGGAAGAAGAGGAAGAGGAAGTGGAAGAAGAAGGAGGAGGAGGAGGAGAAAAATGCATGAAGTTGTTTGTACTTCGGGCACTACTTAAGTTTTTTTGAAAAAGTGAGTATAAATTAAATGGGGATGAACAAATAAAGGGCCATGAAATTTTTACCTTTTCTGCGTGTAGCAGCAGCAGTAACGTGTTTTTGTGCATATGGGGGCAGATCCGGATTCTTGTTTTGCTCTAATTAAAAGAAGGGGAAAGTAACGGAAAGTTACATTGTTTACCATAAATTAAGTAATTATAAGGGAACAAAGATTATTAATCGGCGGAAGTTATTAAAATTTTATTTGTATTTTTTGACTTATTTTGCTGTGAAATAACAATTGAAAAGAGCCAAACAGTAAGTGTCACACCTCCTTTTTGCGCGTCCCGCCCCGAAGGGTTAAATGCGCGGGTGGAGTTTTTCCAATTTAAGTGACAATATTCGAAATGGGATTATTTATTTAATTCAGAGTCGCCACTTGGGAAAGGTTTGGCTTTTGGTGTCCCAAGTCACCGGTTTATCTTGAATCCCAAATCGAGGAAATTTTCGACTTTTCCAAATGAAGTCTGCGAACCAGAAATTCTAAGTAAGGAATTCTGTTGACCCGAGGGAAGGTGTTAGGCACCCTCGAATCCCGTGGTTCTAGCACGGTCGCTTAAATTATTATAATGGCTAAATATCTGATTTAAATACATGTTGTGACTTATGTGCTTTTATTAAGTTTAAAACCGCTTTTATTATTATCACTTATTTTTTATAGAATTGCAACGTCGTGAAAATGCATCTCGAACCACGTCACAATCAATGCACCCGTGATCGTCGACACATTTGGACTTCGTTGAGATTTGGATTTGGGTCACATCAATGTGCACCCGAATTTAAGAATATGATTTAATTAAGCCGCGCCTAGAGAGTCTAACGCGTTATTATTTTGTAGAAGGCCATGAAATTTATTAAATGGCCTATCCTGAATTCTAAATAATTATCATGGTTATTTATTGAGGGCCCCGCAATTTTACATTTTTATTTGGCGAAGGCTCATCTCTATTTTAGAAAGGATATCCTAAAGCGGCTACATTTCTAATGCATTTGTCTCTAAAACTAGAAGAAAAGGTACATGCTAATTCAATTATAAGCTTTTGCCTAATCTGGATTCTTGTCAATTTCTGATTAGTTATTTACAAAGTGGAGAGGCGTCATACCTTGTGAGACATGCTTCAATTGGACAAAGAATTTACATTCGAGATTGACCCAATGCTATACGTGCGTCCAAAACCTTTCTTGAATTGAATTTAACTAGACTTATTTAGGCTGGATTAAAGGAACTAACTACTACGTCTTATTACTAATGGGGATTCGAACGCACTGCTATATGCTGCCTAGCGGGTGCTGATAAAGGAAAACTAAAAAAATAACACCAAATATCATTGCGTAAAACGGAAGTTCTCTATTGTATGCATCTCATTATAGTTAAAAAGGAATCCGGTCGAAAATTCTATGTCAATTATCCATGCATTCTACATATTATGCTATTGCATCTTGTACTGGCAAACAACTATGAACTAAGATGCAAGAGGCTAAACTTGATTAAGTATTATCTAACTAATCTTTCATTACTGAATCAAGCTAATCAATTTATACAACAGAAATCAGTATATCACAAACATTACGAAACAAACATCTAAATCTTCTTCAAGAACTCCTTTCATTTCATGCTTTTGAATTGTTACAGTTAACGCCAAAATTGGATCTGAAATGTGTACCTGGAGAACACTGAATACTGAAATGCAAAGAAGAAATGAAGTAGAAAGGTCAGCAGCAGCAGGAAACCAAATAGCAGCAGCAACAACAGGTAACCAAATAGAAGCAAAACCCAGTGCAAGAATGCAACTTAGAACCAATGAAAGATGGCAGAATGTAGCAAATTCCCAGCAATATGGAATCAGATTTTAACCAGAATGGGTCCAGAACTGGACTGACACTTCACACAACCAGTAATCTCAAACAAGACTCAGGATAAGTCAATATGGAACAGGCACAATCAGACCAGTTGAGAATCAAAACAAAAGATGAGAAAAATGCAGTTCCCCTTTTTGTGTTAGGCCTCTCTCTGTTCTATTTTTGTTCGTGTGTTTTCAGACAACTCTCTTTTCCTGTTTTCTTATCAAATCCCTCTTCTATCAGTGTATTCCCCTCCCTTTATTATCAATCTCTATCTGTGTGTGTGTGTGTATCAAAATCTTTGTATCTATCAATCTCCCTCTTTCTGTGTATTACTCTAATATAAGATGATATCCCTTTTCCTCCTCTCTTCTTCTATCAGCCCCTTTTCTAATTCTGTATATGACTATCTCTAATCCCTCTCTATATCTCTGTGTATCTATTTTGTATGTATTTCAGCTCTCCTTTCCAAACTCCTCACAGTATTTTTTCTTTTACAACCCTCAAAGTCCAGTCCCCTTTCTGTATGTCTCTCCCCTCTTTTTATAAGCCTCTATCCTACTCTTTTTAACAGCCTGTTTTTAGAAATCATAGTACCCCTCCCATGTGCCTTCCATTTTCAATTCCAACTTTAGCTAATTAAGTATTAAACCCCATCAACATTCCCTGACAGATTTCACTTTTAAAAGGTTTAAATGCTCCTTTAAACTAAAGCCAAGCATGGGCAGTAGAATGTATCTGACAACATATGCGGTCAAAACATTTTTAAATCAAACAAAAACCTTTATGCACATGTTGTGCACAAGTGCACATGTTGTGCACATGCCCTCCAATTCTGACTGCAACTAAACAAAACCAATCCCTTTACACTTCTGATTCAGATTAACAACTATAAGTAGCTAAATTCAATTCCCAACTGATTCATACAATGCTAAACAGGAGCAAATCAATTTGTATATTGTTCAAACATCTGAAACTAATTGACGACATATGTCGACTCGACTATACTAGTTATAACTCGTACAATCGAGACCAAAGTCAGACATTTAACAGTATCGAACACATGATTCGAATTGTACTGACTACGCAAAATTACATGGGAAGAATCAGTTGGTCAGTTCACATTTGAAACCCAATTAATTGCACAACAAATACATACATACAAATTATCAGAACAATTAGAAGAAAGACTCAATCAAACAACAAAGGTTCAGGCGAGATGGACAGGAACAGTTGATAAAACTCAAAACACAGATTAAAAACAAAACCAGAACAAATCTTTTAAACGAACATGGACTAACATAAATAAGCAAAGAGAATCAAAACTCACCTCAAATCTTGAAAAATCAAAAGCCTTAACTCGGATTCGGACAGACCTTTCTTAAGGCTGAACGGGCTTTAATCGAAGTGTTTCTCAGATGAGAAACACTTCGATTAAGGTCCATTAGACCTTAATCTTTTAGTTTGAACAAAACACGGACCATCGACGAAGACCTTCAAAGTTCCAAAAATTAGATCCGGGATTCGTGCTTCCCTGGTCAGATTCGGACCAAACCAAGCATGGTTTGGTCACGAGGGGGTCTGGGGACTGTCTGGTGCGAAGTTGAGGTCGATTGGTGTAACTCGGGTTCCGACTCGAATCTTCAAATGAAGATTCGAGAAGGTGGGAAGGGATTCGAACTAAACGGCCAACAGATCGATGTTCAGGGCGGTGAGGGGGTTCTATGGTGTTCAGGCGGAGGTCATCGGCGTTCATGCCGCCGGGATTAATGGCGAGGGATAAGGGGGCGGCTAGGGTTTCGTGGGGAAGGAGGTGAAGACGGAAGCTGGGGTATTGGATAGGGGGCAGGGTGTGGTAGGAGGCTTATATATGGAATGGGTGGATTGATTTCAACCGTTGGATGAGACGAGATGGACGGCTTGGATCTGAAGGTTTAAACGAAACGTTGTCGTTTGGCTTAGTAGGGGTCAGAATTGGTTCGGGTAACGGGTCGGGTAGTGGGGTTATGGGTGAAAGATCCGGACTGTTGGATCGGCTTGGTTTAAACGGTTGTGATGGATTGGCATCGAAACGACGTAGTTTTGGTGTTAAACTACGTCGTTTTATGGCCTGGGGGTGGGCTGTTTGGACTGGTGGCTTGGGCTGTTCATTTGGGCCTCTGATTTTAAGAATGGGAATTGGCCCAAGTTCATTTAAAATGAGTTTTAACCTCTTTTCTTTATTTTTTTATTTTTTTAATTTTCCTAAACATACAACCTAATTAAATAAAACTTAAACAACATTAATTAATACTTAACGTATTTATTACACATATTAAAATATTAAAAGTAGGTAAAATTAAACAAGGCAACAAATCAAGACAAAAAATACGTATTTTGTGATTTTCCATCTGACAAACGGATTATGGTTTAAATTACGCATGACACATACATTTTGTATATTTTTTTTAATAAAGATAAAAATGGGCAAAAGATCATAAATAATTAACAAAGTGCCATGTAAAATCCAAAAATTGTACAGGAGGACCATTTGTTATTATTTTTATTTCTTTTGGAGCGATTGTCGCGTAAAATAAAAATCACGTGCTCACAGCTGCCCCTCTTTGTTCGGAAACACGAAGGGTTTTCGTGCAAAGACAAAGTGAGCGTGTATGAGCGATTTTTGCCTATAGACCACTCCGTATGAAGCATTTTTTTTGAAAGATCTGACCGAATCTTGCTTCAAAGATTTCCTACATATCCTGGGCTAAACAGGAATCAGGTCAATGTAGTTCGGGAGGTTTTGGTAGCTGGGACTACCATGGAATTGCAATGCATGCTGCTACTACTGTTGCTGTTGCCACTGCTGCGTCACTGACCGCCTTATTACAACCAAACGAAAATTGGAAACTGAACTAGCTACTTATATGCATGTCAACTGCTAGTTACAAGATTCCTATCTATGATTCTTTTACAACTTGATCTTGGGTCTTAGCTGATTTTGCTTGTAGATTTCGATCTGAATCTTGATGCTTGCGAGTTGCGGCGACTTGTTTAATCTCCGGGATACTGAGTGAGATGCGATTGGTAGGGTTCAGGGCCTTAGTCAAATGTTGGAGTCGATCTGCTCTCCATTCACTCTGATATCTCGGGATGTCTTCTTTTGTCTTTTTCTTCTTTGATTCTGAGTTGAGACTCATCTCGTGGGTTATTTCGATCCGTGTGGCTCGAGGTTAGACCTGCGGGAAAAAACAAACAAACGAACGAAATTTTCTGCCCCAGTTTCACTAGGAAAATTTCGTTAATTATTCACCAGGAAGTTCATAAAATTGATGAAAGAGGATATGCATGCTCAGTTCAGGGTTGGAGCCCTAACACCGGCTAGCTGGGGAGAGGTTCGGTTTGGGGTTTAAAACCCTAACGCCAAACAAAGGAAGAATTCAGTTTAGGGTTTAAAACCCTAATGCTGATTACATGGAAAAGAGTTCTCGGGTTATGCCGAAAAGATTCATCGAGTCATGCTGGGAGGATTCATCGGGTTATGCCGGAAAATTCATCGGGTTATGCCGGGAAGATTTATCGGATTATGCCGAAAAGATTCATCGGGTTATGCCGAAAAGATTCATCGGGTTATGCCGGGAGATTCATCGGGTTATGCCGGGGAAATTCATCGGGTTATGCCGGGAGATTCATCGGGTTATGCCGGGGAAATTCATCGGGCTATGCCGGGAAGGTTCGTCGGGTTATGCCGGGAGGATTTATCGGGTTATGCCGAGGGGATTCATCGGGTTATGCCGGGAGGATTCATCGGGTTATGCCGAAAAATTCATCGGGTTATGCCGGGAAGATTTATCGGATTATGCCGAAAAGATTCATCGGGTTATGCCGAAAAGATTCATCGGGTTATGCCGAAAAGATTCATCGGGTTATGCCGGGAGATTCATCGGGTTATGCCGGGGAAATTCATCGGGCTATGCCGGGAAGGTTCGTCGGGTTATGCCGGGAGGATTTATCGGGTTATGCCGAGGGGATTCATCGGGTTATGCCGGGAGGATTCATCGGGTTATGCCGAAAAATTCATCGGGTTATGCCGGGAAGATTTATCGGATTATGACGAAAAGATTCATCGGGTTATGCCGAAAAGATTCATCGGGTTATGCCGAAAAGATTCATCGGGTTATGCCGGGAGATTCATCGGGTTATGCCGGGGAAATTCATCGGGCTATGCCGGGAAGGTTCGTCGGGTTATGCCGGGAGAATTTATCGGGTTATGCCGAGGGGAGTCATCGGGTTATGCCGGGAGGATTCATCGGGTTATGCCGGAAGGATTCATCGGGTTATGCCGGAAGGATTCATCGGGTTATGCCGGAAGGATTTATTGGGTTATGCCGGAAGGATTCATCGGGTTATGCCGGAAGGATTCATCGGGTTATGCCGGAAGGATTCATCGGGTTATGCCGGGAATTTGGATAAAAAGGGCTCCTTGGGTTATGCCAGGGAGATCCGGGGTTTATACCGGGATAGTTGAGGAACGAGGTCCTATGCTACCATGATTTGTTTTCTTTTGAGATGTTTATTCCTTGTCTTCTTTCTTTCCTTTGGTTCTCCCCTTTCTCTATTTTTATTTATCAGAAATGCACGAAAGAATTATGGGGAAACTTACCATTGGTCGTTTTCCCGCTGCAAGGCTATTTCAATGCTTGTGTGCTCCATTTCTTTGGGCTACACCAGCTTCATGCATGGCTGATTTGGGCTGCACCTGTCTCAATTTCCTATACAAAGAAAACATTGTTAGTTTGAGAATGGCGGTTGGTTTGGGGGCCTTGACTGTTCCAATTGCTTTGTCTTGGCCTGATTCTTGTTGAGAAAACCTGCTATTGATTGGATTCACATGCGGAAACCTTTGGACTACTCAGACTTGCGTTTCCAGATTTTGTGATGATTTGCCTTATAAGGCTTTGGTTTTTCCGTCCCGTTCTGCTTGGGGATTTTGGTGGGGATTTTATCAGGGAAACTCTGTGGGGATTTGTACAAGGGAAACTCCGTATGGATTTGTCCAATGCAAACTCTGTGAGGATTATTTTTTTTTAGCAAACTTGTTGGGGATGTGCTGGGGGGACTTCCTTGGGGAATTGTACAAGGGGAGATTCCATGGGGGATTTGTAATAAGGGATACCCTGTGGGGATTTGTCGGTTTTGGAAGCAAATCAACTACCATGGCCAGTCGGGATGGGACTGACGCGCTACTGAGGTCGTACATTTTATTTGACTCTTGCCAAACGGAGCCCTGTAAAACCGGTCCCGCCACCTTTCTTTGTGATTATTACGGAATTAAGAGTTAGATCAAAAGAACTCAAAGAAAACTATGTAAAGGAGAACATATGAGTTTAAAGAGAAACGCCCCTTTCGGGGAGAAAAGAAGGACTTATCTGGAGTGTATGCCAGTTTCAAACTGACATGACATGCCTTTTGGACTGGATGCCCGACCTCCGAGAACTTGCATTTCCTCATGAATCAAAACAGATCTATATATTTTTTCAAAACCTGGGAACCTTGCCAGGACTTTCTGAGGTGGAATCATCTTTTTGGCCGACAACGCCTTTTGCGGGTTTTCGCTAGTCGACCTCTCACATTTCTCTTCTTACTGTCGCCTGCTAGTACTCTTTGCGAGTTTTTACTAAACAAGCTCTCTCATTTTCAATTTCTCTTCTCGCATCGCCTCACGGTGCCCAAAGGTTTTCACCAACAAGACTCTCTTATCTTTATTCCCCTCATTTGTTGTATCGGACCCAAATAATTCCATCTTCCTATTTTGGAATGCTTCGTTGATTGATCAGAAGGACTTGAAAAAGGTTTGGGGTGAAAAGAATTTGGATTGAACTACAACTTTGGAACCTTTTGGGTGGGATTATTGCTGAATCGTTATAACTTCTGCCCTAGTTTTACTTTCGGGGGAATTCCTGGATTTTATTGTTGGTGTGACTGAACCCCAAGGAGAGGTTGCCTACGTATCCTTTCGGAATCAAGTCAGACGTAGTTCATACGTTCTTTTTTTTATGTATATATTTCCTCATTCTTCCAATTATTTCTTCTTTCTTCTTCTTTTTTTTTTTCATTCAATTTTCAATAATATTTTTCAGGTTCCAAAGAGGGTAATCAAAGAAGAGTAACCAGCTCAAATGGGTTTGCAAAGGGTTGATAGTGTTTGGGTAGCAAGAATGAAAGCCTTCGTCATCTCAAACTGTGCAAAGATATCGCTAGAGTGATTTAGACATATCACCGCACCTGCTTTCCAAGCAAGGCTGACGTCGTTTCTTCCGACGTCGCCCAGATACAAATGCTCCACTTGGTAATGTTTTTCAATGACGTATGGATCCCTCTCTTTTTAGTACAATTGCTCGTGACAAACCACAGTTATTAAGGTTATCATTCTGTACGGGTCTAAACCCATTTACTGCTTTCAAACTCTGCTTTAGTGACGGACATTTTCTAAACCATGAACCAATTTTCTTTAGTTGTTCCTACTTTCCAAATTCTTTATATCTCAAATTTTGACTCATTATTTGAAGTCTGATCGGAGTTCTAGTGATCCGGGCATGAAGTCCGCAAACATGTCATGTTATTTAAAGCTGCATTCATCAGAATTGAAGAGAACACAAAAAGAAAACATAGAAGAAGAAAGTGAGTAATCAAGCATGATTTCATTTCTTGGCATTTTGGGGAAGATAAGGAAAAAGGTTGACATTCAGGAAATTAAAAAAAACATGAAACTGAAGAAAAACATCTGAGTCACCCTCTGGGGTTACTTGTGAAGCAAAGAAAGTGGCAAGACAGGTTCATTAGGGCTTCCGTTTGATCAAGAATGGCGTAGCCTTCTAGTTTTGAAACTAGGTGCTTGGTCCCATGTACGATACTTCAACGGTGCTAGTGCCCTCTCCTGGCTGGACCATGTGTATTTCGTATAGCTTTTCCCTTGTCGCCTCACATATTCCTTTGCTCTCGTCGAGCGGGGAAACCTTATCATCTCCTTCTTTGTTGTATTTTGGTTCCTGTGGTATGCGTCCGACAAACACTAGCTCGTTCGGCCGAGGTTGTTTGATCGTCCCCCATACCATGGAAGCCTGCTTGAATACATCACTTATTCCTTTTTCTGGCTCCGGAGTTACCCTGGGTCCTTTTTCTGTATCATCAATAGCGATTATGGCTTTAAGTGCCGGATCAACTTCCTCGTCTTCACAAATCATCCCAACTATCGGCCCGTTGTTGTGGGCGGGCAATGGATTATTGGTCACATTTGGGACATCCTCGTCTCTCAACACAATCTTCCCTTGGTCTAACAGATTCTCCACAGCTTGTTTCAATGTCCAACAGTCGTTGGTGTCGTGCCCTTCTACCCCTGAATGGTATGCACATCTGACACCCCGCCGATATGATGGTGATCCCGGGTTCTGCCCGTTCGGTGGTATGGGCTGCAACAAATTCATTTGGACAAGCTTAGGGAATAGGGTGGAATAGGGTTCACCGATTGGTGTGTAGTTGGGTCTCCTGGGTGGTTCCCGAGGACGGAAATTATTTTGAGGAGGTCGAGGATTGTAGTGGTTTTGGTGAGGAGGCTGATTCCTAGGATGTGGGGCCTGCCCCCGATTGACTGGTTGTGTCCGCTGGATATAAGGTTGGGTGCTCATGACCATGTAGGGCTGAGGAGTGTAGGTCGCATTTTGGTGGGGGAAATAATGTTGCGAGGTTCTTTCCGAAGAACAAAGCCCGGGATTATGATATTCTCCCACCTCTGCCACTGTCATGGACGTTTCCTCTTTTTCTTCCCTCTTGCCATTCCTCCAGACCCGCTTTGGACGGCTTGGGAGGTTGCCTTTATGGCTGCCTGACTCAAAATTCTTCCCGTTTTCAGACCGTTCTCCACCATCTCTCCAATCTTAATCGCTTCTGCGAAAGGCTTTCCCATTGCTGACATCATGTTTTGGAAATAGTCGGACTCTTGAGCCTGGAGAAAAGTAGTGACCATCTCTATCTCGTCCATGGAAGGTTTTACCCTTGACGCTTGCTCACGCCATTTGATGGTGTATTCTCTGAAACTTTCCGAGGGTTTCTTCTTTAAGTTTGACAAAGCATTTCTGTCTGGCGCGATGTCGATATTATATTGAAACTGCCCTACGAAGTCTCTGGCAAGATCATCCCATATATGCCAGCGAGATATGTCCTGGTCCATATACCATTCCGAAGCGATTCCCACCAAACTTTCTCCAAAATATGCCATTAGCAGCTCTTCTTTTCCGCCGGCTCCCCGCAATTGATTGCAGTATTTTTTAAGATGTGCAATGGGGTCACCGTGCCCATCGTATTTCTCGAACTTTGGGGTCTTGAAACCTGCTGGCAAGTGCACGTGAGGGAACATGCATAGGTCGGCGTAAGAGACGCTCTTCTGTCCGCTCAATCCTTGCATATTTTTCAAACTTTGTTCAAGGCTTCTCATTCTCTTGGCAATCTCGTTTTGTTCTGCAATCCTGGTGGTCTGATCCTGCCTGGGCGCAAGCTCGCACTGAGGCGGTAGAGGATTAGTGCTGGTAGCGAATCTAGTTGGTTCCATTGAGAACGATGGTGCTTGGAATATAAAAGAGGATGAGTCAAAGCTCGGCTTGTACGTGGTGGGTTGTGCCGTAACCGGGCAAGGCGATGCAGCAAAGACGTTCATGTTTGCATCAGTGGCCGACATTCGGGGATGAGGCTCAGAAGGTGATCCGGCAGAGAAGGCGGAGGTGGCTGGGTACCCAAATGGGGTAGCAGGGTAATTTATGGGGACATTAGACGTTTCACTTGACCTGGAGAATAATTCAGGGAATCCGGGGACGACACTTGGCGGCTCTTTCCCATTATTCCAGTCGTCCAGCATTTCCAGCATGCGGAGCCGTAGGATTCTATTTTCCTCCGCAGTTGCGGATTCAGGTGTGAGGACGGCTGAGATCGAGCTTTCCTCGGAAACCGGGATTGTTTGCGATGGAATTTCTGAAGACATTTCCACACTTTCTTTTGACCTGGTGAAGTAAGTGTGAGTACTGCTTCTGGTCCTAACAACAGGTAGTTGAACACCTCTCCTTGACCTTGTGAAGTATGAGTGCGAGGCCAGACTTTCACCAAACTAACCATCTTTCCAAAGACCCTGGATATACTCATCGACAAGCGCACGGTTAATTTGCAGCAAATAACAGATAGTTAATCTAACGTTGGACATGATGCACCTATGCAGTTAAGTGGATTACTATATGTTTGCTACGAGAGCATGCGTCATTCCGGCATTTTTCTCTTATCAGTTCTTCCCCCTTTTTATTATAATTTTTTTTTCTTTTATTTTGCAGTAAAAGAAATGCGACCGGATCCGATGAGGATTGCCTACGTATCACGATGCCTACGTGAATCAGATCATTACGTAGTTCGAAACTAACAAAAATAAAGAATTTTTGAAAGAAATACTTTAAAAGAAAGAAGAAAATTTTGTTTATTTTGATTTTTATTTTATTTTTTAAAGAAAGACTTCTAAAATTTATTTGCTTTTGACTTGAATTCTGGAAATTTATTAAAAAAGAAAATATGTTTGGTTGATTTTTTTTCGTTTGTTTTACCTTTTCTACGGAAGAAAGAATGTATATGATGTTGCCCCTTAAATTTTGAAAGAGGGACTTTTAAGAAAATGATGTGAAATTCTGAGTTTTATTTATTTACAAAATCACTTCTAAAGAAAAATCCTAATATTTCGAAATTCAATTTTTCAAATATATATATTTTTTATTTTTATTTTTTTTAAAAAAAAAAACATTTTACAAAAGAGAGACTAAAAGCAAAGAGTATTTTTTTGGATTTTTATTGCTGGTTTTTAATTCTTATTACATTATTTCACATGAAAGACTTCAGAAAGAAAGAGACTATTTTTATTTGAGTTTAAGAAAACTTCTATATTATTTTTTGTTTATTTTCTTTTTATGTTTTCTAAGGAAAAATTTATAGAGAAAGAACTAAAGGGAAATATATATATTTTTTGATTTTGAAAATTGGGGCCGGAACCGATGAGGTTTGCCTACGTATCTCACATCCGGTGAGAATCAGACCCGCGTAGTTCGGTCAAATTAACCAAATTATTTTGGAACAAAATTCTTTCCTTTTCAACAAACAATTCTCCAAAAATACAAGACTATTTTTTTTTTCATCTTTTGTTTTTTTTTTCTTTTTCTTAGTAAAGCAAATTATTGAAGAAAAACATTTTCCTTTTTTTTATTATCGCAAAATTTCGGCAGAGTTTTGACAGTAATTGGGCATTGCTATTTTTCAAAGTAGAAAATTAGTCCTATACACTGTTATTTTTTATTATATTTTTTTTATTTTTCGAATACTCCAAAGTCAGGCAGCATGCATGTCCGAGACGAATAAATGCGCGGGAACAAATAGGATGCAACAAGATGGTCTTTTCATTTCAGGTTGCTAGTCCTAGACGGACCCAACCCCTGTGTTGAGCCCCCTAAGTCAAATGCAACATGATGCAAATAAGCGTTCCTACTAGGGATCCGGCATGAAGTCGAGTTATACTAGGTTTAAACCTTGGTATTTGTTCTAGACTGTGTACCCGAGCGGACAACTCGAGTCGAGGAGGGGCAACTTACCGGGAACCAAAAGGCCGTCCGGCTTCGTAACTTATCCGTCCTCTTTCTTATTTCGGGTATTGACACTAACAGAATAGGGAGTCTCGACCAGCGAGCTTCTCCCCGGAGGTGAAGAGAGAAGGGTTTCGGCACAGTTTATATACAGTTCAGATAATATCAAAGCGGTAAAAGACAACATTTAGTATGTTATGTCAAAACATGCAATATATATCGGATAATAAAGCCAAATATAACAGTTATTCTAAGCTTGAATCCTTGAGCCCTGAACCAGTGGTTCTGGGTTTAATTTCCAGCAGCGGTTTTGTCATACTGGGTTTATAACCTGGGTATACGTTCTAGACTGTGTACCCGAGCGGACAACTCGAGCCGAGGAGGGGGCTACGTACCGGGGACCCGCGAGATCGTCCGGCTTTGTAACTTGTCCGACCTCTTTCTTATTTCAGGTATTGACACTAACAGAATAGGGAGTCTCGTCCAGCGAGCTTCTCCCCGGAGGTAAGGAGAGAAAGGTTTCAGCACAATTTATATGTACAGTTCAAGTAATATCAAAGCGGTAAAAGCAGCATTTAGCACATTAGGCTCAAAACATGTAATAAAATCAGATAATAAATAAAGCCAAATAATAACAATTATTCTAAGCTCGAATTCTTAACCCTGAACCAGTGGTTCTGGGTCTAATTCCCCAGCAGAGTCGCCAGAGCTGTCACACCTCCTTTTTGCGCGCCCGCCCCGAAGGGTTAAATGCGCGGGTGGAGTTTTTCCAATTTAAGTGACAATATTCGAAATGGGATTATTTATTTAATTCAGAGTCGCCACTTGGGAAAGGTTTGGCTTTTGGTGTCCCAAGTCACCGGTTTATCTTGAATCCCAAATCGAGGAAATTTTCGACTTTTCCAAATGAAGTCTGCGAACCAGAAATTCTAAGTAAGGAATTCTGTTGACCCGAGGGAAGGTGTTAGGCACCCTCGAATCCCGTGGTTCTAGCACGGTCGCTTAAATTGTTATAATGGCTAAATATCTGATTTAAATACATGTTGTGACTTATGTGCTTTTATTAAGTTTAAAACCGCTTTTATTATTATCACTTATTTTTTATAGAATTGCAACGTCGTGAAAATGCATCTCGAACCACGTCACAATCAATGCACCCGTGATCGTCGACACATTTGGACTTCGTTGAGATTTGGATTTGGGTCACATCAATGTGCACCCGAATTTAAGAATATGATTTAATTAAGCCGCGCCTAGAGAGTCTAACGCGTTATTATTTTGTAGAAGGCCATGAAATTTATTAAATGGCCTATCCTGAATTCTAAATAATTATCATGGTTATTTATTGAGGGCCCCGCAATTTTACATTTTTATTTGGCGAAGGCTCATCTCTATTTTAGAAAGGATATCCTAAAGCGGCTACATTTCTAATGCATTTGTCTCTAAAACTAGAAGAAAAGGTACATGCTAATTCAATTATAAGCTTTTGCCTAATCTGGATTCTTGTCAATTTCTGATTAGTTATTTACAAAGTGGAGAGGCGTCATACCTTGTGAGACATGCTTCAATTGGACAAAGAAGTTACATTCGAGATTGACCCAATGCTATACGTGCGTCCAAAACCTTTCTTGAATTGAATTTAACTAGACTTATTTAGGCTGGATTAAAGGAACTAACTACTACGTCTTATTACTAATGGGGATTCGAACGCGCTGCTATATGCTGCCTAGCGGGTGCTGATAAAGGAAAACTAAAAAAATAACACCAAATATCATTGCGTAAAACGGAAGTTCTCTATTGTATGCATCTCATTATAGTTAAAAAGGAATCCGGTCGAAAATTCTATGTCAATTATCTATGCATTCTACATATTATGCTATTGCATCTTGTACTGGCAAACAACTATGAACTAAGATGCAAGAGGCTAAACTTTATTAAGTATTATCTAACTAATCTTTCATTACTGAATCAAGCTAATCAATTTATACAACAGAAATCAGTATATCACAAACATTACGAAACAGACATTTAAATCTTCTTCAAGAACTCCTTTCATTTCATGCTTTTGAATTGTTACAGTTAACACCAAAATTGGATCTGAAATGTGTACCTGGAGAACACTAAATACTGAAATGCAAAGAAGAAATGAAGCAGAAAGGTCAGCAGCAGCAGGAAACCAAATAGCAGCAGCAACAGCAGGTAACCAAATAGAAGCAAAACCCAGTTCAAGAATGCAACTTAGAACCAATGAAAGATGGCAGAATGTAGCAAATTCCAGCAATATGGAATCAGATTTTAACCAGAATGGGTCCAGAACTGGACTGACACTTCACACAACCAGTAATCTCAAACAAGACTCAGGATAAGTCAATATGGAACAGGCACAATCAGACCAGTTGAGAATCAAAACAAAAGATGAGAAAAATGCAGTTCCCCTTTTTGTGTTAGGCCTCTCTCTGTTCTATTTTTGTTCGTGTGTTTTCAGACAACTCTCTTTTCCTGTTTTCTTATCAAATCCCTCTTCTATCAGTGTATTCCCTTCCCTTTATTATCAATCTCTATATGTGTGTGTGTGTATCAAAATCTTTGTATCTATCAATCTCCCTCTCTCTGTGTATTACTCTAATATCAGATGGTATCCCTTTTCCTCCTCTCTTCTTCTATCAGCCCCTTTTCTAATTCTGTATATGACTATCTCTAATCCCTCTCTATATCTCTGTGTATCTATTTTGTATGTATTTCAGCTCTCCTTTCCAAACTCCTCACAGTATTTTTTCTTTTACAACCCTCAAAGTCCAGTCCCCTTTCTGTATGTCTCTCCCATCTTTTTATAAGCCTCTATCCTACTCTTTTTAACAGCCTGTTTTTAGAAATCATAGTACCCCTCCCATGTGCCTTCCATTTTCAATTCCAACTTTAGCTAATTAAGTATTAAACCCCATCAACATTCCCTGACAGATTTCACTTTTAAAAGGTTTAAATGCTCCTTTAAACTAAAGCCAAGCATGGGCAGTAGAATGTATCTGACAGCATATGCTGTCAAAACATTTTTAAATCAAACAAAAAAACCTTTATGCACATGTTGTGCACAAGTGCACATGTTGTGCACAAGTGCACATGCCCTCCAATTCTGACTGCAACTAAACAAAACCAATCCTTTTACACTTCTGATTCAGATTAACAACTATAAGTAGCTGAATTCAATTCCTAACTGATTCATACAATGCTAAACAGAAGCAAATCAATTTGTATATTTTTCAAACATCTGAAACTAATTGACGACATATGTCGACTCGACTATACTAGTTATAACTCATACAATCGAGACCAAAGTCAGACATTTAACAGTATCGAACACATGATTCGACTTGTACTGACTAAGCAAAATTACATGGGAGGAATTAGTTGGTCAGTTCACATTTGAAATCCAATTAATTGCACAACAAATACATACATACAAATTATCAGAACAATTAGAAGAAAGACTCAATCAAACAACAAAGGTTCAGGCGAGGTGGACAGGAACAGTTGATAAAACTCAAAACACAGATTAAAAAACAAAACCTGAATAGACCTTTTAAACGAACATGGACTAACATAAATAAGTAAAGAAAATCAAAACTCACCTCAAATCTCGAAAAATCAAAAGCCTTAACTCGGATTCGGACATGCCTTTCTTAAGGCTGAACGGGCTTTAATCGAAGTGTTTCTCAGATGAGAAACACTTCGATTAAGGTCCATTAGACCTTAATCTTTTAGTTTGAACAAAACACGGACCATCGACGAAGACCTTTAAAGTTCCAAAAATTAGATCCGGGATTCGTGCTTCCCTGGTCAGATTCGGACCAAACCAAGCATGGTTTGGTCACGAGGGGGGTCTGGGGACTGTCTGGTGCGAAGTTGAGGTCGATTGGTGTAACTCGGGTTCCGACTCGAATCTTCAAATGAAGATTCGAGAAGGTGGGAAGGGATTCGAACTAAACGGCCAACAGATCGATGTTCAGGGCGGTGAGGGGGTTCTATGGTGTTCAGGCGGAGGTCATCGGCGTTCATGCCGCCGGGATTAATGGCGAGGGATAAGGGGGCGGCTAGGGTTTCGTGGGGAAGGAGGTGAAGACGGAAGCTGGGGTATTGGATAGGGGGCAGGGTGTGGTAGGAGGCTTATATATGGAATGGGGGGATTGATTTCAACCGTTGGATGAGACGAGATGGACGGCTTGGATCTGAAGGTTTAAACGAAACGTCGTCGTTTGGCTTAGTAGGGGTCAGAATTGGTTCGGGTAACGGGTCGGGTAGTGGGGTTACGGGTGAAAGATCCGGACCGTTGGATCGGCTTGGTTTAAACGGTTGTGATGGGTTGGCATCGAAACGACGTAGTTTTGGTGTTAAACTACGTCGTTTTATGGCCTGGGGGGTGGGCTGTTTGGACTGGTGGCTTGGGCTGTTCATTTGGGCCTCCGATTTTAAGAATGGGAATTGGCCCAAGTTCATTTAAAATGAGTTTTAACCTCTTTTCTTTATTTTTTTATTTTTTAATTTTCCTAAACATACAACCTAATTAAATAAAACTTAAACAACATTAATTAATACTTAACGTATTTATTACACATATTAAAATATTAAAAGTAGGTAAAATTAAACAAGGCAACAAATCAAGACAAAAAATGCGTATTTTGTGATTTTCCATCTGACAAACGGATTATGGTTTAAATTACGCATGACACATACATTTTGTATATTTTTTTTAATAAAGATAAAAATGGGCAAAAGATCATAAATAATTAACAAAGTGCCATGTAAAATCCAAAAATTGTACAGGAGGACCATTTGTTATTATTTTTATTTCTTTTGGAGCGATTGTCGCGTAAAACAAAAATCACGTGCTCACAGTAAGAAGAGAAGCAATTCTTGAGATTTTTCAATTTGGTTTTAATGTTATTGATCACATAGCTTTATTTCTTGGTTTCAAATTACTATATCTTTTGGTACAAATTCATAAGACCGCCACTATCATTAGAATGAGTTGTTCCTTAAAAAGTGCATCATTTAACACTAATCGTACTTTATGGTTGTATCAACAATACTATTAACTTTTTGATACTATACTACACTATGATTTTGCTTTTTTTGAGCCAAGGGTCTATCGAAAATAACTTCTCTACCTTTATAACGTACGGGTAAATCTGCATACACACTATCGTTTCTTGGTTCCACTTGTGAGATTACATTGAATTTGTTGTTGCTAATTTTAATGAAGTAGGAGCAAGACGTCATATTAGTAAAATGAAAAAAGTAAATTTGAGGAAATTCGTGAGTAGATTGGAAATTCTCGAAAATGTTAAGTTATGCTCCCTCTGCTTATTTTTACTTGACATGTATACTAAAAATAGATTTTTATTTTTACTTGTCACTTTACGCATATCAAGAGAAGACGGATTTTTTTTCCTCTTATACACATAGTATTTATTAGTATTAGGGTACGCGCTTTGCGTGTGTACCTATATCAATGAATATACAAATTTTAAAAATTACATACATATTATTAGATAATTTATTTTATAAAATAAAATTTAAGATTATTTGTTTAAATAATAAATATTATTCCCATGAGTTAGCTTAACAAATGAAGGAATTTTATTTAGAGCCTTATTGTGATTTATCAGGATTTGTGTCGAAATAAAAATTATTGTTTTTATGTGACTTAATACTGAAAATAAAATATAATTTTTTTTGTCACAATTCTTTAAAGATTTGACAAATAATACATATTAAAAATAAATTAAAAAACGTTGGTGTTATATCTTCTACAAATTTGATGTGACAATTTTAACGTTTAAAGAATGACTAATATTGAACTAATATTTTACAAAAAAAAACTTAGTATAAATATTTAGCGAGACATTTTTATTTGTTGGACTAAATTCAAGAAAGAATAAAATAACAACTCATTTATAACTGGTTGTCTTCTACAATTTTATCTTATTGCTAATTTGTACTTTTATCTATTTGAATCTTAATTTTATACTATAATTAATTTTGCTATATTTATGATTTCTTTCACCATCGATACTCTTCTTATAAAAATAAATTAAGTGTTTTGTCAATTTAACAAATGAATTTTCTTATATGATAAATTTGTAAAATAAATTGAATTGGATTTGCTAATTAGTTAATTCAATAATTACTTATTTGTTCTAAACATTAAAAGAAATAACTTAGTTTTTATTAATTTAAATTCTAAATATTAGCTTATTCTAATTTTTAAATATTTGAAAATAATTATTTTTTCCAATAAGAATTCGATTTTCAAATAGTAAGAAAAATCATATATTTTGAATCTTTATTTGAGAATTCGTAATAGCTAACTCACGTTTTGCATAGTAAAGAATCTCATAGGAATAGTTGAATACAACTCTAATATTAATGGTCTTTAAATAAGGAAATCTATATAAGGTAACAATGTTATTCGATTTTAAAGTCCCTTCCTACTTAGTTTAATTACGAAAAATATAATAATAAAATTTTAGGCGATCTTCAAATTCTTAAATTAGGAAATAATTAAATAACTAATTCGTCTAATATAAAAAAAAATTAAAGGGTAAAATAAGGGAATAACATTTTACTAAGTGTCTTTATGCTTTTAATATAGTATAGATAGATATAGATTTTATTGCTTTAATGATGAGATGCACAGTTGCCCCAATATTTTGGGACAATTCTAGTTAAATCTATCAAAAAGTTAACGTACCATTTTAATAAACGGAGAAATAAATCAAAATTCAAAGTAACAATTGTTAAAAAAATTATTTTGCATGTTTTTCACTTTTGGTTACCAAATTAGCCGATAACTCTAATGGAAATAGACTAAAAAGATGTAAAAATTATGTATGATTTGGATTTGACCAAAGATTTAATTTTATTATATTGAACTTAAAAATTTATAACAAAACAAAAAGGTTAAAGACTTGAAAAATAAATATGCGTGATGGGGATTTGGAAATATATAGAATTTTATTATAATTAACTATCTAAGTTTGAGATCAAGAATAATTAAATTATTTCTATCAAAGTGCAAAATATTAGGAAAATAATTAAATGACTATTTTGTCTAGTATGAACTTTATCTTTAGAGGGTAAAAAAGGCGAACGACATTTCGTTAACGGCCTTCGTGCTTTTAATATAGTATATATATATATTTCAAATTATTTTCTCAAATCCAATAAAATATGCACTAAACGAGCTCTATGTTTTCCTTAATCGATTTAATCTGTACAAAAGGCAGATTAAAGATGATATAACCATAGTTTTGTCCCACGGCTACCCTTAAACTTGTGAATTGACTTAATATTTTGGTTAGATTATCCAAACTACAGCCGCAATCTTCTAGTGTCCCATTTTCATAATCCTTCTCCATCATCATTTCATTATATATAGTTTAATGGCATTATATATATATATATATATATATATATATATATATATATATATATATATCTAACCTGATAATTAAGTCGGACAAATATTTTCTAATATTTTAAAGGGAGATAAATTTCAGATACCTCCCTTTAGTTTTTGCTTTATCATACTAACATACCTCGTCATTTCCCGTATTACACTTAGTTTCCTTAATTTTGATTTCTTTATAACAAATCTTTTAATATCTACGTACTTATCCTTCTGCCAACTCCAATGTTTGCTTCTTAGATCATCCCAACATCACTCACCAACTGCCAAGTTGGTCTTCCCAGTTCCCTCCTTTACTAGTCTAGTAACCTGATATCCAACTTGTGAAGTTAGATTAGCCTCTCAAGGAGTATCAATTTCACTTTTGGAACGATTAGTTGAATTTTTGAAGTTGGTTGAATTAATTTTGAGCTACGGTTCAAGGAAGAAGATAAAGTTTGTGCCTTGTATAACTGTGTATATCTATGTATCTCCTATGTATTACCTCTATATTTTGTGTATATATATATACACATAATGAGATACATGTGTGGCTAAAATATTTTTCAACTCGATTTCAACTATAAATTTTGATTTCAAATCAGTCTGAATTATCACCATTCTTTCTCAAATTTTGTATATTCCATTGTCTATGTGTTTTCGACAAATTTCATCCACTACCATTATATTTTTAATAGACATATCATTGGTAACTTTCTATTGTCCAAAGTAAATGGTATTTCTCGTAAACATTATGTATTTTGACACGTGTCTGTAAATGTCTCTTACCTTAATCCTCATGTATTTTCTTTCATCTCATCTGCATTTACTTTACGCATATCAGATTAAATTGGCGGTATATGTAAAACGGAAAAAAGGAGTAATTGCAGCACTTTCCAACCGTCTTCTACAACAACATCTAGATAAAGGGACGAAGTCTTCATTAAATAGTAGTAGTACATTTAATTTATACTCCAAAGTTTGGATTAAATTTATCCACCAGAGGAAAGCCCTTACAAAACCCTCAGTTACCAGTAGCTCAGCAAAAGGTAGGATTATTAGCTTTGTTACATTCATAAACTCTGATAATAAGGTTCTTCACTTACAAATATCTGTCTCTGAAAATGGCAAACTCCATGCGCTTGTTTGCTACTGTGTTACTTCTGGCGATGCTTGTCTTGGCTACTGGTTCGTCTTCTTCTTCTTCTATCAAACTTGTCAATGTTTGTCACAATTCAGGGTAGTGCTAGAATACACGTTGGACGATTGGTCGAATTCAGTAGCTTTTGTCCAAGTCGTATATTTTTCTTAAGAAATCTATTCAATAGTACAAATATTAATTTAGAAACCAGTAACTTGAAAAGATTAGAATTTGAAACCAATAAACTTCAAATTTTATCGCTGCTTTCGGTCACACTATTTTAATACCACAAGATCTTCTCAAAGCATAGGCGGATTTTTTTAACATTTGTAGTATATATTTGTGTTGAGTTCATGCTCCATTTATTATTGATCTCAAAGTAGGAATAACAATGCTCCCCGTCCACTAACTTTGTTCTTGAATTTGCCTCTCTTTTTACCATGCATGCATACAGCAGCGGAGACAAAATTTTCTTTAAGGGGAGATAAAATATAAAGAAGTAAAAAACGAGAAAATTAGAGGATTTAATACATAAATAAAAAAAAATTATCTTGCTATACGGTTTAATTTTCCGATGAAGGCGGCTCTGCTACTACATGATATTATTACTAAAGTTGAACAAGTGTTTTGCAGAAATGGGACCGATAACAATTGCAGAGGCAAGTTGCCCGTCCCACAACTACCGTTTCAAGGGACGATGCTGGAGTGATAAGGATTGTGAATCGATCTGTGAGAAAGACGGACTTTCTGGTGGCCATTGCGGGGCACGTGGTCGACTTTGCGCGTGTATCAGACGATGTTAGGAATCACTGTTGTAAAACAACGTTGAGTCCGTTGTCAAAGATAATTCTGGTTTAGTTCTGCTAATAATCAATGATCATAAGAAATTCCTATGGTGTAGTTTTGGTTTTCTGTCATAACGTGGATGTTATTTTCTTCTACTATCTGTGTGCATGCTAGTGAAGATATAGATCTTTGTATTCTCTAATCAAAATAAAAGTTAGAAAACAAAGATGATTTAGGTTTCTCTAAAATATTATTTCAAATAATAGTCATCATTTTTTCTCTCTCTCTAACCGCTCTCTCGGCGCACGTTAGAGTGCATGTGCTAACGTACGCCATCAGCCATGGGGAGGGGAAGACCGAAGAGAATTGTTACTGCGACTCCGACGAGTGACTGTGCAGGTACGAGCACTCCAATTCTGAGAAATGACAATTTGGAAAGAGATCTAGGGAAAAGTCTAATGGAACAGTGGCTGCCATTGTCAAACACGACGGAAACTGTGAAAATTCCATTAGATAAGACCGATCATAGTAGGAAAGTGATTACTAATACTCCGATGATACATGCAAGCCCAAATATAAGCAAATCGGTGACAACTGGGAAGAATTTGGATCCAATTACTGTTGAATTGGGGGTAACAGGGGATGCAGTGAAGGTAGCTCACCCTCAAGTGAGTATACCTACTGTTGAGGTTGATAAAGGGCAGAAGCAGTGGGCGAACCTATTTGTGGGATCGAATTATGCGGCGAAAGAAATGGATCTTAGCTTTATTGCACCTATTATCAAAAATGGTGAGGCAACTGTGGGGCTCTATAAGGAAGAGATAGAGGAGGAGACTCAAAAATTGAAGCTAGCGTTAATACTGTATGTTATTGGAGGAAGTCCAACAATAGGCGCCATGGAAAGGTACATTGCTTCAGTATGGAACTTTGTAGCTAAGCCTAAGGTGTATTTTCATAATGATGGTTATTTTGTGGTTTGTTTCAATTCGATTGAAGATAGGGATGAAGTTTTGTATTCAGGACCTCGTATGTTGAATAATAAGCCTATTATTGTCAAAATGTGGTCGGCTGATTTTGATTTCATGAAAGAGGTACTTCAAACTCTACCAGTATGGGTGAAATATCCTAATTTGCCTTTGAATTGCTAGGGAAAGAGGTCGCTAAGTAGGATCAGCAGTGGATTGGGAATTCCTCTCTATGCGGATGGTTGTACTACTCAAGTGGATAGGATCTCATATGCAAGGGTATTGGTTGAAATGGATATGACTAAGGAGCTGCCCAGGTCTATCAAAGTGACTGATCCTAATGGAACGGAGTTTATACAGGAAATAACATATGATTGGGTTCCTGAGTTCTGTACTAAATGCATGCAAGTTGGTCAACAATGTAGAGTTGCTGAACAGAGTGGTCCAAAGGTGAAGACTAAGAATGTAAAACAGAAGCAACAATGACAACCTAAGGTGGTATCCAAAGTGCAGGAACCAGCTGTTAAAGAGCAATTGCAGTTGAAAGAGACTACAAATGAAAAGAATGCTAGTACTAGTACATCAATGGCTAGTACTAGTGTAGGAGCTGAAAGAGGAAATGAGGAGCAATGGTGGCAGACTGTTCTAGGAAAATCAGCAGCTAGAAGTAAAAAAAGACAACTAGCTAATGTAGTAAATGCCATCAATGGATTTAATTTACTTGCAGAGTCTAAACTGCAACTAGCTATGCCAAGATAGATAGAGGGAGGAACAAGTAGATAGTAGGGTGATATTAGGCAGGAAGGTACT
This sequence comes from Nicotiana sylvestris, assembly GCF_000393655.2. NCBI lineage: Eukaryota > Viridiplantae > Streptophyta > Magnoliopsida > Solanales > Solanaceae > Nicotiana > Nicotiana sylvestris. The sequence goes on along the minus strand of NC_091067.1, from coordinate 18,932,620 downwards.
CTACAATCCCTTTTTATACATGTATGAAGTTAGTAACCTGGAACATAAGGGGCTTAAATAAAGCCTCTAGACAAAAAGAGGTAAAGTGGTTCATTTGTAGTAATAAAGTAAGCATGATAGCATTACTAGAAAATAAAATAAAAAAGCAGAAGGCTGAACAAGTTATAAGGAAAATTACACCTAGATGGACATGTTTAGACAATTATGAGTATAGTAGCAAAGGAAGAATATGGTTGTTATAGAGGTGAGTAAAACTGCTCAGACTATCTACACTACAATATATATTAGGAGATTGAATATGAGATTTACTTTTACAGCTATGTATGGCCTGCATAGTATTGAAGACAGAAGAAGTATGTGAAGTGAACTGACAAGGTTGCACTCAATACAACAAGGGCCATGGTTGATAATGGGGGAATACAATGCTATTAGATCAGTTGAAGATGGACCAGTTGGTAATCCTATGCAAGAACTAGAGGTAAGAGATTTCAATGATTTTATTGAAGATACTGGATTGACAGAAATGAAGACTAGTGGAAGGAGTTTTACATGGACAAATGGCCATACTTATAGTAAAATTGATAGAGCCCTGATCAATGCTGATTAGATGCTGGTAATGCCACAATTGGAGGTTTGGATTATGGATCCTCACTGTTCTGATCATTCACCATTGAGTATAACACTAGAGGAGAATGAAGATTTTAGCTCCAAACCTTTTAAATTTCTAAACCACCTGGCTGAGCATGATGACTTATGAAGATAGTTAATGAAGCATGGGAGAGGCCACAAGAACAACAAAATATGAGGAGTATTTGGCAGAATCTCAAAAGAGTAAAACACACTATGAAATTTTAAACAAAAATGAATATAATGTTGTTGGTGTTAGGATCAAGGTATGTAGACAAAAACTAACTGCTATGCAAGAGCAAATGAGGGATCTTGTGACGACCCGACCAATCGTCTCATGAGTTACCACTCCGTTTTTTCCATTTTGCTTCTTTATGCTTCGTTATCCGTATTTTGTGGTATCAGGTAGGTCGGATCGAATCCGGAATGATTTTTGTAAGGTATGAGACACTTAGTCTCTTTTAAGGAAGTTTGAGTTGTAAAAGTTAACTGGATATTGACTTGTATATTAGAGGGATCAGATGGAAGTTTCGATGGTTCGGTTAGCTTCGAGAGAGGGTTTATGACTTAGGAGTATGATCGGAATGAGTTTTGGAGGTTTGGAGTAGTTTTAGGCTTGAATTGGCGAAGTTGATATTTTGGTGATTTTCTGTTGATAGGCGAGAGTTTGATATAGGGGTCAGAATGGAATTCCGAGAGTTGCAATAGCTCTGTCTTGTCATTTGGGATGTATGTGCAAATTTTCAGATCATTCGGACGTGGTTTGGTTGGGTTTTTGATCAAAAGCAAAATTCGGAAGATTTTTGAAACTTAGGCTTGAATCCGAGGTGTTTTAGTTGATTTGATGTTATATGAAGTGTTTTTATGATTGGAACAAGTTTGTAAGAGGTATTGGGTTATATTTCTACTTTTGGTTGAGGTTCCGGGGGGCCTCGGGGTAATTTCGGATGGTTAACAGAGAGGTTGGAATCTTGTTGCAGCAACTGATATTGCTGCTTCTGGTATTTTTGCATCTGCGATTTGGGGGCCGCAGGTGCGGTGCCGCATTAGCGGAGATTTGGCTGCAGAAGAGGGAGAGGCTTGAGGAACAGGAAACTGCAGAAGCGGCTAATGGGATCGCATCTGTGGAATCACATATGCGGAGGGAGGCTCGCAGATACCGAATGGTGAGGTAGAGTCAAGAACCGCAGATGTGGTAGAGGGACCGTACCTGCGGAGTCGCAGATGCGGCTAGTGGACCGCAGATGCAGTATTTAGTCCGGTAAATGAATTCCGCAGAAGCGGAGGATTTGACCGCATATGCGGTACCGCAGAAGCGGGGTTTGGACCGCAGATGCGGAAAGGCCTGGGCAGAACATATAAATTGTCTTCTTCGCGAATTTGAGTTATTTCACTATTTTTGACTTCGGCCTTGGAGCTTTTTGGCTGATTTGAAAGAGAGATTTCAAGAGAACTTCATTGAGGTAAGGGATATGGACTTAAAACTCATTTCTATGCTATTATTTCACGGATTAAAGTTAGAAATTGTGGACATTAAGGGTGAAATTTGGTGAAACTAGGTTTAATATTGGAGACTTATGATTGAGGATTTGATGGACCATTTGAGGTCGAATTTTTAAAATTTTGATATGTATGAACTCGTGGGGAGATAAGGAACCTATTGATATAAAAATTATTGAATTCCGAGATGTATGCCCGGGGGTCGGGTTTTGGTAATTTTGGGATTTTTGGTATTTTTCGATTGTTTTTGCTTGGGCTTCATTCCGTTAGCATATTTTGATGCCGTGATTCTGATTTTGGATAGATTCAACGCGAGTGAAAACTAATTCGAGGGGCAAAGGCGTCGCAGAGTAGTATTTTCATCGGTTTGAGGTAAGTAACCATTGTAAATCTGGAACTGAGGGTACAAAACCCTGGTATTGGACTTGTTTTTGATAAATACGATGGCGCACATGCGAGGTGACATGCGTGTGGGCGTGAACCGATAGGGATTGTGACTTGGTCCGTCCTGTAGCGACTACTAAGTTGAGTATTTGATTTGGAAATATTATGTTATCCCATATTTTGGATATTTATATTGTATTATGGGTTGTATGCCATGTTTGAGGCCTTGTGCCGACCTATAGCAACCCTTAGGGGAATTTTGACTATTTTTCTCAGTTTACTTGCTAGAAGTATATCCTCAGTCTTGTTTTACCCGTTTAAATGATTAAAACTAATTTTATCACTCTACTCCTAATTGTGAGGACTGTTTGGGCTGAGTTCCCTAATCTTTATTGATAAGCCTGAGAGGCTGTGAGGTTAATGACTGAGAGAGGTTGAGAACCTAATTGTGAGTGTATTTGTATGTATGTGAGTTATGGATCGGGCTGCACGCCGCAACAATATTTATATGGATCGGGCTGCACGCCGCAACGATATACATATTGGATCGGGCTGCACGCCGCAGCGATATGACACTTGGGCTGTAGGAGCCCCTCCAGAGTCTGCACACCCCCAGTGAGCGTAGTCGAATATAAATATATGGATCGGGATGCACGCCGCAGCGGTTACTATGATTTCTATTATTATTATTATTATTATTATGAGATATAATGAGCCGAGTGACTGAGAGGCTGCCCGAGGGGCCATATTCTGAGTGATTCCTTGCCCGAGGTGCCCTGTTATGATATTTTCACTGTTTTTACTCTTCTTTTAATTAAGCCTCTGTTGGATATATTGCTAAGTAATTGATTTCAATGTTTAAACTGGAAATGATGATTTTTATGACGAAACTGATTTTTAAGCTATATGTTTTGAACTGCTCGTCGCTGCTTTCAGTCCTTATTTACTTTAGTTACTTACTGAGTTGGCGTACTCACGTTACTACCTGCACCTTGTGTGCATATCCAGGTGCCCGAACGCCCGAGTGAGGGCTTTTAGCTATTTCAGCATTTGACAGAGACTTCGAGGTAGCTGCATGGCGTCCGCAGCCTTGTTTTCTCCCTCCTATCTTATTATTTTTCGCATTTTCTAGATTATTGATGTATTAGGTAATCAGACTTGTATTAGAGGCTCTAGACTCGTAACACCAGATTGTTGGGGCTGTGTAATTTCCTTGTTATCTTGACTTCCGCATATTTCTGTTACTTAAACGCTTATAATGAATTTGGTATTTAAAACTTGCATTAGAAAATGGCTTAAATGTTAAAGGAAAAAAGGTTATGGTAAATTGATTAGTTGGCTTGCCTAGTAATGTGATAGGTGCCATCACGACCGGGATCCTGGGCAAGATGAGACCTTAGTAGCTAAAGAGAAAGAAATGAAAACACAACTAGAGAAATGGTTAGGGGTGGAGGAAAGCATTATGAGACATAAATCAAGAATAAAATAGCTGAAGCTAGGTGATGCCAACACAACATATTTTTTTGCAAGTATGAAAAACAGCTGCAGCCAAAACAAGATTAGAAGACTAATAAAAGGAAATGGGAGTATAGTGCAAACAAGGGAGGACATTGAGGAGGAGGTGACAGGGTTTTATCAACAGCTATTGGGCTCATCATCAAGTGAATTGACTGCTATTAATCCAGCTATTATGAGAGATGGTCCTATGATAAATAGACTGCAACAACTGCAACTGATTGCAGAGGTCACAAAGGAGGAGATTTATCAAGCTCTGAAAGGTATCAGTGACAACAAAGCCCCTGGGTGTGATGGATTCAATGCTTTATTCTTCAAAAAGGCTTGGCCTGTAGTAGGAGATACAATCACAACTGCAGTTATGGAGTTCTTTTCAAGTTCAAATATGTATCAGCCTATCAACTGCACAACAGTAACACTTGTTGCTAAGGTGAAAAGTCCTTCTAAAATTACCGAGTACAGGCCAATATCATGTTGCACAATTCTTTACAAGATTATATCAAAGATACTAACCAACAGACTACAAGAAGTAATGGATGGACTAGTGGATAAGAGTCAGTCTGCATTTGTTCCTGGTAGACTAATAAGTGACAACATAATAGTTAGTCATGAGTTAGTGAAATGATATGGCAGGAAAGGTATCTCTCCCAGATGTATGCTGAAGATAGACATGAAGAAGGCATATGATTCAGTGAAGTGGGGTTATCTAGAGCAAGTGTTAACACAACTGCAGCTGCCAGGGAGATTTGTGCAATGGATTATAAGCTATGTTACAACAGTATCATACTCCATTATGATTAATGGGCATCCTACAAAGCCATTTCAAGCTAAAATTCTCAAAGGCATTAGGGCTAGTGGCAAATGCTGATAAAAGTTTCATATTCTTTGGTGGAGTGCATGATGACCAACAACAGAAGATATTACAAGACTTGGGTTTTGTCAAAGGAACTCTACCAGTTAGGTACTTGGGGGTACCTCTAAGCTCTAAGAGGTTATCATTAATACAGTGCCAGCCTCTGCTTGAGAAGATGCTAGGGAGAATCCAATCCTGGACAACAAAGTTCCTATCATATGCAGGGAGAATTCAGCTAATCAAGAGTGTGCTATTCTCTATCCAAGTATACCGGTCTCAGGTGTTTGTATTGCCAAAGAAACTCATTCAACTTATTGAAAGAGTATGCATAACATTTCTTTGGACTAGGGGTGTAGAAGTATCAAGGAAAGCTTTATTGTCATAGGACAACTTGTGCAAACCTAAAGCAGCTGGTGGTCTTAATCTGCTAGCTATAGAGGAGTGGAATAAGGTAGCCATATGCAAACTCCTTTGGAACCTATGCAAGAAGAAAGATAGGCTATGGGTGTAGTGGATACATGTGTATTATAAGAAGCAGAGTGTAATGTGGAATATTGTACCAAAACAAGCCTCTTGGATAGTACAGAAGATACTTAAAGCCAAATAATACTTTGAGGAAGCTGGTTATACAGAGGAGGATGTAGAGGGGATAAACAACTTCTCTATCAAGAATATGTATGGAAAACTAAGGGGTGACTTTGATAGAGTACCATGGAGGAAACTTGTGCACAACGGTGTTGGAGTACCAAAATGGAACTTCATAGTCTACCTAGCTGCACATAGAAGATTAATAACAAAAGACATGCCGAGGGTTTTGGGCTATGTGGAGGATGTAACATGTTCTTTATGTAACATTGAAGAGGAGACAGTGGATCATCTATTTTTTAAATGTACCTATGCATCGAGAGTATGGACAACAATGATGCAATGACAAGGGATCCAGAGACAACCAATGATGTGGGCAAATGAACTTGAATGGGCAGGGAAGTACTACAGAGGGAGGAGCACAACAGCTGAGTTGTATAAACTTGTGCTGGCAGGAACACTGTATTATATATGGCAACGAAATGACAGGATTTTCAAAGGAGTGCAACGACCAAAAGTCACTCTAAGCAGAGCAATTACGCAGGATATGCATGGGAGATGAGAAAGTAAACACAAGATACAAAGAAGACTACGGGAACTCAATTACTATCCTAGTATGTAAGGATCATTTTATAGGCAGTAGTTAGACTAATATGTTTCTTGTACTAGTAGTTGATGAAGCCAGGAGTGGAGCTAAAATCTGGGATGTATATCCAGATTAAGCTTGAGTATAGTATGTAAATATTTGTTGACAAATGTAAATTTTAATTACCAAAAAAAAAAGAAAAAAGAAAGATAATTTTTCGTACGTAATTTATGACACATTTTGGCATCACTAATTACTACTTCCTGTGAAAACACTTTGGGAATGAGCCAAACGATTAATTAGAATGACTAATTGGTAGTTGAACTTTCAAGAAGAGGAGAAATATTAATATTCATGGATGGTATACAGAAGTTTGCATTATCATATCATCTTTCCTTGTTGTAGTAGATAGTTTATTTTATCTTCAAGAAGGTTGCAAATCTCACTATTTATGAAGGGTTATCCGTAAAAATCTTTTAGTAACATGATAATGTAATTATTTTTATATATATTATTAGTGTATATAAGTTTGTTAGATGTGCAAATAAAGTATCACATTGGTAGCTAAAAAGGTTGGGATCGGAAGCTACATATAAGGTGTATGAATCTCTTAATGGTGTGAGTCCTTTTGAGGAAATTTTTGGACCAAACTAAGCAGGTAATATCACACCATGTTAAGAGTATATTTGGGCTAGTTGAGACCAACAACTGGTATTAGAGCCTAAGTTCGGGCGTAAGACTCGATTTACTTCCTCTTACGAGCTCAGAGACGCACACAAACGAAAAGAAACTAGTTGTGAGCTTCGGTTGCCATAAATACTCTGACGATGTGGGTGGCACGCAGATAATCTCGAAAATTAACCCATTAATCGTGGTGATGGGCCATGCAAAACTTAGTTCAAGGGGGAGATTGTTGGGTGTGGAACAAAGTCTAACATTGGTAACTGAAAAGTTTGGGAATCTACATATAATGTGTAGTGTTACAGCTAAACGCACACGAAAGTATACGTGGTGGTCAAGTAATAAAGTAGTGAATAAGGTATCATTCCCACAGAGACATATGATTAACTTTTGACTAATTTAAACACAAACAAATTATCTATTCAAGAGGTTTTTCTCAAAATGTGTAGGTGATTAATTAACAACTAAAGAGAACTATCGAACAATTAAATAAACTAGAGATTGAATGAAACACGTAAGCATGCAATTTCGGATAAAAATCAATAGGATAAGATATTCCAGGGTTATAGGCTAGCTAACAGTCCTATTGTGTTCTCGACTTAAACTAACTAATTGATTTATCTGATTTGTTGATTGACATAAGAATGTCGAGTTCTTACTTACCTATTCAAGTTAACTTAATGACTATATGTCTATGGAATTAACACTAACAAGAACGCATTTACAATTCCTATATTTCAATCACGCAAGACAATTAATTAAATTTCTATCCTGATTGCGAATCCGTTCCCAGATGCCCAGGTTCAAGAGCTTGCTCTATTTAATCCTATATGCAATCTAGAATTTCCCCTTTTAACTTCAACTCTAGATTCGTAGATAGTATTGCACCGTTAGCTACACAACAAAATAATTAAGAACATGATTAAATAAATAAATCAATATGATAAAACTAAAATCGTCAATTTAAACTTCAAGCGTCAACATTCATGTAGCACCCATAACCCCATAACGAGAAGAACAAGCCACTCATAGTCATGCTAACCATCATAAGAATGTTTGAGAGCATATAACTATAAGTAGTACAAGAAAGAAAGGAAAACTCAATGACTTTTGCTACTGAATTGCTCCGACATCATTTCTCTTTTGTCAGGGTCGAATTCCTCTCAAAAAGTGTGTTTAAGGACTATTTATATGTGTAGGAAAAGTCCTAGACAGTTTTAACCAAGTCCAAGTAAAACAGAAAAAGGTTGGCCTCCAAAACGTCTTGGGCGCGCTGCAATGATTATGGCACTAAAATTCGGTGCTACGGTTGGTGTTGGGCACTGTCTATGACACTGAAGTTCGGTGCTACGGTTGGTTCTGGGCACTGACTATGACACTGATCCATTATTCCTCCATTCTTCTTCCAATCGCTCCTACACAAGTAAACAACACAATTAGGCTCAAAATGTTATAATACACTCGAAATATTGCTATTATTATACTCAAATATGAGGCAATTATCATTATAAGTACTTTTAGCCAATTATCACCACCACACTTAAGTGTTTGCTCGTCCTCAAGTAAACCAAGACTACACCAGCAATCTCACCTCAAAACACAACCACAAACTCACAACTTAGAGGAGCATATATCAATTACACACGTTACACGTATGATTTTGGTTGACAACAACAATTAAGCTCTAGCACATATACTTCTCACACACTTCCCACTTTTTTATGCCAAACTTATTCAAAGTATGCAGCCCATATAAACAACATGCTCATGATACTCCTAGTCTCAAAAATCGACTCAATGTCATAAAGTGCCCATGGCTTGAATACCCACAATAACCGAGAAGTCTAATAACATCACCTATCCATTGCGAAATCATGTGCCCTCACAACAAAGCAAAGAAAGTAGACAGTCTGAATATTCAAATTAATTGTCCAAATGTAATTTAATAACTCATACATAAGAAAGAAACCACTCACTCTTACAAAGAAGTCACATGCATGCAAGAAGGTACCATAGGCTTGCGCATTATGTAAATCTCTACTAATATAGGCTCGCTCGGTCTAAAATCAATTAGGACTTTATCATGATTATAATATGAGCTATGTGACAGGTAGGATATATTTGAAAATAGTGAATAACCCTCCTAAAAAATTCAACACATCACATAATCAACTTTAAGGGCAACTCCTTCCATCCCAACTTCAATTCTACAAACAATATCACCCAAAATATTCCCTCTTTCATTAAGCACCACTTTAACTCATACCCCACTATGAAAGCACCACTTTAACTCATACCCCAATAGCAAGACAAGATGTAAATTTATTTATCTACATTCATTTGTTTTGCAATTTTTGCTAGTGGTGTATTATTTTACAAAGCAATTGCATATTTTCTTCTTTCATTGGTTCCACTCGAAAGATACCCGAATTACCTCTTTACCTTTTAGCGCCCATTTCACAATTAAAGTGGTTTAAGAGGTAAAAAGATCAAAGTATGTCAATCAAGAACAAAAAGGGTGTAGGCTTGTAATGTGGGTGCCAAACAAAAGGTCTACAGGATCAAGAGGGCTGACTAGGGATGATTTTATTTGTGGTAGCAATAAAACTCAAAAAGGATCAAAGAATGCCTAAAATCAGTTTTCAAAACGAGTGCACCTAAAATTTCGCTTCAACTCACGTGTCGCGCAAGTTCTAGACGTAAATGCAATGCAAGGACTAACAAAAACTCACTCACACATGGCACATGACTTACTAAGGATGGTCTCATTGCTACTCTTAACTCATACCCCACTAGCAATACAAGATGTAAATTTATTTATCTACACTCATTTTTATTTTTGTAATTTTTGCTAGTGGTGTATTATTTAATAAAATAATTGCACATTTCCTCCTTTCATTGGTTCCACTCGAAATCCACCCAAATTTCCTCCTTACTTTTTTAGTGCTCATTTCACAATTAAAGTGCTTTAAGAAGTAAAAAGATCAAAATATGTCAATTGAGAACAAAAAAGGTGTAGGCTTGTAATGTGGGTGCCAAACAAAAGGTCTACAGACTCAAGAAGGCTAACTAGGGAGGATTTTATTTGTGGTAGCAATAAAATTCAAAAAGGATCAAAGAATGACTAAAATCATTTTTCAAACCGAGCGGACCTAAGATTTTGCTTCAACTCACATGCTGCGCAAGGTGTAAACTTAAAATTCAATGCAATGACTACACAAAAACTCAATAAAACATGGCACATGACTTACTAAAGATGGTTTCACTCCTACTCTTAAATCAAAGTAAGTATTTACAAAGCCACAAAATATTAAGTATAAAACACTAAGTGCACACGAGTCAAGAAAATGAGGCATAGGCATCATACAACATGCTATCCAATTCATAAAGGCATAATTTTTTTTTAAATCACATAGAAGGTGAGTACACATGCTAATGCCTAAATACGTTGGTATCAAACAAGTCAAAACGGCTCCTTGTAATCATAGCAATTTTTCTTCTTCTTTTATTTCTTAAGTTTCCTAATTTACTCTAAAAAAAAAAAATTACCCAATTCAAACTACATCCATGAAAAAGAACCGAATCATAAAGAAAAACTACGAGAGATTATTACTACCTAATGAAAACTAAAAGGCATGTTTTTGGATTTTTCTATTTTTCAATTTATTTTTTTGTGTTTTTGTTTGACTTTAATCCCTCAAGAAAATTATCTAGGAGATCCATCGTCGGGGAAGGTCCAATCTTTTTCTAAGGAAAACTAATTTTTTTTTGTTTTTTTAAGTCAAACATGAAAGGATACTACAACTATACTGTAACAATAATAAAAACTACTACGAATACTACACTAATAATCAAAGCATATACAAGTGTGCCCCACTCCCGCACTTAAATAGTGCAATGTCTTAAGTGCACAACTAATAAGTCGTTTGGCCAAGCTGCAAAAATCAACTTATTTTGAGTAGTACTTTTTTTTAAAAGTGTTTTTCTCAAAAGTACTTTTGGTGAGAAGCAATTTGTGTTTGGCTAATTAATTTGAAAAGCACTTTTGAGCAGCAATTAGTGTTTGGCCAAGCTTTAAAAAACTGCTTCTAAGTGTATTTTTCTCAAAAGTGCTTCTAAAAAAAGTGCTTTTAGAGAGAAGCTAGTTTTTTCTGCTTCTCCAAAATTGCTTCTGTTTCTCATCAAAAGCACTTTTTTTCTATGCAGAAGCTTGACCAAACACCTTAATTTTTTGCCAAAAGTGCTTTTGGCAAAAAAAGGTACTTTTGGCCAAAAATAAACTTGGCCAAACAAACTATAAATCAAAAAGCACCAAATTAAGGGGGTTAAGGGAACTCTCTGTCACTCTGAGTCGGTCCCGTAGACCGCAACATCCTATGCCTCATCTTCAAGACAAACATCGTACGGATCAGACAACTCTCCGTCAATCTCCTCACTCCCAGTTGTGACCATGTCATCATTTTTTGTATCATCCTCATGGATAGAAGGCTCTGGAGTATTCTCGTCTTCCTCTGGCGGGACCCCAGGACCTGGCCCAAGGCCAACCAGTTGCATAGCATGCCCATTGAGCGCATGTCACTCAAGTAACTATTGCCTTTCATATTTTGTAGCCGACCTACCACCGATTTGAAGCAGGAGATCCGTCATCCCATATAAATGCGCAGATAGACACTCATCTTGAGCATTGCACTCAGGTGCAGTCAAAGTGCTCAGCCCATCCTCTTCGGGACCCTGAAATCTAGTAATATCAAACGACCTCGTCAGAGCAAGCAACACTATGTAAGAATCAGGATCCTCCTCAACTCCTGAACATAAATACTTAGTGAACACATTTCCATAATACATCCTAGACAACTTTCCAGTCATCGTCAATGCTATCTCACATCTCATCAAATATCCCAAACTGACCGGCTGCCTAGTCATCAAGAAATAAATCAAGCACATGCTCACAACATTAATGTTATGCTCACCGGGCAGAATCCTCATGCCAATCAACTTCAACCACACCCGAGCGAGCCGCAGAAACTTTGCCATAGGAAGGCAATTATGTGTTCTCTTCTTCTTATCACAAATCCATATAGGGTCAGAACTGACGCCACACAGAGTGTGTCTAATGGCACGATAGGCAGGGTGCTTTATGAACTCGATCAATGATATAATAGGAACAACAGGGACACCCAAGAACTTGCACAAGGCGCTATGTGATAGATCAATCAATCTTCCTCGGATGGGTATCAAGTTCTCCTCATCTTGAACATCCCAATTGGCATAGAACACTCGTATGACGCTAACATTCTCCTCACCAGGAGGTTTTAACAAAAATACCCATTCCATTTTATGAATTGCCTACCAAATAGGCAAGTGCTTTCCTTTTAATGCAGGCTCATCAATAGGCATCTCATAGATGTATTTGGCAGGCTTAAAATTTTTGAACCAATCCTTGCCATACTCTTTCATGTACTTGAGCCCAAAGATCAACTTCTTCTTTGCTGGAATTTCAGCGGGGGGCTGAAACAGAAGCCTGTTGCTTTCCTTTAGCTTGACTGCTGGACGCAGCCTCTGTGAGAGTCCTCTTTTTAGGTGGCAATTTTGAGTTTACATCTTTGATGAAGCTTTAGATTTATCTTTAGTAGCACCTCGGTTAGGACGAGCCATATTTCTAAGTCCCTGCAATCAAACACAAGCCATCAGTCATAGAATCGAATCCATAAACCAAGAATGGGTCGAAACGACCCTACACTTAAAGCACAAGCGTATGACACATAAACATTTATAAGGTACTCAGACTTCCCTTAGGTTAGTGTCAATCAACTGCATCAATATAAAGCCAAGCAACCAATCACTAGAGAATTTTTTTTCAATATGATCACTAAATGTGCGCAACTTAACCAATTAGTAAGTAGAGAGTCAAAGAGGCAAGTGAGTTTAATCCAACAACAACAACTGCCTAGTAAAATCCCACAATGAGGTTTGGGGAGGGTTATGTGTACACAGACCTTATCCCTACCCCGATAGGGGCAGAAAGACCGTTTACGATAGACCCTTGGCTCAGAAAGATAGAAATAAAAACAAGAAGAGAAAATTCATTAGTAACTTCAGTAGAAACCGTAATATTAACAAAAATATAAAAACCAAAAGATAAATGACATGCAATAACAGTAACTAGTATCTAAGGCCCGAGGATAAGATAAACAACAAGGATAGTGTGGACTCAACATAGACCGCAAGCCATCTAAGATCATCCCTATTTAACCCCGCCTCACCCCCGGTATGAAGTAAGGAAAGCTCTACTACTCCTAGCCTACAATCCTAATGCTTGACCTCCAGCCTTCCTATCAAGGTCCATGTCCTCGGAAATCTGCAGTCGTACCATGTCCTTCCTGATCACCTCTCCCCAATACTTCTTAGGCCGCCCTCTACCTCTTCTCGTACCCACCACAGCCAACCGCTCACACCTCCTCAACGGAGCATCAAGGCTTCTCCTCCGCACATACTTGAACCATATGAGCCTCGCTTCCCGCATCTTGTCATCCATAGGGTCCACGCCCACCTTCTCCCGAATATCTTCATTCCTAATCTTTTCTATCCTAGTATGCCCCCATATCCACCTCAACATCCTCATCTCCACTACCTTCATCCTCTGGATATGAGAGTTCTTAACCGGCCAACACTTTACCCCATACAACATTGCCGGTCTAACCACAACTCTATAAAACTTATGTTTGAATATCGGTGACATTTTCTTGTCATACAAGACTCAAGATGCAAGCCTCCATTTCATCCAGCCTGCCCTTATACGGTGAGTGACGTCCTCGTCGATCTCTCTGTCCCCCTGAATCACCGACCCAAAGTACTTGAAGATATCTCTCTTGGGGATGACATGTGATCTAAGCCTCACGTCCCTGCCTACTTCCCTCGAATTAGCGCTAAACTTGCACTCCAGGTACTCTATCTTAGACCTGCTCAATTTGAAATCCTTAGACTCGAGGGTCTATCTCCAAACCTCCAACTTGTCGCTAACACCGACCCTTATCTCATCAATTAGAACTATGTCATCAGCAAATAACATACACTATGGCATATCCCCTTGAATATGGCGTGTCAGTGCATCCATCACCAAGGCATATAAGAACGGGCTAAGTGTAGAGCCTTGGTGTAATCCCATAACAACTGGGTAATGGTCTGAGTCGCCTCCCACAGTCTTAACCTTAGTCTTAGCTCCATCATACATGTCCTTGATTGCTCTTATGTAGGCTACCGGCACGCCCTTTGCCTCAAGACATCTCCAGAGCACCTCCCTAAGGACCTTGTCATATGCTTTCTCCAAGTCAATAAACACCATGTGCAGATTCTTCTTCTTATCCCTGTACTGTTCCACCAACCTCCTAATAAGGTGGATAGATTCCGTAGTGGAACGACCCGGCATGAACCCAAACTGATTGTCAGATATAGCCGTCGTCTTCCTCACCCTCACCTCCACCACCCTCTCCCAAACTTTTATGGTATGACTTAGTAACTTGATACCTATATAATTGTTACAACACTGGATATCACCTTTGTTCTTATACAACGGTACCACTATAATCCACCTCCACTCCCCCGGCATCTTCTTCGTCCTAAAAATTACATTGAACAACCCAGTCAGCCACTCTAATCCTGCTCTACCCACACACTTCCAAAACTCAACCAGAATTTCGTCTGGCCCGGTCGCTCTACCCCTACGACCTCCTCCACCTTAATGCTCCTGCAATACCTAAAATCTTGGAGACTCTCCGAATGCCCCAAATACCCTAGCGCTATATCCCGGTACCCCTCCTCGTTTAGAAGACCATAGAAGTACGTCTGTCATCTCTGCTTAATCTGGGACTCTACCATCAATACTCTACCATCCTCGTCTTTGATGCACCTTACTTGGTCCAAATCTCGGGCCTTCTTCTCTCTCGCTTTAGCCAGCTGAAACAACTTCCTGTCCCCGCCTTTTTCCCCCCAATTCCTCGTACAGACGACCAAATGCTGCATTTTTATCCTCCATGACCGCTAGCTTTGCCTCTTTCCTCGCCACCTTGTACCTCTCTCTATTCTCTTTCCTCTCCTCCTCGCTTGTTCTCCTTGCCAACTTTGCATACGCTACCTTCTTCGCCTCCACTTTACCTTGGACTACGTCATTCCACCACCAGTCACCTTGATACATGCCAGTACAACCTCTTTGATATCCCTAGCACCTCTTTCGCTGCCTCCCTCACATAGTTCGCTATCGTTGACCACATAGTGCTTGCGTCTCCACTACTCCTCCAAGCTCCCATAGTAGATAACCTCCCCTCCAACTCCTGGGCTTTATCCTTGGTTAAAGCTCCCCATCTAATCCTCGGTCGGCCACGAGCATACCTCTTCTTCCTCTTTATCATAATGCTGAAGTCCATCACTAAGAGCCTATACTGAGTCGTGAGGGTCTCTCCTAGGATAACCTTGCAATCCTTGGACAACCCTCTATCACACCTTTTGAGGAGAAGGTAAATAATCTGGGTCTTCACCGCTGAATTTTGAAAAGTAACCAGATGCTCCTCCCTCTTTGAAAAAGTCGAGTTCGCAATCACCAGCTCAAAAGCCTTAGCGAAATCTCACAGCAAAGTACCTCATCCGTTCTTATCCCAAAGGTCTAAGCCACCATGCACCTCGCCATAGCTACTAGCAGCTGACCCAATATGGCCATTAAAATCCCCGCCAACAAATAACCTTTTAGCTGGTAGAATACTACGCACAATCTCGTCCAAACACCTCCTAGAAGCGCTTCTTAACCTCCTCATCCAAGCCCGCTTGCGGCGCATAAGCGCTAACGACATTGAGGGTGCACTCACCAATCACCAACTTAATAAAC
This sequence comes from Nicotiana sylvestris, assembly GCF_000393655.2. Lineage (NCBI taxonomy): Eukaryota > Viridiplantae > Streptophyta > Magnoliopsida > Solanales > Solanaceae > Nicotiana > Nicotiana sylvestris. Next base: position 18,917,014 of record NC_091067.1, on the reverse strand, counting down.
ATTAGCCTATCATTCACTCGCCTAACCTCAACCACACACTCTTTAAGATCCCTACACCAAGATACCCACTCCATTCTTATCCCTCACAACTCCAGAGTACCACATCTTATATCCGTCCGCATTCCTTGCCTTCTACCCTGCCCACCTAGTCTCCTGGACACAAGCTATATTAACCTTTTTCTTTTGGAGAATCTTCACCAACTCAATAGACTTAACCGTCAGCGTGTCTATATTCCACGACCCGATCCTCAATCTACAAGCTCCCTCTTTCCCCTTACCCTCCTTGCCTCCTGTCCTATCCACCACCTCCCCACCTCCCTTCTGACTCCCGGAACCCCCTAGGACATGACCTTACTCTACCATCCCAGACCACAACCACTATACCTACGACAGACTATGAAAAACGCTAATACGGACCCAAACTAGAAATTAACAGGTAGCAACTATAAGTACTCTAATAATATGCTTAAAGTAATGCTAACTAAATTACAACAATTTAATTAACATAAAGAAAGAGACAGGAAAGCGGGAGGTACTAACTCCTGATGGAAAGAACCTGGAAATATGACTTGATGCACCCGAGGTCACAAAAATCTGTCGTGCATCCTTCCAACTCCCGCCAACCTTTGCACATACTAGCCGGTGATGCTCCGATCTACTTGCCCGTATGCCTCGCGCTCGCCTGGGCAGCCGCAACTAGTTCCTTAAAAAATCACACACAACCATCATGAAACCAATAGAGAGGGGGCTATCAACCTGTCACAAGGGAGGACCTAGATAGACTCGAAAAGGGAGGGACAACAAGGGGGGTTGCCGGCAGAGGTCACCGGCGGGGCTGATAGGGTTTCAGAACTGAAATTTGGGCTAAAGTAGGGTTGGGAAAAATGAGAAGAAGGGAAAGAGATATGGGCTTATGGGGATAAGAGAGAAGAAGGGAGATGAGAGTAGAGAAGAAAGACAGAGGAGAGGTGATTGGAGGTCGGCGGCCAAAAATTACCATCGTTGAAATAGAGAAAAGAGAGAGAAAGGATGGAGAAGGGGGGGGGGAATGAAGGAGGGAGGAGAGCGGGAAAGAGAGAGGATGGCATACCTGAGGTTGCCGGCACCGGCTGTCACGCCAGTGGAAAATCACTAGGTAGAAGAGACAGCACTAGCGGGGAGAGAGAAACTTCAAGAGAGAGAAAAAGCCGTTGTTTCATGCAAGTGAGTTTAATACATGGACAAATAATGAAGGACTCCACTGAATCGCTGCAAATTTTAGTCCACGCAACAAAAACATCATGCAATTCACATTACAACATATTAAGTGTCACGACCCCAAATACCTGGTCGTGATGGCGCCTATCACATTACTAGGCAAGTCAACCTAAACATTTAATCACAACCCTTTTTCTTTTATAAAGACATTTTTCTAGCACGAGTTTAAATACCAAATTTTCATAAGCAGTGTTTAAAACAAATAAAAATGTGTAAAAACTGATAAAATATAAGACAACACAGCCCAACATCTGGTGTCACGAGTCTAGAGCATCTAAATACATAACCGGTTGTCTAATACATCATAAGTCCAAAAATGTGGAAAAGACCAAGATAGGAAGGAGCAAAGTAGGGTTACGGACGCCATGCAACTACCTTGCAATCTCCGACAAACTTTGGATAAGCTAAGGACCCTCACTCTGCCGCTCGGGCACCTGGATCTGCATACAAGGTGCATGGAGTAACGTGAGTACGCCAACTCAGTAAGTAACTAATGTAAATACGATCTGAAAGCAATGACGGGCAGTTAAAAATCAGATAAATAAATAAACAATAGGATAACAGATCAAACTCCATAGTTTTAAACTAGTTTCATCATAAAATCATCAATTTCAGTTTAAATACTTGAAATCATATACTTAGCGAATTTTCAATAGAGGCTTATTTCAAAAGAAGAGTGAAATTAGTGAAAATATCATCACTGGGCCCCTCGGGCAAGGTATCACTCAGAATATGGCCTCTTGGGCAGCCTCTCAGTCATCGTGACTCAACTCTCGTCACTCAGTACTCACTCTCAGCACTCAGGCTTATTAATATTTCATAATAATAATAATAATAATAATAATAATAATAATAATAATAATAATAATAATAATAATAATAATCATAGTAACCGCTACGGCGTGCAGCCCGATTCATAATTTATAGTCAACTACGCTCACTGGGGGTGTACAGACTCCGGAGGGGCTCCTACAACCCAAGCGTCATATCGCTGCGGTGCGCAGCCCGATCCAATATATATACCGCTGCGACGTGCAACCTAATCCATAATAGTATCGATGCGGTGTGCAACCCGATCCATAATATATACATATTATATCCTCACTATTAGGTTCTCAATCTCTCTCAGTCATTAACCTCACAGCCACTCGGGCATAATAGTAGGAATCAGGGAACTTAGTCCGAACAGTTCTAACTTTTTAAGAAGTACAGTGATAAAATCAGTCTTAACGATAAGTAGGGAAAACATGACTGAGGATATGCTTTTCAAACAATAGAGTGAGGAAAAACAGTAGAAATGTCCCTAAGGGTCTCAACAGGTCGGCACAAGGCCTCAAACATGGCATACAACCCATAATACAGTATAAATGACTAAAGTACGGAATATCATAAGGTTTCAAATCAAATACACGGCTCAATAATCGCTACGGGACGGACAGAGTCACAATCCCTGCCGATGCACACCCACACGCTCGCCATCTAGAATGTGCGCCACCGCATTTATCAAAACAATTCAAATACCGGGGTTTTGTACCCTCAGTTCTAGATTTACAATGGTTACTTACCTCAAATCGCTGAAAATACTACTCCGTGATACCTTTCTCCATCGAATTGGCCTCCACTCACGTTGAATCTATCTAAAAGTAGAATCACGACATCAAAATATGCTAAGGGAACGAAGCCCAAGCGAAAATAATCAATTAATACCAAAAATCTCGAAATTGGCCAAACCCGACCCCTCGGGCCCACGTCTTGAAACTCGATAAAAATCACATTAACGGAATCCTTATCTTCCCACGAGTCCATACATACCAAGAACACTAAAATCGGAGTCCAAATGACCCCTCAAATTCTCATTTTAAAGTCATTTAATCTCAAGCCCTAATTCTTCAATTTTAGGCTTAGATTCCATAATTATTAGGTAGATTTCACATTAAAATCGAGTTTTAAGTCCAAGAAGCTTACCTCCAAGTGATTCCCATTGAATCCCTCTTCAATCCCCTTCAAAGAGCTCCAAAAACGATCAAAAATGGTGGAAATAAACCCCAAAATCGCGGATAAAACGACTATTTAAACCTTCTGCCCAGGCCTGAAATCCTTCTTCGCGAACGCGGTCAAAGCCTCGCATTCGCGAAGCACAAAATAACTTTGACCAATTTTTCCTCTTTCGCGATCGCGACCTTCCCATCGCGAACGCGATGCTTTACTCAGATTACCCTTCGAGATCGCGTTCCCCTTCTCGTGAATGCGATGAATAAATTCCCCTTAAGCTCAACTGCCTATTTTCTTATATTCGAACGCGACACCACCCCGCGAACGCAATGCATAAATGCTCAGCCCTTTGCAAATGCGAAATCTTAAATTCTAGCTTCCTCAACTATCCCTTCGCGTACGCTCAGACCCTCTTGCGAACGCGAAGGTCATTTTTCTGCAGCACTAACCTGCAATTTTCTGCAGTTCCACACTTTATGGAATGGTTCGATTGACCACCCGAAACTCACTCGAGGCCCCCGAGACCTCAACCAAACATGAAAACATATCCCATAACCTCATTTAAACTTGTCCCAACCTTCGAAACGCTCAAAACAACATCAAAACACCAAATTCGCATTGGATTCAAGCCTAAGAATTCTAAAATCTTCTAAATTACGCTTTTGATAAAAAAACCAATCAAACCACATCCGAATGACCTAAAATTTTGCACACACATACCAAATGACACAACGGAACTACTGCAACTCTCGGAATTCCATTTTGACCCTTATATCAAAATCTCACCTACCAACCGGAAATCGCCAAAATATCAACTTCGCCAATTCAAGGCTAAATCTACTCCGAACCTCCAAAACTCATTCCGATCACACTCCTAGGTCCCAAATCACCTCCCATAGCTATCTGAACCATCAAAACTCACATCCGAGCCCTCTAACACACAAGTCAACATTCAGTTGACTTTTTCAACTTAAACTCACTCCAAAGAGACTAAGTGTCTCAAACCTTACCAAAATCACTCCGAAATTAATTCGACCAACCTGATACCACATAATACGGACAAACAAAGCATAAAGAAGCAGAAATGGGGGAAACAGAGCGGTAACTCATGAGACGACTGGCCGGGTCGTCACATCTTCCCCAACTTAAACAAACGTTCATCCTCGAAAGAGTCAAGAAACATAATTGAAGCCTCAAACAGGTGAGGATATCTTCTCCGCATCTCCCGCTCGGTCTCCAAGGTAGCCTCCTCCACGGGCTGACCTCTCCACTGCACTTTAACTGAAGCTATATCCTTTGGCTCTGCATCATAGGTCAAATCATCATCCAACTAAAACGTGCTGAAATCTAGAACATGAGACAGATCCCCAATATACTTCCGGAGCATAGAAACATGAATTACCGGATGCACACTCGACAAGCTGTGTGGCAAAGCAAGCTCATAAGCCACCTCCCCAATCCTCCGAAGTACCTCAAAAGGCCCAATGAACCGAGAACTCAATTTACCTTTCTTCCCAAATCTCATTACACCCTTCATGGGGAAAACCTTCAACAGAACCTTCTCACCAACCATGTCGGACACATACCGAACCTTCATGTCGGCATAACTCGTTTGTCTCGACTGTTCTGTACGAAGCCCCTCCTGAATCACCTTCACCTTGTCTAAAGCATCCTGCACCAAGTCTGTCCCCAATAGCCTAGCCTTACCTGGCTCAAACTACCCAACTGGAGATCTATACCGCCTCCCATAGAAAGCTTCATAGGGAGCCATCTGAATACTCGACTGGTAGTTGTTGTTTTAAGCAAACTCTGCAAGCGGTAGAAACTCATCCCATGACCCTCCGAAATCAATGACACAAGCATGCATCATGTCCTCTAATATCTGAATAGAGCGCTCGGACTGTCCATCCGTCTGAGGGTGAAAAGCTGTGCTCAACTCAACCCGAGTACCCAACTCTCTCTGTACGGCTCTCCAAAACTACGAAGTAAACTGAGTACCTCTATCTGAAATGATGGAAACCGGAAAACCATGCAAACAAACAATCTCTCGGATATAGATCCCTGCGAACCGCTCTGAAGAATAGGTAGTACACAGGAAGGAAGTGCCGGACTTGGTCAACCGATCCACAATCACCCAAATAGCATTGAACTTCTTCAAAATATGTGGAAGTCCAACTACAAAATACATAATGATCCTCTCCCACTTCCACTTTGGAATATCCATCTGCTGAAGCAAGCCACCTGGTCTCTGATGCTCATATTTTACCTGCTGGCAATTGAGACACCAAACCACAAATCCCACAATGTCTTTCTTCATTCTCTGCCACCAATAGTGTTGTCTCAGATCTTGATACATCTTCGCGGTACCCAGATGAATGGAATACCGCGAGCTATGGGACTCCTCGAAAATCAACTCCCGAAGCCCATCCACATTGGGCACACATATCCGGCCCTGCATCCTTAACACCCCATCATCACTAATGGTCACATCTCTAGTATCATCATGCTGAACTCCGTGCTTAAGGACTAGCAAATATGGATCATCATACTGGCGCTCTCTGATGCGATCATATAAGGAAGACCGAGAAACCACACAAGCTAATACTCGACTGGGCTCCAAAATATCTAGCCTCACGAACCGATTGGCCAAGGCCTGAACATCAACCGCAAGAGATCTCTCCCCAACTGGAATATATGCCAAACTCCCCATACTCACCACCTTTCGGCTCAAAGCATCAGCCACCACATTGGCCTTCCCCGGATGGTACATGATAGTGATATCATAATCCTTTAGAAACTCCAACCATCTTAGCTACCTCAAATTGAGATACTTCTATTTGAATAAGTGCTGGAGGCTACGATGATCAGTAAACACCTCATAAGACACACCATACAAGTAATGCCTCCAAATCTTCAACTTGTGAACTATGGAAGCCAACTCCAAATCATGAACGGGGTAGTTCTGCTCATTGGGCTTCAACTGACGAGAAGCATAAGCAATAACTCTACCCTCCTACATCAAAACACAACCAATACAAACTCTCGAAGCATCACAATACACAGTATATGAACCTGAAGCTAATGGCAAAAGTAATAACAGAGCCATGGTCAAGGCTATCTTGAGCTTCTGAAAGCTCTCCTCACACTCATCCAACCATACAAATGAAGCACCCTTCTGAGTTAGCTTGGTCAATGGCGATGCAATAGATGAAAATCCCTAAACAAACCGGTGATAATAACCCGCCAAACAAAGAAAAATGCGAATCTTTGTGGCTGAGGACGGACTAGGCCAACTCTGAACCGCCTCTATGAATACACTCGCTGGATACCACATGCCCCAAAAACACCACTGAACTAAGTCATAACTCACACTTGGAGAATTTTGCATAAAGCTTCTCCTTCATCAATCTCTGCAACACAACCCTCAAATGCTCCGCGTGCTCCTCCTGACTATGCGAGTACACCAGAATATCATCAATAAAGACAATCACGAACGAATCAAGATAAGGCCGAAACACGTTGTTCATCAGATGCATGAACGCTGCTGGGGCATTGGTCAACCCAAAAGACATAACAAGGAACTCATAATGACCGTATCTAGTCCTGAAGGCAGTCTTGAGAATATCCGAGTCCCTAATCTTTAACTAGTGATAACCTGAACGGAGATTAATCTTGAAGAACACTCTCGCTCCCTGAAGCTGGTCGAATAAATCATCAATGAGAGGCAAAGGATAACCACCCCGCGAACGCAATGCATAAAGTCCCTAATCAATAAGCTCAACTGCCTATTTTCTTATATTCGAACGCGACACCACCCCGCGAACGCAATGCATAAATGCTCAGCCCTTTGCAAATGCGAAATCTTAAATTCTAGCTTCCTCAACTATCCCTTCGCGTACGCTCAGACCCTCTTGCGAACACGAAGGTCATTTCTCTGCAGCACTAACCTGCAATTTTCTACAGTTCCACACTTCATGGAACAGTCCGATTGACCACCCAAAACTCACCCGAGGCCCCGGAAACCTCAACCAAACATGAAAACATATCCCATAAACTCATTCAAACTTGTCCCAACCTTCGGAACGCTCAAAACAACATCAAAAAACCAAATTCGCATCGAATTCAAGCCTATGAATTCCAAAATCGTCTAAATTACGCTTTTGATAAAAAACCCAATCAAACCACGTCCGAATGACATGAAATTTTGCACACACATCCCAAATGACACAACGGAACTACTACAACTCTCGGAATTCCATTTTGTCCCCTATATCAAAATCTCACCTACCAACCGGAAATCGCCAAAATATCAACTTCGCCAATTCAAGCCTAAATCTACTCCAAACTTCCAAAACTCATTCCGATCACACTCCTAGGTCCCACATCACCTCCCAAAGCTATCTAAACCATCATAACTCACATCTGAGTCCTCTAACACACAAGTCAATATCTGGTTAACGTTTCCAACTTAAACTCACTCCAAAGAGACTAAGTGTCTCAAACCTTACAAAAATCACTCCAGATTCGATCCGACCAACCTGATACCACACAATACGGATAAACAAAACATAAAGAAGCAAAAAGGCGGAAACGGAGTGGTAACTCAAGTTCACAAAATAGCTCCAAAGTTAGTGCAACTCGGCAGCCCGCCAGTTCTACATACGTTACACGCGACATTCGTGCATTATTGACCATAATGTACTTCAACAAATCATGACTTCGTTGAGACACCCACACTTAATGATCATGCCCATTTCATCTAAATACTAAATTAACTCAATCCCAAATACTCGAGCTCCAATTGGGACATGAATCGCCTTTGAGGAAATTCGTCGAACACTAAGCGCGCATACTGTCTTGGAGAGCTTTTGTGCGTGAGGGACTGGCCCACTCTCCCCAGTCTACTTGGGAGTTACAAACACTCATATCAACTACCAATCATCACAAGTATGGGCTACGTGGTCTTGGGATATAATTTCATTACTCCCACCATTGTTGAACAACTACTATGTCTAGAATTAAGAAAAAGAAGAGAGAAAATAAAATAATTGAAGCTAGCTAATCAGACTAAGAGAGGGGAGTGAGAAATGAGAGATTATTACCAAGGTTGGAGAAGAAGGAAGAAGAACATTACCTAGGGCAGAGTAGCGCGACCGAGGAAGTGAAGTAAGAAGCAGATGAGAACATGGGTCTTTGTGCTCTTGCTGTGTTTTGTTTTAATAGGGTTTGGGTTTATAAGGGCGGGTTTAAGAGATAAGGGATTTGAGGACCTGTCCGTGACAGTGGGTGCAATGCGCCCGTCACAGTGCCTATTTTGGTGCGATTAACAGTGCGGCGCATTGAGTATAGCTCTAGGTATGGGTGCGACTAGCGATGCCGTGCACTAAATATAACATCTAATTTTGGTGCATTTTATGGTACAGGCAACTGGCAGTTTTCCTTTCTCTACTGGGCGCAACTGAGGGTGGGACGCACTAGATATAGCACCAAATTGAGTGCGTTTCCATGTGTACTGCACTGCCTATATTTAATCCCTTGCTCGTTAAACTTTTCACTTCTCTGTTTCTTCATCCTTGGTTGTTCTTCGAACTTTTCTATCTCGCAAAATAGACACATGAACGCACACTCTATTTGTTGAAACAAACTAAAGCTAAAATGAAACAAGAACTACATCTAAAATACAATTAACTACGGAAAAAAATTAAACGGTTGGATTGCCTCCCAACAAGTGCCTTATTTAATGTCGTGGCACGGCGATAACACTTTTTCAAGCATCGACCAAGTCCATAAAGGTCTTGTGACGTGTAATGTTACCACCCCAATAGTGTTTTACTCTCTACCCATTTACCAAGAATATACCACTTGAACTTGTATAACGCAATTCCACCGCTCTATGAGGCGTCACACTAACTACTTCAAAAGGACCTGCCCATCTAAACTTAAGCTTTCCAGGGAAAAGCTTCAACCTCGAATTAAACAAGTGAACCACTTGCCCTAGCTCAAACTCGCGATGTTATATGTGCTAATCATGCCACCTCTTTGTCTTTTCTTTATACAATTTGGAATTTTCGTACGCGTGTAATATGAAACTCATCAAAGCTCGATGAGCTTCAATAACCTCTTCCCGTCGGCTAAGTCCGTATCCATATTTATCTTTTTAATCGCCCAAAAGACCTTGTATTCAAGCTCGACGAGAAAATGGCTTGCCTTCCTATGAACCAACTTATATGGAGATGTTCTAATGGGGGTCTTGTATGTAGTTCGATATGCCCATAATGTGTCGTCAAATTTTACGGCCCAGTCCTTCTTGTTTTCACTTACCATTTCTTCCTGAATTTGCTTCACCTCTCTATTTGACACTTCCACTTGACCACTAGTTTGGGGATGATATTGGTGGCAACCTTATGCTTAACTCCATATTTTGCTAAAATATTATTCAACAACTTGTTACAGAGGTGAGTTGCTCCATTACTTATCTAAACCCATGGAGTCCCAAAATGTGTAAAGATATGTTTTTTACAAAGTTTACCACTACCTTTGCATCATTAGTAGGAAGAGAAATGACCTTTACCCACTTAGACACATAGTCGACTACCATCAAGATGTACCTTTGACTATTAGAGTGTGGGAACGATCCCATGAAATCTATTCCCCAAATATCAAAGATCTCTACTACTAGAATATTTTGCAAAGGTATCTCGTGATTGTTCCAGTTCTTTAGCACTTGCCACACATTTTAACAAAGGAAGTGTGCATTCTTAAACAATTTTTGCCAATAGAAACCCGATTGCAGCACTTTTTGGAAGGTTATATCCCCACCGTGATGATCTCCATATGGAGACACATGACAGTCATGCAAGATTGTATTCATCTCCCTCAGAACACACTTTCATACTAACTGAATTGTGCACTTCTTATGCATGAACGGATCATCCCACAAGTAGAGCCTCATATTATGTAGAAATCTTCTTCTATTATTAGGTGTTAATTCCGATGGCATCACCCCTCTTGTAATAAAGTTCATGTAGTCTACATACCACGGGACTACACTCGAGGTGAGTACCAATAACTGCTTATCTAGAAAGGTTTCCTTAATCGAACATCCCTCAGCCACATGGTTCAGATTTTCTAATCTGGACAAGTGATCATCCACTTGATTCTCTATTCCTTTTTGATCTCGGATCTCTAAGTCGAATTCTCACAAAAGGAGAACTCATGTATCAACCTCGGCTTGGATTCTCTCTTTTCAAACAAATACCTTATAGCTGAGTGATCTGTGAAGACAATGACTTTGGTTCCTACTAGATAGGACCTTAATTTTTCAAATGCCCATACTATTGCAAGCAACTCTTTTTCAGTAACAATGCAGTTCATATGGGCTGTATTCTGAGTTTTTCTTGCGTAGTAAATGGAGTGAAAAATTTTATCCTTCCTTTGCCCCAAAACAGCTCTTATTTCGACGTTGCTCGCATCACACATCAACTCAAAAGGTTGCACCCAGTGCGGGGCAATGATAATTAGTGCAGTCACCAATCTTTTCTTTAGCTCATCAAATGTGTTCAGACAAGCATCAACAGATTTGAAAGGCATATCTTTCTCAAGAAGCCTACACAGAGGAGAGGAAATATTTGAAAAATCTTTAATGAATCAACGACAAAAGCCTGCATGGCCCAAGAAACTACGAATGCCTTTAACGGATGTTAGTGGGGGCAGTTTTTCAATCACCTCCACTTTTTCCTTGTCCACGTGCAGACCATTTTTGGACACCTTGTTCCCCACGACTATACCTTCTCGTACCGTGAAATGGCATTTCCCCCAGTTTAGCACCAAGTTTGTCTCTTCACACCTAGAAATTACTTTATCAAAGTTCGTTAAACAATTATCAAAAGAATATTGAAATAAAAAATATCATCCATGAATACCTCTATAATCCTTTCAACCATGTCAGTAAAAATAGCCATCATTCACCTTTGAAGAGTCGTAAGTGCATTATAGACACCAAATGGCATTCTCTTGAATATATATGTGCCATAGGGACACAAAAATATGGTTTTCTCTTAGTCTTCTGGGCAATAACAATCTATTTATACCCCGAATAGACATCTAGGAAACAATAGTATTCTTATCCAGCTAGTCTGTTAAGAATTTGTTTAATAAAAGGGAGGGGAAGTGGTCATTACGAGTGGTGTTGTTTAATTTTCTATAATCTATGCAAACTCTCCACCCAGTCACAATTCTTTTGGGAATCAAGTCATTATGTTCATTTACCACTACAGTCATCCCGCCCTTATTAGGCATGCATTGGATGGGGTTTACCCATTTTCTATCAGAGTTGGGAATATAATGCCTACATCAAGCCACTTAATCAATTCTTTTATTACCACCTCTTTCATGATTGAATTTAGGAGGCATTGGTGCTCTAAACTTGACTTATGTCCTTCCTCTATGAGAAATTTATACATGCAGAAGACTAGACTAATGCTTCTAATATCAGACATCTTCCACCTAATTGCTCGCTTGTGCTCCGCACTCTTAACAACTTTTCTTCCTGCAATTTAGACAACTCAGAGGAAACAATAACAGGTATAGTGTCAGAACTACCCAAATAAGAATAATAAAGGTGAGGGAGCAAGGGTTTAAGTTCTAATTTTGGATCCTCTTCAATCGACGACTTGGGTGGAGGCCCACTTGGCCAATTTAGGGGCTCAAAGGGGGTTAATCTATGCATGTAGAGATAGGATGCATCTAGTATATGCATTATCTCCTCAACCTCATCATTAATCTCCAAGCTATCGAACAACATGCGTGTTTTCTCTGGAGAATCCTCTAGATATACACTCGAATCTATAAGTTGCTCATCCACTTCCAATATAGATATCATAGAGAGCTCCTCATAATGGCAGAGGAGTCGAATCACCCGGTAGACATTGAAAACTACTTCCTTGTTGTTCCTCTCATAATCATTTTTTCCACTCTCTTTAATAAATACATCACCTGTAGCCAAGAGAGGTTGTCCCATATATTTGGAACTTGTTCATTAGCTTTATAATCTAAAATAATTAAGTCCGATCGAAAGATAAATTTTTCAATTTGCAGCAACACATCTTCAATCACTCCTTAAGCGTATAAAATAGATCTATCAGCTAATTGCAACATCACAGTGGTTGGTGTTGGAGCTCCCAGACCCAATTTTTTAAACAAGGACAACAAATTTATGCTCTCCCCCAAATCACAAAGAGCACGACCTACATTAACATTACCAATCTGCACAGGGATGGTGAAGCTGCCAGGATCCTTAAGCTTTTGAAGATGCTTGTTTTGGACCTCGAAGTGCACTCCTTAGTAAGTGTGACTGTCTCGAATTGAGTCAATATCCTCTTGTGACCCATTATATCGTTTATGTACTTACATATTTTGTAATTTCACGAAATCCATCCGCCAATAGAATATTTAATTGAATTTGGCTAAACATAGAGAGAAATTTGTTAAACTTGAAATCATCATTCTTCTTCTATAACCTTTGGGGGAAAGGCGGTGATAGCCTTGCAACACCCACTGGCTCTGAACTTTTATCATCTTTAATCTACTCATGTGTTACTTTAGGAATCAACTCCCCCTTAGGTATAGGCTTATCTCTTCTCTTCTTTGGCGCCTTTTCTAATTCCCTTTCGTTTCTGAGTGTGACTGCATTTACTTGAGGATTCTTCTCTGTATCACTGGGAAGAGCACCTGCATGCCTAATATTTTGATTTGACACTAACTGCCCTACTTGTCTTTCAATATTTCTAAAATTGGTGAGTTGTTGATTGTCAAGCAACAACTTCTTCAACAGGTCATTCATACACTCCTCTACTTGCTGGGGTGGCATCTTAGGTTGACTGTAATTTCCTTGGGGACTATACTGATTCAGAGTTATCTGATTTTCACTCCAGGAGAAATTAGGGTGATTCTTCCAATTAGGGTGTAAGTGTTCTCATATTATGCATGCTGATTTATTAGAACTCTGCTCTATTTTCCCATATAATAGATGGATTCAGGATTCCTAAGACATATGTCACTCGTGTGACCTTCACCATATAACTCGAAACAAGTAGACATTTGTTGCACATGTTGCATCTGATGCACTTGGTGCATTGTCATTTATTCATCTGACTTGCTAATTTTGCTATATCTGATCTCATGGCTGAGATAGGGCTGGCATGTGGGCTGGTACGGTCCCTAAACAGGCCAAGTGGGCCGGTCCAAACGGTGTCGGTCCCGGGTCGGTCCCTAAATAAATGGTCCTACCGATCTCAAACTAAACGATCTTTTTGTAGGAACCGGCCCGGGATCGGGCCCATGAACTCATGGTTCCAGGCTAAATGGGTCGGGACCACGAGCCCAAATGGCTAAATTTTTTTCTTTAAAAAATTAAATAGAAATTAGAGACAAAAAGATGTTAAAAAATATCTAAGGCAATTTAAAGACCTAAATTTTTTAATTCAAATTTAAAGACAAAAATATTGTAAAGAGATATTCAAAGCAATGCCTTGTAATTTTATTATAGCATTAAAAAATATAGTAATATCTTTCTTAGTCTTCCTCCCCCCTATGGAATGAGCACAACAAGGTGCTAATACCACTATTGAGAAGAAAAAGAAACTAATCAAGATGTGCCAAAATACAAGTTACATAATACATATATAATTTTTGTAATTATTAGTTACATGGTATCTATTACAAACTTCATAAATCCTTCAAGGTCCGAAGGAATTATCGTTGGTAGTGGCGGAAAAGTAGCTTGGTCATCGCTGCTTCCATTGTCGGGTGAAGCAGCACCCTCCGCAAGTTTAACTAGCATTTCTTCGTAAGCTTCGTCTTCCTCTGGTTGTGATTCATCAAGTCCAAAATTTCTTCTTTTTTAATGGATCCAATCTCTGAAAAGTACTGATTTTTCCAAGCTCTTTCTTCTTTTCTAAGGGATCCAATCCCTGAAAAGTACTGATTTATCCAAGCTCTCCCTCATAGACACCCTATAATTACCGTGTTGAAATTTTGCTTGGCTAAAAGCATTCTCTGATGCCATTGTTGAAGCTTGAATAGTTAAAATGTCTCAGGCCATCCTTGAAAGAAATGGAAAGTATTTTCCTTTGTCCTTCCACCATTGCAAAAGGATAAAGGAATCGTCGGGATTTACTTCCTCAATTCCCTACGACAAATAAACTTCAATCTCATTTAGTTGTGAAAAATAATTACTACTAGAACCTGGAGAACCCCTAAATCCCGCCCAAGCATAAGTGCTCTTACTCCTGCGGTTCTTAGATGATTGAGAATCAGAAGAAGAAGGAGTTGGAATTTGGTCTAGCATGATTTAATGCAACTTGATAATCATTATAAATAGTTTGAGCATTTATTCTAATTGAGGCTATTTCTTCCGGAAGTTGGACAAGGTTTAGAAATCTTTCTTTCTCTTAGGCCACATTCATCGCATATTTTAAAATATTCTCTAAGTCTACTTCTACGGTTTGAATAAAAAGCCAGTTAAGAGCCATTTTAATCTTTTCAATTTTAATATTTAAAATTTTAATACCATCACCCACAATTAAATGATAAATATGAAAAATACATCTAACATAAAAAATATTACTAAATGCGGGATTTAGCATAGTAGTAAGCAAGTCTTTAGAATTTGTGTCATTAGTAGCATTATCCATTGAAACCGATATTATTTTATCACTAATGCAAAAATATCTGCAAATATCCGTAATTGTGTTAGCAATAAACTTTCCTGCATGACGTGAATTAATTATCCAATCATCATCAATCTAATGACTGGTAACAACAAGGTAATCACAGTCGTTGCCACTTCTACCAATATCAGTTGTAATAGCAACACGACAATTTATATGAGTAAATAAATAGCGCAAATATTGTTCATATTCATGACTATATTTATAAATATCTCTCTTTACGGTTGTGCGAGAAAAACCTTTATAAGTAGGATTAAAAAATTTCTAATATAATGCACAAAGGGTCAGAAGGAAAACTATAGGGTAAGCACATAATAGTTACCATTTTTGTCAATTCTTCCGATCTTTTTTTTGGATCTTAATATAAAATAAAATCGGTAACAGTGTTAATTCCCGATTAAAATTGATTTGAACCGGTACTAGGGTCAGCCTGACTAGGAGTAGATACATTTTTCCCCTCGGCCAAAGCTTTTAGACGAAGATAGCCAAGTTTTACACTTAGCCTTTTTTTCTTGGAACTAGTTAAGTAAAAATTAGCCAAACATGAGATGTTTCCGTCCATTTGGTAGGTTTTTAGATGGGGCATCATTTGGATTAGTAGGTTTATCACTAGTTGGGTTAACATCAAGAGCAAGACTAGTGGGTATATCTTCATCCGGTTGAGTTTCATCAAGATTAATTTCTTCATTATCAATTTCATCAATAGCATTATAATTATTAGAATAAAGAGCATCATTAATTCATGATCTAATTGTTCATCGACTGCAATATTATGGCAAAATTTACTCTCCGTAAATTATAACAAACTATTATCACTATCAAGAATAGTAGGTGTAGGACGGATATGGGGTTTATTTCGGGGAGCCGGGGAAGGGAAGGAGGAATAGCATGACAACTAGATTTGCCACTCTTGGATTTTTTCTTATTTTAAGGAAGCCATCTTAATTAATCAAGTAATAGCAAATAAACAAACAAACAAACAAAACTATAATATTTAAATGTAAGAGTTGAAACGAGTTTACCGAAATGACGAACAACTTGTTGAAAATTGATTATCATTGAAGACTTCAATTTACCAACTTCACATTTTTTTACAAATTGTAATAACCTCAATATATTTTTACTATTTTTTGGAATAGTAAGCAATAGTAGCAAGTATAAAAGAAAATTTAAAGAGAGATTGTGATAGATTGATATTGATTTTGTAAATGAAAGAATGAGGGGATATTAATGGTTGAAAATAGAAAAAAGTATAATTATTAAAAGTTTGGGGTTAAAACAAAGTTGGGGGGTTAATGACTATTTTCTAAATGGCCCACATCTATTTTTCTAAAGCCCAATGGTTGTGTTTTAAATTTTCCAAATGGCTACTTTTCTAAAAGAATTACCGTTGGGCTCGTCTACCACGCCAAGGGACCGGTCCGATTCCGGTCCCTTGGCAGGCCAAATGGTCCCAGTCCTACTTATTCCAAAGCCAAGAACCGGCTCACAAGACCGGCCCAGGACCACCTTTACCTGTTCTACCGGTCCCGGCCTACTTAGCCCATTTGGCCCGTTTGAACCGCGGTCGCGAACCGGCCCACTTGCCACCCTTAGGCTGAGAAGTCATCAAGAACGATTACACATGCTACCTTATGTTTAAGTGCTCTTTGTGGTTCTCCATCTTGTTTTAAATTATTATCATTAGCAATGAAATTATTTGACAGGATCTGGATTTCACTATACGGTCTTGCCATGCAACTACCTCCAGAAGCTGAGTCAAGATTCATCCTTGATGTCTCATCCAACCCATCAACAAAAGTGTTACCCAGTATCTCCTTAGTCTGACAATGATGTGGGCAATTTCTGAGTAGCTTCTTGTATCTTTTCCAAGCTTGACAAAGAGTCTCACCATCTTATTGTTGAAATCGAAGAATCTGTCTCCTCAATGACTTTATCTTCGTAGTGGGGAAAAACTTGATTTAGAATTTTCGTGCTAGATTATCCCAAGTGTGGATCAAGTTTGCGGGCTCCTTCTGTAACCATTTTTTGGCTTCCCCCAGCAGTGAAAGGGGAAACAATGTCAGCCTAACATAGTCCTTAGAAATGTTCGGATAATTGTAAGTATCCATAATTTCCAGGAAGTTCTGAATGTGCCACTACAAATCTTCACGAGATAGACCCACATAATTCCTTGTACACTAAATTAGTTGTACAATGTACTGTTTGAGTTCAAAGTGACCCATGATATTAGTCTTTGACAATATCTTGAGTCATATTAGTAGGATTAGCCCTTGCGGCCTCTATCACTAGTCGCTCTTCATTACCTGCCATCTCTAGTGGTTGTGGTTGAACTATGATGTCCAACTCTCCTTCTATTATAGTTCTAGCTCCAACTTCCCTTCTTACCTTGTGAAGTGTTCGTTCTATTTCAGGATAAAGAGGAAGGAGGTTGTTCCGATTTTACACCTTCGCATTCAAGAGAAGAGTACGTGTTAACACAAATAAAGGAAACTAAAAATTAAAACTTGAACAAATAATGAATAAAAACTTAACTCAGACAAGTAGCTAATTTCTAAATCTCCGGCAACGATGCCAAAAACTTGTTGCGGTCAAAAGCATATGCAAGTATATGTGATCATCAAATAATAAAGTAATGAGTAGAGCATCATTCCTATGGAGACTTGTGATTAACTTTTGACTAATTCAAACTTACACAAATGATCTATTCAAGAGATTTTTCTCAAAATGTGTAGGTGATTAATTAACAATCAAATAAAACTATCGAAAAATTAAATAAACTAGAGGCTGAATGAAACACATAAGCAATTTTGGATAAAAATCAATAGGATAATTTTTTTAGGGTTATAGGCTAGCTAACAATCATGTTGTGTTCTTGGCTTAAACTGACTAATTCATTTATCTGGTTTGTTGATTGACAAAGCTAATGTTACTCATAAGAATCTCTCGAGTTCTTACTTGCCTATTCAAGTTAACTTAATGTCTATATATCCATGGATAACACTAATAAGAATGCACTTACAATTCCTGTATTTTAACCAAGCAAGACCATTAAGTATATTTCTACCCTAATTACGAATTCGTTCCCTGATGCATAGGTTCAGGAACTTGCTCTATTTAATCCTATATGCAATCTAGAATTCACATTTTCGAGTTCAACTCTTGATTCATATATAGTAATTCACTGTTAGCTACGTAGCAAAATAATTAAAAATATGATTAAATAAACAAACCAATACGATAAAATCAAAATCGCCAATTTAAACTTCACACGTCAATATTCATGTAGCACCCTAACGCTAGAACGAAAAGAACTAGTCATAGTCATGCTAATCATTATAAGAATGTTTGAGAGCATATAACTACAAGTAGTACAAGAAAGAAAGGAAAACTCAATGATTTTTGCTCCTAAATTGCTCCGGCGGCGTTTATCCTTTGCTAGTGTCGAATGCTCCTCAAAAAGTGTGTTTAAGGACTATTTATATGTGTAGAAAAAGTCCTAAATGATTTTTATCTTGTCCAAGCAAAATAGGGAAAAGTTGGCCTCCAAAAACTCTTGGGCGTGCAGCACTGATTATGGCACTGAAATTCGGTGCTACGGTTGGTGCTGGGCACTGACTATGGCACCGAACCATTATTCCTCCATTCTTCTTCCAATCACTTCGACATAAGTAAACAACATAATTAGGCTCAAAACATCATAATGCACTCGAAATATCACTATTATTATACTCAAATGTGAGGCAATTATCATCATATTGTATGTACTTTTAGCCAATTATCATGTAGAAATCTCTGAACAGTGTAGAGCCTATTGAGAAAAATCGTGCAAGCTTGACTCAAAAATTCGAATTTTTATGCAGGATTACCCAAAAATATTTTTTGGGTGATCTATTAATGTAAAAAATCTCACATTAATTACTTCTCAAATAAATTTCACTTATTTGACTTGCCTTTTTGCCTAATTGCATAATGATACGTTGATAACGTGTGTAAATGATGTTAACTTATGCGCTTGGAACGTGGGAACGTGAGCTAGACATGAATTGAAAGGGTATTGGATTGGTAAAATGGCAAAAAGAAATCAAATGGGATTAACAAAGCAGAATATTGGAAATGAGCACGAAATATCAACATATAAATTGAGAATTTGAATATTGATAAGAATCGGAGAATAGGACAAAACTAGATGGAATTGTAGAACTCTAGCACAGTGTGTTGTCTTGTAAAAGTTCAAACTTCATTTCACATTGTGGTGAAGTTTAACATATTGAGAATTTTTGACTGTGATGGAGTTTTACTTGTAAAAATTTCAAACTCCATGTAACGACCCGATCGATTATTTTGCTTTGTAGAACCTCATTCTCCTAAATGAGATTTTCCATACTTGCTTTTATTGATTTATGACTTTTGGGGATGGTTCTTTTGGGGTTTGAAATGGTTCGGGTTGAAATCAGAACACTTGGTTCCTTAAGCTTAGCTTAAATGGCCAAGTTTGACTTCGATCAACGTTTTGAGTAAATGACCTCAGAATCGGGATTTGACGGTTCCAATAGGTTTGTATGATGATTTCGGACTTGTTCATATATTCGGATCGGGTTTTTGATGACCCCGGAGCGTTTCAGCACCTAATAGTGAAAGTTGGTTCTTGAAGGTTTTAAAAGTTCTTTAAATTTGGTTTAGAGTGGGTTTTGGTGATATCGAGGTCTAAACGGAATTTCTAGATCGGGAATAGTTCCGCAATGTCATTTAAGACTTGCACGTAAAATCTGGCGTTATTCCAAGTTGATTTGATAGGAATCGAACGCGCGGAAATGTTTTAAGAAGTTTTTGAGTTCATGAGTTAATTCATGCGTTTTGGTGTCCGATTCATGGTTTTTGATGTTTTTTCGGTGTTTCGGTCGCACGAGTAAGTTTTTATGACGTTGTTAGACTGGTGTGAGTGTTTGGTGTGCAGTCTCGAGGGCTCGGGTGAGTTTCGAACGTGTGGAAGGAGTTGAAAATACTATATTTTTCTGGTGTTCTTTGTAGCTGCTGCAAGTCTTGCGGATGCGAGAATATGTTCGCATTCGTGATGAAGCCTGGTCTGGGCCTAGCTCGCAATTGCGAGAGAAACAGTCGCATTTGTGACCCTACATTTGATTGCATTTGTGATTCCCTTGTCGCATTTGCGACATGGACAAGGGGAAGGCCCAGTTTGCATTTGCGATGATTTTGTCGCAATTGTGGCCATCGCATTTGCGAACCAAGTGTCGCAAATACGACATCTGAGACATGTGCACAACTCATTTATTGCGGGACTTAGGCCATTTATTTTATTCCACTTCATCTCTCGGGCAATTTTTGGAGCTTTTTGAAGATGGCTTTCACCTAGCATTTTGAGGTAAGTAATTTCTATACAACATGAGTTAAATACATAGATTATGGGTGGATTAACATGTTAAAAAATAGTGAAAATCAAGGGTTTAGATGAAAACTTAGGTTTTTGATAAAAATGAGATTTGACCTCGATATTTGTTATGGAACTTAGTAAAAATCATATATTCATGTTTCTAAGTTTACGAGTAACAACTTTCTTCGAAAATTTTCGGAATCCATGCATGTGGGTCCGGGGGTGAATTTTAGGAATCTTGCAATTTGGGTTGGGTAATCACTTTAATAGTGAAGATATGAACTTTTGAGAATATATTGATTAGTTTATGTAATGTTTGACTAGTTTCAAATCATTTGGTATGAAATTTGGAGGTTTGAGCGCATTCTTGAATTGAGAAGTAGGCTTTGAGATGAGATAAGTCTCCCTTCTAACCTTGTAAAAGGGAATTAACCCCATAGGTGAACTAAATCATTATGTGCTTTTATTTATGGGGGCTACATACGCACGTGGTTACGAGAGTCCGTACGTAGCTACTAGTTATGCCTATGTCCGGGTAGTTTTAGGCTTACATCATGCCTTGTTGCTATTGTTGTCGATTTATGTTTATTGTTTTCCTTGAGAAGAAGCGAGACTAATTTAGCTTGTTAAATGTTTTGAAAACAGTTGAAATTGAGGAAAAATTTGGAAACTTAAAAGTTTTTATTTGAACTTTATATTTTGAAAAGAATTTAGAAATATTATAATAACTTAAGAAATCTTTGTGTAACCGCGTCACACGTATGATCCTAGAGTGGGGTAATTCCTTAATTTTATATTTGACCGCGTCGCATGTATGATTCGCGAGAGGGGTAAATAGATGCATCTATGGTTCGCGCCATTCGACCCTTGGTAGTGCACAATTTACTTTTATATTGGAACGGGCCGAATGTCCTCGGTGGTATTCGTGTGTGATATTAGAACTTGAAGTTCCTTTTATAATTGGTATAAATTCATTGTTTGGGTGATCATATGTTTTAAAGGAAGAAGTGATTTGAGCTCTTAAATATGGTGAATACTTGTTTAGTTATTCCTTGTTTTGAATCTTATTGTTGTATATCATGCTTAATTAAAATTTCATAATATCATGTTATTGGCCGTAGTAAGAGTCGGAGTCGACCCCTCGTCACTACTTCTTCTAAGTTAAACTAGATACTTACTGGTACATATTATTTATCTACTCATGCTATAATTCTGTACTTAATTGTACAGGATCTAAGGCAGGTGCATGTGGTTACCAGTCTGGTGCGTAGATTGATCACCATCTCGAGACTTCACGGTGAGCTGCCTTCCGAGCCATTCCATAACAGCTGAAGTCTCTCTTATTCTTTATTTTTTTTATTTCCATTCAGACAGTAGACTATTATTCTTTTGTATATTCTACTAGATTGCCCATATACTCATGACACCAGGTCTTGGCACACACACTAGTAGACTTATGATTTTGGTATTCTTATATGATTATGGTTTGTACTCGTTGCTTTTGTTTTATTATTTAAATGGTAAATTTCTGAATCCTTTAATAAATGAAGAATTATTAATCACATAGTAATTTATTTAAATAGAAAATCACTAGTTTGGTCAGTGTTGGCTTTCCTAACAATGGTGTTGGGCGTCATCACAACCTATTATGGAATTGGTTCATGATAATATGGTATCAGAGCACTAGCTAGGGCTCATAATTTATGAGTAGACCTAGTAGAGTCTTACGGATCGGTATGGAGACATCTGTACTTATCTTTGAGAGGCTATAGGGTAATAGGAAACTACTCTTTATTTATCTCTTATCGTGCAGTTGATGGTATACTGAATTCGTTTCTCTTATTTTCTCACAGATGGTGAGGATGCGTACAGCGGACGTTCCAGACCCGGAAGAAGCTGTTCCCCCTGCCATTGCTAGAGGCCGAGGTAGAGTCTGGGGGATGGCACCGAACTGAGATAGGGGACGAAGTCATCCTAGAGCTGCCCCAGTAGCACCACCGGCGGATCCAGTGGAGGATCCCATCATTGAGGAGTAGGGCGAGGTTCCTGCCGCAGAGCCAGCCCTATAATTTTCATGTCAGCACCGAGAGCTGCCCCAGTATCACCACTGGCGGATCCAGTGGAGGAGGATCCCATCATTGAGGAGTATGGCAAGGTGCCTGCCGCAGAGCCAACCCTATAAATTTCATGTCAGCACTGGGTTTTCAGGAGGTCATGGGCCGTATGCTGTGGTTCATGGACACTATGACTCAGGCTGGTTTATTTCAAGCAGACCTAGCCATATCACAGGCAGGAGGGGGAGCACAGACCCCTACTACTCAAGCTCCTAGGCACGTAACTTCCGTATATCAAACCCCCGGTGCACTACCCATGGGCGGAGCCCAGCTAGTTATCGTAGCTACACCTGAGCCTAGACCAGTTGCGGACGGTGATCCGCAAAAGCTATTGGCAAATGGACTAGGCTACACCCTCCTATCTTCAGGGGTAAGCAACATGAGGATCCCCAAGACTTTATTGATCGGTGTAGGGATAGACTACACAACACGAGGATATTGAAGTCCCATGGGGTGGATTTCACTACTTTCCAGCTGGAGGGCAGGGCCAGTAGATGATGTCAGTTTTATCTTCTTGGCAGACCAACGAGTTCTCCTTCGATGAATTGGGGCCAATTTACATGACTTTTCTTGGATAGGTATATTCCACCCTCTCAGAAGGAATAGTTGCGAGGTCAGTTCAAGCAGCTTCAGCAGGGTCAAATGTCAGTGACTGACTATGAGGCAAGATACGCTAAGTTGTCTCGCCATGCACTCATGATACTTCCTACAACTACAGAGAGAGTGTGAATATTTGTTGCGGGATTGCACCCCGGTATTCGGGCTAGTATGGCCCGAGAGGTTGAGATGGGTACTGATTATCAACTAGTAGTGGAGATTGCTCGGAGGATTGAGGTCTACCGCCAGAGCGGTAGAGAGCAGATGCAGCATGACAAGAGGACCCATATCTCTATCGAGTTTAGATATGCCCCGATTAGGGGTAGAAGTCAGTTTGTGAGGGGTCAACCTAGCAGGCCCACATATCCAGCACCACCACCTCCTTGGGGTGCTCCAGCGCGACCCTATTTTAGTGTTATGCCAGAGATTTATTGTCGCCCAATAGCTCATCAGGGTTCTTCCAGTGCCTATTTTAGTGCCATGTAGAGAGTTCATACCACTCACCAGCCATTTTGGGTTCTTCTAGTAGGTATTCAGGCCATTAGGGTCAGACTTCAGGGCATCAGTCTATGGTACCGAGAGGTTGTTACGAGTGTGGATATCTGGGTCACATGAAGAGAACCTATCCCAGACTTCAGGTTAAGGCAGTACAACAAGTTTATCAGTACAACACCAGCCGTCCGACCGCCCAAAGGTAGGGGACAAGTGGGTGGGGGTTGTTCTACAGGTGGAGGTCAGGCAGGGGGAGGTCATCCAGCTATTGTTCAACTAGGTAGAGGCCAGCAAGCCGGTACTCTAGCTAGATTTTAAGTTTTTCTAACCAGACCAGATACAATGGCCTTAGATATCGTGATCACAGGTACTATTTCTGTTTGCGGTAGAGATGCTTCGGTATTATTTGATCCAGGGTCTACCTATTCATATGTATCATCTCTGTTTGCTCACTTCCTGGACATTCCTAGTGAGTCCTTGGGTACTCCTGTTTATGTATCCACTCATGTGGGCGATTCTGTGGTTGTGGATCAGATCTATCGGTCCTGTGTGGTCATATTATGTGGTTACGAGACAAGAGCAAACCTACATTTACTTTATATGACTGACTTTGAGGTCATCCTGGGCATAGACTAGTTATCCTCTATTACGCTATCCTTGATTTCCATACCAAGACCGTTACTTTAGCAATGCCAGAGTTGCCTAAATTGGAGCGGAAGGGTTAGTCTGTCAGTAAATCTAGTCAGGTTATATCTTTTCTGAAGGCTCGACATATGATCGAGAAGGGTTGTTTGGCATATCAAGCCTATATTCGGGACACCACCGCTGAGTCTTCGGCGATTGATTCAGTGGTAGTAGTCTGGGAGTTCTCCAATGTGTTTTCTTCTGACCGTCCAAGCATACCACGAGATTGTGAAATTGATTTCTGTATTGATTTGGCTCCAGGTACCCATCCTGTATCTATCCCACCGTACCATATGGCTCCGAAATAGTTGAAGGAGTTGAAGGAGCAGTTTGAGGAGTTGTTAGCAAAGGGGTTTGTGAGACCAAGTGTATCACCTTGGGATGCACCAGTGCTATTTGTGAAGAAGAAAGATGGGATTGTACGGATGTGCATTGATTACCGCTAGTTGAACAAAGTTACCATCAAGAACAAGTAAAATCTTTGTCGCATATCGATGATTTGTTTGACCATTTGCAAGGTGCTAGGGTGTTCTCTAAGATCGACTTGAGGTCAAGATACCATCGGCTAAAGATTCGGGACTCAGATGTTTCGAAGACCGCTTTTCGAACTAGATATGGCCATTATGTGTTTCTAGTGATGTCTTCCGGCTTGACTAATGCCCCTACAACATTTATGGATTTGTTGAACAAGGTATACAGACCTTATATTGATTCCTTTGTTATAGTCTTCATTGATAACATCTTGATTTCTCACGTAGCCTGGGGGAGTAGGAGCAATATTTGAGAGTGGTGCTTCAGACCTTGAGGGAAGAGAAGTTGTATGCTAAGTTCTCCAAGTGTGTTTTTGTCTAGAGTTTGTGGCATTCTTGGGGCATATTGTATCAGGCGAGAATATTAAGGTAGATCCCAAAAAGAATGAGGCAGTTCAGAGTTGGCCTCGTCCTACTTCGGTGACTGAGATCAGAAGTTTCCTGGGGTTAGAAGGTTATTATTGCTGGTTTGTGCAGGCTTTTCATGCATTGCAGCACCTCTAACTAGATTGACCCAAAAGGGTGCTCCATTTCATTGGTCCGATGATTGTGAGGCAAGCTTTCAGAAGCTCAAGATAGCTTTAACTATAGCACCAACTCTAGTGTTGCCCAGCGGTTCGGGGATATATACGGTGTATTGTGGCACTTCACACGTCGGCTTGGGTTGTGTATTAATGAAGGAGGGGCGAGTTATTGCATATGCATCGCGTCAGCTCAAGATCCATGAGAAGAATTACCGTGTGCACGACGTCCATGCTCTTAAGATATTGAGGTATTATCTTTATGGGGTGTCATGTGAGGTTTACACCGATCATCGCAACTTAAAACATTTGTTCAAGAAAAGGGATCTTAATTTGAGGCAACGTAGATGGCTTAAGTTACTAAAATACTATGACATCACTATTCTTTACTATACGGGCAAGGTGAATGTAGTTGCAGATGCCTTGAGCAGAAAGGCAGAGATGATGGGTAGCTTGGCATTCATTTCAGCAGAGGAGAGGCCGCTAGCCTTGGACATTCAGTCCTTGGCTAACAGACTTGTGAGGTTGGATATTTCAGAGCTCAACCGAGTTCTTGCATGTGTTGTTGCCCAGTCTTCACTACTGGAGCAGATCAAGGCTCGACAGTTTGATGATCTGCACTTGGCAGTTCTTAGAAGACAGTACTACATGGTGGTGCCAATGAGGTTTTTATCACCAACGATGGTATTCTATGACTCTAGGGTTGTTTATGTGTTCCTAATGTTGATGGCTTGAGAGGGAAGATTCTAGAGAAGGCACACAGTTCTTGGTGTTCCATTCATCCAGGTGCTACGAAGATTTATCATGACCTGGGAAAATATTATTGGTGGCGATGGATTAAGAAATACATAGTTGAGTATGTAGCTAGGTGCCTAAATTGCCAGCAGGTTAAGTATGAGCACCAGAGGCTATCTGGTCTACTCTAGCAGATGACTATACTAGAGTGGAAATGGTAGCGCATTACTATGAACTTCGTAGTTGGGTTGCCGCATACCTTGCAAAAATTTGATGCAGTTTGGGTCATTGTTGACAACTTGACCAAGTCAGCACATTCATTCCAGTTACAACAACTTATACTTCGGAGAGATTGGCCCAAATTTATATTCGAGAGATAGTTTGGTCGCACGGTGTGCCTATTTCTATCATATCAGATAGAGGCCCTCAGTTCACTTCGCATTTTTGGAGAGCCATACAGAGTGATTCAGGGACCCGTATGGAGCTCAGCACAACATTTCATCCACAGACCAATGGGCAGTCAGAGCGGACAGTTCAGATCTTGGAGGACATTTTTAGAGCATGTGTAATTGACTTTGGAGGATAGTGGGATCAGTTATTGCCTTTGGCCAAGTTTGCTTACAACAACATTTATTAGTCCAATATTGAGATGGCTCCATTTGAGGCTTTGTATGGTCGGCGATGTCGTTCTTCCATCGGGTGGTTTGAGCCCGGCGAGGATAAGTTATATGGTACTGATTTGGTAAAGGATGCCTTGGAAAAGGTAAAGTTGATTCAGGAGAGACTTCGCACAGCACAGTCCAGACAAAAGAGTTACGCGGATCAGAAGGCGTGTGACATATCATTTATGGTAGGCAAGAAGGTTCTCTTGAAAGTCTTGCCGATGAAGGGTATTATGAGATTCAGGAAGATGGAAAAGCTGAGCCCAAGGTTCATAAGCCCATTTGAGGTGTTGAGGAGAGTTGGGGAGGTTGCTAATAAGCTTGCTTTACCTCCCAGTCTATCAGTAGTTCATCCGGTGTTTCACGTGTCTATGCTCTGAATGTACCACGCTGACTTGTCACATGTGTTAGACTTTATCACTATTCAGCTAGATAAGAGCTTGGGTTATGGAGCAAGTTGCCATTGTTGCTAGACATGATTGCCGGCTGAGATCCAAGAGGATTTTTGCAGTAAAGGTCCAGTAGAAGGGCCAACTAGTCAAGGAGGTGACCTGGAAGTCCGAGGAGGACATACAGAGCAGATACCCACGCTTATTCAGCACTTCAAGTATGAATCTAAACCCGTTCGAGGGCGAATATTTGTTTAAGAGGTGGAGAATGTAACGATCTGACTGGTTATTTTGCTTTCTAGAATTCCGTTCCGCTAAATGAGACTTCCCGTACTTACTTTTACCAATTTATAACTTGCGGAGATGGTTAGTTCGGGATTTGGAAGGGTTCAGTTGAAATCGGAATACTTGGTTTCTTAGGTTGGCTTAAAAGGCCAAGTTTGACTTCGGTCAATATTTTAATTAAACGACCTTAGAATCAGGATTTGACAGTTCCAATATGTTCGTATGATGATTTCGAACTTGGGTGTATGTTCAGATCGGGTTTTAGATGACCCGGGAGCATTCCAACACCTAATAGTGAAAGTTGGTTCTTGAAGGTTTTAAAAGTTCTTTAAATTTGGTTTGGAGTGGCTTTTGGTGATATCGAGGTCCAAACGGAATTCCGAGACCGCGAATAGTTATGCAATGTCATTTAAGACTTGCACACATAATTTGGCACATTCTGAGTTGATTTTTTAGGAATCGGACGCGCGGAAGTATTTTAAGAAGTTTTTAGTTCATGAGTTAATTAATGCATTTAGGCATTCGATTCGTGGTTTTTGATGTTATTTCGGCGTTCTGATCGCGCGAGCAAGTTTGTATGACGTTGTTAGACGGGTGTGAATGTTTGGTGTGGAGCCCCGAGGGCTCGGGCGAGTTTTGGAAGTGTGGAAGGAGTTGAAAACACTCCAGTTTTCTGGTCTTCTTAGGAACTGCTGCAGGTCTCGCAAATGCGAGAATATGTTCGCATTTGTGAGTCTCGCATTTGCGAGAAAGGCTTCGCACTTGCAATGAAGCCTGGTCTGGGCCTAGCTCGCAATTGCGAGAGAAACAGTCGCATTTGCGACCCTGCGTTTGATCACATTTGTGATTCCCTTGTCGCATTTGCGACCTGGACAGGGGGAAGGCCCAGTTCGTATTAGCGATGATTTTGTCGCAATTGCAACCATCACATTTGCGAACCAGGTGTCGCAATCTGAGACCTGTGCACAACTCATTTATTGTGGGACTTAGGCCATTTATTTCATTCCACTTTATCTCTTGGGCGATTTTTAGAGATTTTTGTAGAGGGTTTTCATCTAGGATTTTGAGGTAAGTAATTTCTATACAACATGAGTTAATACATAGATTATGGAAGGATTAACATGTAAAAATTAGAGAAATTCAAGGGTTTAGACGAAAACCTAGGTTTTTGATAAAAATAATATTTGACCACGAAATTGGTTATGGAACTTAGTAAAATATATATTTATGTTCCTAAGGTTATGGGTAACAACTTTCTTCGAAAACTTCTAGAATCCGGGCATGTGGATCCGGGGGTGAATTTTAAGAATCTTGCAATTTGGGTTGGGCACTTTAATAGTGGATATATGAACTTTTGAGCATAGATTGATTAGTTAATGTAATGTTTGACTAGTTTCAAGTCATTTGGCATCAAATTTTGAGGTTTGAGCGCATTCTTGAATTGGGAAGTAGGCTTTGAGACGAAGTAAGTCTCCCTTCTGACCTTGTATGGGTTGGGCACTTTAATAGTGGAGATATGAACTTTTGAGCATAGATTGATTAGTTAATGTAATGTTTGACTAGTTTCAAGTCATTTGGCATCAAATTTTGAGGTTTGAGCGCATTCTTGAATTGGGAAGTAGGCTTTGAGACGAAGTAAGTCTCCCTTCTGACCTTGTAAGAGGGAATTAACCCCATAAGTGAGCTAAATCATTATGTGATTTTATTTGTGGGGACTACATACGCACGAGGTGACGAGAGTCCATACGTAGCTAATAGTTTTAGGCTTACATCATGCCTTGTTGCTATTGTTGTCGAGTTATGTTTATTGTTTGCCTTGAGAAAAAGCGAGATTGAGTTAGCTTGCTAAATATTTTGAAAAGAGTTGAATTTGAGGAAAAATTGGGAAACTTAAAAAGTTTTCATTTGAACTTCGGATTTTGAAAAGAATTTAGGAATACTATAATAACTTAAGAAATCTATGTGTAACCGTGTCGCACGTATGATTTGCGATTCGGCTAATTCCTTAAATTTATATTTGACCGCGTCGCATGTATGATTCGAGTGTGGGATAAATAGATGCATCTATGGTTCGCGGCGTTCGACCCTTGGCAGTGCACAGTTTGCTTTTATGTTGGATCGAGTCGAACGTCCTCGGTGGTATTCGTGTATGATATTATAACTGGAAGTTCCTTTTATAGTAGGTATAAATTCATTATTTGGGTGATCATAAATTTTAAATGAAGACGTGATTTAAGCTCTTAAATATGGTGAATACTTGTTCAGTTATTCCTTGTTTTGAATTTTATTGTTGTATATCATGCTTAATTAAAATTTTATAATATCATGTTATTGTCCCTAGTAAGTGTCGGGGTCGACCCCTCGTCACTACTTCTTTGAGGTTAGACTAGATGCTTACTGGACACATATTATTTATGTACTCATGCTACACTTACACTTAATTGTACATGATCTGAGGCAGATGTATCTAGTTACCAGTCTGGTGCGTAGATTGATCCCCATCTCGAGACTTCACGATGAGTTGCCTTCCGAGCCATTCCGTAGCAGCTGGAGCCTCTCTTATGCTTTATTTTTTTTCTTTCTATTTCCATTCAGACAGTAGGCTAGTATTCTTTTGTATATTATACTAGATTGCCCATATACTTGTGACATCAGGTCTTGGCACACTAGTAGACTTATGATTTTGGTATTGTTATATGATTTTGTACTTGTTGCTTCCATTTTATTTTGTTTAAATGGTAAATTTATGAATACTTTAATGAATGAAGAATTATTAATCACTTAGTAATTTATTTAAACGGGAAATCACTAGTTTGATCGTTGTTGGCTTGCTTAATAATGGTGTTGTGCGCCATCACGACCTATTATGGAATTGGGGCGTGACACTCCACTAGATTATGTGTTGGAATTTTCCTGTTTTTTAGGTATGAATGTTTGGCTAAATATTGATTAGTTTTGATATGATGCGTAATATTTTTTTAGCGATATAAAAAGTGACTATTGGTCTATTTTATTTTATTTTATGCTAAATAAGTGCAACATGTTTAAGCCTACCGATAAATAAGACCCATATGACTATTGGGCTAAAATGACTTAAAGATACTCTTAACATAATGTGATTTTGTCAGTTTTGAGACAATTCCACATGATTTTCCCAAAAGTCTTCACACCATTAAGAGTATCTAACTCATTATAAGTAACGTTTTTTTCTTTTTACTTTCCATGTGGGACTTATTGACACACACCCAACAATCTTCTCCTTGAACTAAGTATCCATCATCTTTCATGTTCTAATTTGGAGATTAGATGGGTGTCACCATTGTGATCCGAGTAATTACAATCCGTAGACGGGCAAAGGTACTAAGTTGGGCCAAGCCACACTCTATTAACTTTATACTCGTCCCATCAAACAATTGGCACTAATACTAGTTGTTGGTCTTAAATATCCAAAAAAATTGTCACGATCCCAAACCCAAATCCGGTCGTGATGGCGCCTCTCCTGAAGACAAGGCCAACCGACACTTCCCATTTTCCAATTTATTAATGATTAAGCATTTAAGAAACAGTTGAAACATGATAAAATAGTTCAAAGTAGCAGATAATATCATAAATATGCGGAAGAAGAAACCAACACAGCCTAATATTGTGGTGTCACTAGTCATGAGCACCTAACAAAACGGAATACTCCATATATATATAACTATAGAGTTTAATATAAAAACTTAGAACAAGAATGAATAAGATAGGGAATAGCTTCGAGTTGCGAATGCCAACAGCTACCTACAGACTCCTCGGATCCACCTGAGCCGAAAATGATCAGCACTCGGGAGCGGGACCAGATACGCTTGAATCTGCACACAGGGTGCAAGGAATAAAGTGAGTACTCTAACTCAGTGTGTAATAATCATAAATAAAGACTGAAAGCATGAAATCACGTAAGGTACAAAGCATGCTATAATGAAGCAATAAAACCATTAAAACAATAAAACCAGTGTAAGATAGGTAAAAATCCTTTAACTCAATTTAACTTCATGAAAAGCCTTTTTCAACAATTAAGCAGGGAATTGACAGTAAATTATGAAAATATACACATAAAGGTTCACCCCTCGGGTACAGTATCAACTAATTTGCCCCTCGGGTAACATCTCAGAACAATACCAGCTCATCGGGCTTAATCTCAGAACAGTACCAGCCCCTCAGACAATCACATAGAACAATACCAGCCCCTCGGGCTCAATCTCACATCACAATGGGTACCCGCGTTCACTGGGGTGTACAGACTCCTAGAGGCGCCCCTTACGGCCCAAGCACAATATCAAGCCACCTCATGGCCTCATCACTAGTCCCTCTGCCTCATATCAATCAAGACACCTCGTGGCGTGCATATCTTAGGCTCTCGTTCTCATAATCAGTATCAAATGTTTCCTCACAACATAGTCCCTCGGCCTTACTCAGTCAAAAATTCTTACAAGCCCGAAGGGTTCAAATAGTTGGCACAAGGCCCAAATATGGCATTCAGCCCAAATCATGATGATAGCAAATATATTTCAGTCAAATATGCGGTAAAATAGTCATTCGAGATGGACTAAGTCACAATCCCCAACAGTGCACGACCCCACGCTCGTCATCAAGCATGTGCATCACCTCAATATAGCACAATGATGTGCAAGTAC